>NC_058378.1:22001578-22307368 GCF_018350175.1 Felis catus | reverse complement strand
CAACTGTGGCAGAGCTCTGGCACTGTGGTTACTGTCAGCTCATCCCCCAGGCTTCAGAAAGCTTTGCCACGTGGGCTAAGACTTTTCTAGCTAGTCAAAAGTATTAGATAAAGTATTTTCTGTTTATCATTTTGGTTGAATTCAGATCTTCTCCAGTATCTAGCTCAAGTTCTGGAACGTGTCCTCTTGGAAAGGACTACTCTTCACTGTGAAGTGCTGCCCCTTCTGTGAAGTGTATTCTCCTTTGGCAGCACCATGGTTGATGACACGGAAAGAAAAATGCACTTCCCTTGGGAAGGGGGTTCCCTGTAACATAGTTCTCAATCTGCTAGGACGTAGATTAGAATGAGGGCTCAGTACTGATATGTACACTCTGTCCCCTCACCTCGTGTCTGCTCTCAGCGCCCTTCCTTCCTCACCCCCTTTCTCTTTGCCTTACCTTAAAGTCAAAGCTCTCAGAAATGTGTTGATTTGGACTTGCAGCAAATTCACCTATTGGTAAAGAATAACTTTGAATTTTTTTATGACATCCTTTATGCCCTCTTCTTAGTGACCCAATTTAATGATGACATAATTAAGTTGAGAATGTATAGTCCTGGAAGGCAGAATATTTATCTGGTTTTTGCATCTCTCAAGGTAGTTAGCATTTTCAAATAGTAACATCTGTTTAATAAAGGGATAAAGTTACCGCGCTCAATTATCTCCTTGAGAAGCGCTGTATTAGGTATGTGTGCAGAGAGGGTTCAAGGTGACTACTTGAGTCCTTCAAGGACAGGTGCTAAAACCTTCTAGAGCAGTGGTCCTCAAACTTCGGCATTGTAGGAATTACCTGAAGTACTTGTTATAAAATGCAGATTCCTCCATCTCACCAGTAGAGATTCTGACTGGGCAGTTGGGGGTGGGGGGGGCGGGGCGTGGTATGGGCCAGGGCCTGGGAATCTGTATCAAAAATGATCTAAGTCGTGTCAGTGCTGGTGATCCCCTTACTGCCTTCAAAAATCACTGCTGTAGGGTTTCTCTGTTGTCTCAAAACCTTGCTCTGTTTTCAGGCATGTGTTCTCAGTGCCTGCCCTTAGTGTGTTGGTGGGGCCTGGGAGGTGTCCAACAGTTGAATAGCTTTTGGAACCCTCCCACCATTTCTGTGTTTCCAACTCCCACCCCCCCATTGCCTTTTATTCTGTGCACAAGATATCTGCTAACCTCAGTTCATCTGTGTTTAAAATATATTCCTAATTCTTCACACAAACCAAAACTCTCGTTTCTTCATCATGCTAGTTGTCTCCAAAAATAAAACCAAAAGATTAATTTGAGGTTGGATGTATATGATTGACAGCTGCTTAATGTGTTACCTCTTCCCAAAATTCAGTTTACAAAACCCAGATGAATAGCATTCGTGGTACAAATTTAGTTAGTAAGACAGATTTGGGGGACAGGTATGGGGGAAGAATGATTGCGGTCAGGGATTATTTTTCTTGGGACTACTCCAGTCACACAGTGCAAGCCTTGATCTTCCTTCCCTATCTATAATGCTGTGTTATCAGTGGGTAAATCAAACATTCTAGCTTTTTCTGGTCAATAATAGGTGCAGCAGCAGCTCAGGTAATTTAGTCAAGATCTGTTGATTTCGGTAAGTGCTGTAGTTGTCTGTTTTATAATAGGTGGCATTTAGTTAACCTAGATGTTTCTGAAAGATACTTCAGAATTCTTTAAAATAATTTAGTAGGTGTCTGTGTGGGAGGGATTGTGAGCCCTCTGGCCAGAACGAGATTGTTTTTATGTTGATAACCACTGTGCACCCACTACTTAGCTTCACAGATTAATTATGCAGCCCTCTATATGTTGTGTATATTTGAGATTTTTTTATACTAATAAGACACTAAGTTGAACTTAAAATATTCCACTAAAGTGGGCCAAGCTTTCTATTTTCCTGTCTTTGAACAAGTCCCTCAGAACTGTAGCATTCAGATGCTCTTAGAATCTGGCTTCTCTATAGACCATGCATGACACTGCAGGCTGAACATAGGAGGGGAAGAGGTGCCAGCACTGGGGGAACATTTTGTTTTAAGTAGCTTTTATTAAACTGGTGTTTTCCTTCCATGTCTCTCACATTTTGATCTGGACGGAAAAGGTCAAACCAAATTGATACAATTTGGATATTTGACTCCTTGATTAGGACATTTCTAATGTCTCACAAATTGTTCAGTTTTTAAGAGCTGAGCTTCTTAGTTTCCTTTTCTGACTATTGATGAAAACATGTATGTATAGAAACATGTATGTAATTAGCACTATAAATCATATGCTTTATGGAAGACTGATAATTTCTACTCACAGGTGCCCAGATCATACTGGATATGAACAAACTGAATTTCTTTTTTGCGTCATGGCATAAGATCCCTGGGACTCTTTAGAAATAATTTATATGGCTTTATTCATGACCTTTTTGAAGGAGATTATTTTGTCAGGTAACTAGGATACTGGCCAATTAATTTTTATAAACATATCTAGGCCGCTGGACCCTGTGAGGGCAGGAACACATTTTAATCAAGCTTCCTTGCAGCATCGTGGAGGACCATACAACTGGGACTTTGATTATAGCAATGAATAAATGAACAGTAGTTCATTGCCACTTTACTACACTGTGACTAAGAAGATAATGTGACTAGATTGTTTAAATTACTTGATGTGACAAGCATATTTTCATTGAAATCAATCATTTTCATTGGGTCAATGTGAAATTCTTCTCATCTTTATCCTTAATATGTCTATATTGATCTTTTTACAAATCTATTTTAATGGCCACATTGAAACTTGGTATCTTAATAGCTTATAATGATAACTAGTTTTTTGAATGGCAGTCTACCTGGGGAAATCAGTCAAGTCAGTAAAAGACAATAAAGTGGGATGGAATGTTGAATAAGAGTTTAGGGATGCATTGCAAAATTTATTGTCAGATGTGAAAATAAGCTAACCTCAGATTTGCCATTTCATTTCCAAATCCTCTCTTTGAAGCAGTGTTCTGCCCAGATTCAGCATATTTAAGGAGATGCCCATCACAAAAAAAATGATTTGTAAATGGGAGTTTGTTTTCTTATGGAATTCTCTTTGAGCTACAGTGATACCTCCGGAGTGAGAGCACCAGTTCAAGGACAAAGGAGGTGGAGATCTGGGGGTAGGGAGGTGGAGATGGGAAAGAGGCTTAGGAAAAAACTGGAGGAGAAAAGAGGTTGAGAGGCAATTTGGAGGTAGGGATTGTGGGTGGATTGTCAGGAGTCTGACGGTGATAACGGATGTTCCCATGAGGGGAAGACACAACTGCAGATAAAACCTCTAAAAATATTTTGTTTTACTGAGAGATGCCGAAGGTTCGATTGTCTGAGCTGCAGGGGTGAAATCTCACTGGTGATTTATGGCAACCATATTTTGTCTTGCTGAGTTTGTTGTACTTTGTCTGGTACATCCTAATCCCTGTATTGTGATTTAGGGCCTTGCTTTTCCAACTCTGTGCATCAGAATCCCCTAGGTAGTTTGTTCAAGTTGGGAAGGGGACCTGAACTTCTGATTTAAAATAGAAGGCTGCAGTGCTAATCAACTGAACATTTTTAATGGATGAATATTATTACTACACAAAATTTGAAACAGAGGGGCCCTCTTGTTTTTCTTTAGAAGAACCTTGAGAGCCACTTGTGGGAATATGAAAATGAAATGAGAACAAAGTTTAAAAGAGTGATCATGCATGTGTTGAGTTCCCTTCTAGGCTTTTGCTTTACACATTGTCATGTTCATTTATATCACAAACTTAGAAGAAGAAAATCTGTACATGTGGCTTCCTAGGACTTCATTTTGTGTGGTATCTATTGTTGGCATTTGAGCTTTTTTTTTTTTTAATGTTTATTTTGAGAGAGAGAGAGAGAGAGAGAGAGAGAGAGAGATAGGGAGAGAATCCCAAGCAGGCTCTATACCTCCAGCACGGAGCCTGACACGGGGCCCAAGCCCACGAACCATGAGATCTTGACCCTGAGTGAAACCAAGAGCCAGACGCTCAACCCACTGAGCCATCCAGGCACCCCAGCCTTTGAGCAGTTTTCAATGTAATTACGTACCAGGACAACCACAATCACTCTTGAGTGTGCCATTGATAGGACTGATATCAGACGCACATTTATTTCAAATCATTTGGACCATTCCCTGCCCCACCCCTGCAAAAGCCTGTGTTGTATCAAAAATGAAGACGTTCTTCCTGTGTGAAGTCCTTTCTCAGAAGTGAACATCAGTGGTAATCTTCAGTGATCATCTGTCTAAATGTTTGTAATGTATAAGGAGGAAAGATGTGGTACAAATGGGTGAGAAATGGGAGACCCAGGCCCTATCTGCCTCTGAATTACCTACTAGCCAAACAATTCAACCTTGCCATGCCTTACATTTTTCTCCTTGGTAAATTAGGATGATTTTTTTTTTTTTTTTGGTCTCAGGATATTGTGTGAAGTATACCAAATAGTGCAACATGTTTCTTATCTTGAAAGGAAGGTTGTCTTGCCTTTAAAGTAATTAAAGTTGAATAAATTGAGCTATAATAATAAAAAGGAAGGCTAATGTTCATATGGAAGATTTCCTTCTTAAAGTCATTTTGGAGAAAAGTGAGCAGATTAGATTTCCCCAGAGATGGAATACCATGCAGGTTTCTAATTATGAAGAAATAATGATTATAAAGAAATAGGAAGTAGAATGCATTTAACTTTGCCTTGCTTGTTTTTAACGATGATTTGTTTTGAGTTTACTTAAATTTTTTTTTAAATTAGGAGTAGACAGTTTGCTATTGAAATCTCAGGGCCAGGAGGTGGTGAAGAAAAGAAAAAAAAAAAAAGAAACATACAGACATCTGGGATCTGTCCTCAATTTAGATTACATCAGCTATAGGAACACCTATTACATGCCTCTGAAACAGGGATTTGCAAAGATAAGTTAATTATTAAGGGCAAGCCTCTGGAGTCTTCTAAAGAATCATAACTAACGGTTGCTTCTCTGCTTGAATCTCCATGTCTTTTAACACTCTTTGCCCCACTGTGTGTTAAATTATATAATTGCAGATTTATTTCTCTTTCTCCTCCCTCTACCATATTGGAATTTGCAGTGAGATTATAGAAATTTTCTTTTTAATCTAAGTATTACAAATCATACCCAGTGTTTTTCACAGTACTTCATAAAAAGGTAGCTGTCATGTTATGGTTTGCTTTTGAATCAGACTCTTGGACTTCTGCTTTTTTGCTGGAACCCTACATGCACAATGAACTGAGCACTGCACTAGAGTTTTAGGCTAGCTATCATGAATCATGGGCTTGGTATGCTTTCAATGAGAATTAAAGCAAGAGGTCAAATGGAGAATATTCCAGAAGTGTGCTTTACAAATGGTCATGTGTCTACCAAGCATTTAAGGGTCCTGTCAATAATGTAGATTCTGATTTAGTAGGTCTGGGTGGAGCCCACAAATCTGCTTTTCAATACACTCACAAGCAGTGTCAATGTTGCTGGTCCATGGACCACACTTTGAATAGTAAATTTCTACAACCATGGCCTAAATCTTAACCATAGGGGTTTAGTGTAGTTCTATAGGACTTGACCTTGAAGTGTTAGTTTTGGTTTGTAAAGCTTTGTATGGAACTTCTTAAAGTTGCCCTATTCGTCTGTACTATAAGACAATTGCAATTTGCTGTTGATATGAACTTTTTGCCACTTTGTGGATATATCTTACAGGAAATAGTGGTTTCTCTCTCTTACAAAAGAATGAAGAAAAGGTTTCTTCCTATTTTTTGCTATTTCTGATTCTTTGGAGAAAGTATGGTTAGATTTCTTAGTTCTTTTAAAGCTAGAAGAAATCTAGGCTTGTAAGTATTTTTGCTAATCCCTGTAGAATTAATCTTATTCTGTGGTGATTTAGAATGGTAAAGTCACTGTTGGTATTAGGCTATGTATGTATTTATGTAGGCTACCTATGTATTTATGACATCAAATCTATGGTATACACAATATTAACTTTCAGTAGGAGTAATTAAAAATATGAAACCATGACCTAAGTGTCAAGATTCCTACATTTTAAAGTGTGTATTTATTGAAGGTAGTTGAGAGACCATCTCCCATAGTAACTAATTAACAATAAAACTGATCAAATTTTTAAAAGGAAGCCTAAAATTACACACTTTATTGGAACCAGTTTTTATTTACCCTACAAATATTTACTGCAAGCTTACGAGGCAGGCATCAGGTTAGATTTTGGGGAGAGAGAGAATGAGTAAATATTTAGTAATGTTTTTATAAATACAATGATCAAGAGAGAGGAAGAGCACCTATATGTTGATATACAGAGAAACATATGTCAGTATAAACAATGTTCACATACATATGTACACATGATTCAAAGATCAGATAATATCTCTTGTGCTTCTTTTCATTTTGAAGCTTTTTATTTTTTCTCTGGGTTTCAATAATAGCACTCTCTTCCTGTTTCCAGTTTAATTATTTCCTTCCATCTCCAGTGATACCTTTTATCGGTCAGGGTGTTTTCCACACCAAGTAACAGAAACCCTGCCAACTTTAAAATGTTATATTTCTGGGGCACCTGGGTGGCTCAGTTGTTGAGCGTTGGACTTGATTTCGGCTCAGGTCATGATCTCACAGTTGGTTAGACAAGCTCTGTGTCAGGCTCTGTGCTGACACTGTGGAGCCTGCTTGGGATTCTCTCCCTCTCTGCACCCCTCGTACTCACTCTCTTTCTCTCAAATGAAAATAAACTTTAAAATAAAATAAAATGTTATATTCCCAAGCTTTGTGTTTGAGAATCCTATTCTCACTGTATACTCTGTGTGTGTATGATTTTATCCACCCCCATGGCTTAACTACCACCTTGATGTGTGAAAATAGTTCCCACATCTATACACTCAACCCAAAATATTTTTAGCTTTTCATATCTATACATCTAGTTTCTTCCTGGAAAACTGAACTTGAAACTGCCAACAAAGTCTCAAATCCATTACAGTCCAAAATTGAGCTGGTTATCTTTACCTAACAGTTCCAACTTTTCTACTCTTAACTTGACAAATCATTTAAGCTAAGACCCCAGGAGTCCTGTTTGACCACTCAATCAGTAGCCAAAATCTTTTGATTCTTCCTTATCTTCTCTTGGCCTCTTCTCCTCCTTCTCCTGTCTGTGTTTCTACTGCCTCCCTTTGGGCTCTTATCATTGCTGGTCATTAACTACTCTGTCTCTCTCTCTCCTTCCTTGCTACAGCCTCTTCCAATTTCTTCATCTCTACTCAGTCAACTTCCCAGAAATGCAACTGATAATTTCTGACTTGTAGTCAGAAGCTCCCCTTTGTCGAGTGAAATTCCTTTCCATGTCCTAGCCTTATCTCATGCCTTGTATTTCAGTTAGTTTTTCCTACTTTCCCCCCAAACATGCCGTGGTATTCTTGACAGTGCCTGTGTTCCTGCTGTTTCATTTACTTTTATGTCCCAGCTCAATCACTATCCCCTTCTTAAAGACTTCAAAATTCTACTCCTTTTATGTCCCCAGGAGAACTGAGGAGGAGGCAATGGTGGTGTTGGTGATGATGATAACAATGGTGACTACTTGGTGTATAGAAATACACATATAAAGCATGCATGTATGTGTATATAAATAGCATAAACACTATTCTAAGTGCTTAATACATATAAAACCATAAAAAACCACTACTAGTAGGCACTCCTATCTCTATCTCATTGAGGAAACTGAGGCACAAAGATGAAGTCATCTGCTCAAAGGCTAAAAGCGATGGCAGTGGAATTTGACCTTAGTCTGGCTCTTGGATCTGTGCTCTTAGTCACCATCCCTTCCTGTGTCTCAATCATATGGTCAATTTTTTCTTGGGAAGCATTTTACCTGATACATATTTTTATTCTTGCACTTAAAATATTTCACTGCACTGTCCATCCTGTCTAATTTCCCACTCTATACCAACAGTTCCTTGAGCAGTTTTTATTCACACCCAGTCCTAAACATAGTAAGCACAAAGTATTATTAGGGTGGGGATAGAAAAGAATGGAAAGAATGTTTGGTATAATATTTATGGATCAAGAAAGGAGTTCTGTATTTCTCTCAAACACTATAAAACTGTGATTAGCTTGGCATTCATAGTGGCAGGGATTTTGATTGAACAGTTTAAAGCCTTAAGGGCAAAAGTATTCGTGCATTTTGCTGACTCTGAAACTTAAAAATAGGTTTATTCAGGACACATAACCCAGATTCCCTTACTGTATATGTTTATCAAACACAAATCAGTTTCAGAAAAGACTTGCACATGAGCGTTCACTGTAGCCCTAGTCATAATATGAACTAAAACCAGTCTAAATATCTACTGACACCTGAAAGAATAAACAGAGGATAGTGGATTCATATAATGGAATATTATTTGGTAATAAAGAATAAAAAGGCGCAAATAACTGATATACAACAATATGGTGAATATCAAATACATTATGTTGAGCAAAAGAGGCCAGATGAAAGAGTACAGACTATATGATTCCATTTCTATGGAGCCATAGAACAGGCAAAATTACTTCTAGTTCTATAAATCAGGTCAGTGGTGGCCTGAGTGGATAAAGTGGAATTGATTGTAAAGGGGCAGGAAGGAACTTTCTTGGGTGATGGAGATGCTTTACAATTTGTTTTGGGTGGTGTTTACATGGGTTTCAGCAGTTTTCAAAACTTACTAACCTGAACCCATAGAATCTGTGCATTTTATTGTATATTAATCATACTTCAGTTTATAAAGCTAGTGGAAGTAGCTAGCAAGGGAAATAGAGATTAAAAGGATTTATTTTGGCTGGGGGGGGTGGATAACAGCAAGTTTGTATGCTAATAAAAATGATAAAGTTGAAGGGAAATATATTGCTGAATAAAAGAGAAAGGAGAAGTGAAGTGATGTACTCGAGTAGGAGAGAGGGTGGGAGAAGAGCACAGGTGGAGGGACCAGCTTGAGAAAGGTCATGGGTAAGGTGCGGTCATGGATAAGGATGGGGGGAGGCTTGGTTGTGTCCTTCTGGGTCCCCGTGAGTCTCTGAGTGCTTTTTCTCAGAAGTGAGGGTAGCAGAGGAGATGCAGGAAGTTAGAGGGAGTACAGAGCAGTGTGGTCAGACTTTTATCAGAGGCATGATGCATGTTAAAACAAATTTGCCGGCCCCTGCCCCAGAGTTTCTGGTTCAGTAGGGCTGGGGAACACTGAGAATGTGCCAACCAGGTTTTAGAGGGTGCCCATCTGGACAAGACAGGGGTCTTGAGAGCCACTGACGAAGAGCTCTCACTTTTATTGCTGAAACAGTTGTGCTTCCAATGATACCACTGCTCATCTAAGGGGCTATAACTGTGACCAGTAAGTAGCCCAGGCTACTGCCTCCAACTCAGTATCATCCTACTACCACCCTCTCTGGTTTGGGTAAGGAGAGTAGTGGAAAGCAGTGGGTGCCACAGGTGGAATAGGGGTGTGCACCGGGAGAAACAGGGTGGAGAAGGGACAAGCTGGGATTACTGAAGCAAACCTTGTCAAGGTCACCTTGGTTTACCTGTGTGCCCTGATGAATAAATGAGTGGGGGGTGGGGTGGGGGGGAAGGCTTTGTCCTGTTCAGTATACATGAGCATAACTTCAGATCATAGCCGAACTTTGTTTTGCTTTCTACTTACAAGGAAAATTTATTTTAGGAAGTTTATTAATGGAACATTATCTTATGATGGCTAGTACTTCATTTGTAAGCATATGCTTTCTTTTGGACCCCGTGTACATACTATATAACAGATATGTTGTAAGTAAGATCATGTGAATAGGATTGTGAAAATGTGAAATACTTAAAGGCCTTTTAAATTTTATGTACATACAGGTTTAAGTTCTTTCGAGTAGCAATAGTGAAATATGACTCAAACTATATATACAACAATTAATATATCCGTTTATTCAGAGAGAAGGCTAGAACATAATGTGCTAAATAATAGCTGTGGCTTTTGTCTAAATAGGGTGATCACAGATGATGATTTAATCTTTCCATATCTTTAAAATGAGTATAAATTATTTTCATAATAAACTTATTTTAAAAACTATTCATCATAATGAATACAACAACCTGTAACATGTAACAAAATAACTAAACAAAAAACTAATTTTCTTTTTTTTTTTCTTTTTTCTTTTTTTTCTTTTTTACTGCACTGGCTTGGGATGCTTGGGATGTTATCTACAAACAAGTAAAGTGTACCTGCCCTTTCAGAATTTATATGGTTAGACATCGATGATCAAACTCACTGAACCTCAGTGAGGCTCTTGATCCTAATGGCTGTTTCAGCATAAGCTAGTTGCACATTTATGTTTTGGTTTGAAGTACTGTTATTCACTTTTGTTTGCCCCCTTATGTATTACAAGTGTTTTGAGATTATGGGCTATGGCCACTTGTTTCAAATGCAACCATGGTAAGAATGAAAGTGTTGTAGTTTTGCCTAGAATACACTATTAAAATGCATTTTTTAGTATAAAAATATAGTACATGGCCTCCATTTCTGGTGGGAGTCTATTTATAAATATGAGCAAAACTGCCAAGAATATGCTTGGTAATGTCAAATTATATCAAATAAGATCGATTTATACAACTTAGCCACTGGCATATGTTATATTAGTCTGATACATGAATAAATAAGCACTCTGATAAGAGTGCTTATTTTGTAAACATTCGGTTTAAAAATATATTTTTTGGCAGCAGAAGGAATGAAGTGCATACTACCGTCTGCAGGGTGGATGAACCTGGAAAGCTTGTGCTAAGTGAAAGAAGCCAGACACAAAAGGCTAACATATTCTATTATTTCATTTAGATGAAATATCCAGAATAGGGAAAACAATCGAGACAAGGTAGATTCCTGGTTCCTTAAGGCTGGGAGTGGAGAGGGGATTGTTGGGGCTGTTTACTAATAGGTGTGAGGTTTCTTTTGGGATGATAAATTGTTCTAAAATCACACAGCTGTGAATGTGCTGACATTGTTGAATTCAACAGTTTAATTTCAAATTGGTGAGTTGTATGGTATGTGAGTTGTACTTCAGAAATTGTTAAGCATTTCTTCACATCTTTAAGAGCTCTTCGTCTAAGGTGTGGTGCATCTTTGTCTTACTGGGATGACCGATTTCTAGAACTTCCACAGACTTTCACCCAACGGCCCTTTCCCACTCACCTTCCCACTCCTTCTATGGCATGTGTAAACTGATCCCAGCATTTATACTTCCATGTGACAGACAACTTGGCCTAAGGGAGTTTCTTAAACTGAGTTACTTTTGGCAGACATTTTAATTAGCTGATAAGCAGAGAAAATCCAGATGGTATCTATCACCTATAATTAAACACTTCAAACTTGTTTCAAATTCCTTACTCTCTCCCACAGGTCTTTGTTCCCCCTTGTACTTCACTTTCTTTTGGTGTAGTAGAAAAAAGCCTCAACCTGAAGTCTAAAGTATATATTTTTTCTCATCTCATAGTAAATTTTGATCAGATGCCCAGGGTTTCAAAGGATAACCTATGAACCAACAACATCAAAATTATTTGGGGGAATTTATTAAAAGTGAAGATCCTAAGTCGAATTTCCAGAGATTCTTGGGGGTCACCAAATACACTTTGCAAGTCAGATTCATCAGTGGGCACCTGGAGATATGCGTTTTACCAGGTAGTCCTCCCTCTGGCCCACAGTGGTCCTTATGTGCACTAATTGATAAGCACTGTTAATTTATTAAAACTCCTGCCCATTGATCATGCTTAACTATTGTTCATGTCTTTTCTGCCTTGTTTGATTTATCCTTTTCAGGTGTTAGGAAACTCCTTTGCTTTAGTCTTAATGGAGAGTTGGGTCAAATGTTTATCTGAGATATTTTTGATTTTCTCTTGGAGACCATTTTTACTTTTTTCCCTTTATTTCCTTTACACATCTCCCAGTTTCTCTTCTTTCATATACTATATTGAGTGATTCTAGGTGATGTGCTAAATACTGGATATTCTGAGTAATCCAGGATGAATAAACTATAGTTGATGTCTTCAAAGATTTACAGTATAGATTTTTCACTACATGGTTGAGGGTTTTTCTTCCCCTTTAAAATATTAAGTCTTCTTCTTCTTTTTTTTTTAATTGCCCTGCCCTGCCACATAACTGCTCATAGCAATAACTTTTAGAACAACTAACATATTTGCATTATTAAATTTGGGAAAAAAATATATGCTGCTCCTTTGCTTAAAACAATTAGCATTAGGAGCTCTTGGGTGGCTCAGTTGGTTAAGTGTCCAACTTTGGCTCAGGTCATGATCTCATGGTTTGTGAGTTGGAGCTCTGCGTTGGGCTCTGTGCTGACAGCTCAGAGTTTGGAGCCTGCTTCAGATTCTGTGTTTCTCTCTCTCTCTGCCCCTCCCCTGCTCACACTCTGTCTCTCTCTCTCAGAAATAAATAAAACATTAAACAAAATTTATAATTAAAAATTTTTTAAAAATTAGCATTAAAGCATAAATAGCATGTAAATTTAATAAAAGTATTTAATTTTGTTTATAAAACTATAATATAGACTGACAGTTGCTACATAACTTTTAGGAATAGGGAGTCTATAAATGTTACTCTATTCTGAAAAGCATCTTTCAAAAGTTGTATTATTACATACACTACTGAAAATTGGAGACACCGATTTCTTTGTGTTTGCATGAATAAATAGATCAGTAAGAGAAGTTATTAATTTACTTTATTCTAATACATATCGTTAAAGAATTTTTTTCTTAACATTCCATGTCTTAGAATTTAAAAATATCGACTGCAGATAGATGACAGAATAAAATCAAGGCTTGTTCAAGTGTGCTTATAAAACTTGGTCATACTTTTATTACTAATAACTATAGAGTTTAATGGAGGCCCAATATTTTCATTAAAACTGATAAGGAACTCTTGCTATTCTTTTACTTAATTGTCACTTATGTTCTAATTAATAATTCTTCCCATTGCATGTATTTATAACACTGCCAGGAATTCCTGTTCAGAGAGCTTGCTGCTAGCGTATGGAAAAAGCACTTTCTGATTTGCATAACCAGCACCTGTCACATCCACCTATAGGGTAGACTCCATTTGAGTGAAGTTGTCCTTTCCAATCTCTCAATAATAAGCCCTCTTTCTTCAAGAACCCCCTTCCTGCTTCATTTTTTTCCTTTTTTTCTCCTTTGTTTTGCCAACTTATTCTTCTCTGTTCTCTTAAATTATAGCTTTCCTTTTTAGTATCCAAAAAGCCCATTTTTAAATGTACTACTTAAAATTTACAGCCATTTTATTTATTTATTTATTTATTTATTTATTTATTTAGTTAGTTAGTTAGTTAGTTAGTTAGTTGATGGAGAAAGAGAGCATGTGCCAGTGAGCATATGTGGGTGGAGGAGGGGCAGAGAGAGGGAGAGAGATAATCCTAAGCAGGCTCCATGCCCAGCGCAGGGCTGATGTGGGACTTGATCCCCCACCTTGAGATCGTGACCTGAGCCAAAATCAAGAGTCCGTCACTTAACCAGTGGAGCCTCCCAGGCACCC
Organism: Felis catus; assembly: GCF_018350175.1. NCBI lineage: Eukaryota > Metazoa > Chordata > Mammalia > Carnivora > Felidae > Felis > Felis catus. The sequence goes on along the minus strand of NC_058378.1, from coordinate 22,293,767 downwards.
CTACAGCTACTTTAGGTAGAATGTTCTCAGTGTGACTATCGTGTTCATATTTCCCATGCCATCGTAAGTTATCATTCCTCTCCCAGCAAACACAAGTGAAGCATGTCAGAAACTTCTGAATGCTGGAGATACACTATGAATCAGAAAGCCACAGTCTCTGCCCGGACAGCTCATGCAGCTAATTATAAATCATGACAAATGCTTAGATTTGTTCACGGGACTATGGGAACAGTAGGTGGGGCATCTAACCCACCCTGGGAGAGCTGTGCTCAGGAGTGATTTATCAACAGCACCTTCCCCAGCTGCCTACCTCTCTCCATCTCCCCCCAGAAGTCTTGGGTCCCTTGTTAGTCTTCCCGGAAACCCCTTATACAGATGTGTTACAGAACTGAGTGCACTGTTATACTCTTCCCTGAGGATAATCTCTTCCACATGTCTGGGACTCCCTGCCTGTTTGCATGGCTTCATTCATATCTTATGAGAAAGACTAGAAATAGACTTCTCCTTGCTGTTCCATCAGTCAGACTTTGTTGAGACCTGGAGTCTTCCTAAAATTGGAGGTGTCATAATCTGTGGTGAGCACCAGGTTCCTGAACAGGTGTAGACCTGGGGAGAAACAGATTGCAGCCTGTAGGATGTCAGGATCAAGGGAAGCTTGGATGGCATGTAAGGGAACCCACTCACAGTACACATAAAGAAACTGGAACCCCAGAGCTAAGTGACTTGCCTGGATTTACAAACTCAGAGTTATAGTCAGCAGAGTACCTCCGTCTCTTAGTTCTTATTCCAGGGCTCTATTTTCCACCATACTGCTTTGCTGAAAATTAGTGGCCTTTATTATTGTTCTGTGGTGAGCCTCATGGATTATATCCCTACACTTAACTGTACCAGTGTTATAGTTAAATGTCATTTTTACAACCGCAAAATACAAAGATGTGTGTATGTATAGTTTGAAAAATCATTATTTTACTTGATATAAAGGGGAAAGTAACATTGGGGTCATCTTAAATTAGTTGTTAGATGTAACCATGTAATAATTTCTTTTTAAAATATATTTTTAAAGTTTTTATTTAAATTCCAGTTAGCTAACATGCAGGATAATATTAATTTCAGGTGTAGAATTTAGTGATTCAACACTTCCATACCTCACCCAGTGCTTATCACAACAGGTGCATTCCTTAATCCCCATCACCTATTTAACCCGTCACCATCCACCTCCCCTCTGGTAACAATCAGTTTGTTCTCTATAATTAAGAGTCTGTTTCTTGGTTTCCTTGTCTCCCCTTTTTTCCCCTTTGCTCATTTGTTTTGTTTCTTAAATTCCACATATGGGTAAAATCATATCTTTCTCTTGTTTTACTTCGCTTAGCATAATACTCACTAGCTCCATCAATATCATTGCAAATGAGAAGATTTCATTCTTTTTTGTCGCTAAGCAATGTTTCATTATATATATCCCAGATCTTCTTATCCATTCATCAGTTGATGGACACTTGGGCTGTTTCCATAATTTGGCTATTGTAGTTAATACTACTAGAGAAACACCAGGATACATGCATCCCTTTGGATTAGTATTTTTTCTTAAAAACTTAGACTTAGAAATTGAAAATTCTCAATTCTTTAAATTGAGGTATAATTGACCTATAATATTATGTTAGTTTCAGATGTACAACATAGTGATTTGATATTTATGTACATTGTGAAATGATCCCCACACTAAGTCAAATTACCACTTGCCACCATTCATTTTTAATACAATATTACTGACTGTATTCTCCATGCTATACATTACATCTCCATGACTTATTTATTTTATAACAAGGAGTTTGTATCTCTTGATCTTCTGCATTTTTTTTGTCCCCAGCCCTATTCTCTTCCCTTCTGGAAACAACCACTTTGTTCTTTGTATCTATAAGTTTGGGTTTGTTTTTTGTTTTTGTCAGATTCTACTTAGAAGTGAAATAAGGCAGTATTTATTCCTCTGACTAATTTTACTAATTTCTCCACATTTTCACCAGCATTTATTGTTTTTGCTTTTTTGATAGTGGCCATACAAATGGCTATAAGGTGATATCTCATTGTGATTTTGATTTGCATTTCCATGATGATGAATGATGTTACATATCTTTTCATGTTCCTTTGGCCATCTATATATCTTTGGGAAAATGTCTAATCAGATCCTCTGCCCATTTTTAAAATCAGATTTTTTTGGTATTGATTTGTAGGAGTTCTTTGTATATTATCCCCTTATCAGATATATAATTTGCAAATATCTTCTCCTGTTCAGTGAATTGCCTTTTCATTTTGTTGATGGTTTCCCTTGCTGTGCAGAAGCCTTTTAGTTTGATGTAGTCCCAATTGTTGATTTTTGCTTTTGTTTCCCTTGCCTTTGGAGTTTGATACAAACAAACAAACAAACAAACAAACAAAAAAACAAAAAAACCCAACCAACACAAGAAAAACATTGCCGAGACCAATGTCTAGAAGCTTACTGTCAGTTTTCTTTTAGGAGTTTCATGGTTTCAGATCTTGCAATCAAGTTTAATCCATTTTGAGTTAATTTTTGTGTATGATGTAAGATGGTTCAGTTTCATTCTTTTGCATGCAGTTGTCCTGCTTTCCCAACACCATTTATTGACGAGACTGTACTTTCCCTGTTGTATATCTTACCATCTTTGACCATATATGTATGCATGGTTTTCCTTTGGGCTATTTTATTCTGTTCTATTAATTTATGTGTCTTACTATTTGAATACCATACTGTTTTGATTACTATATCTTTTTATATAGTTTGAAATCAGGGTGCAGGATACCTCCAGCAATGCTCTTCTTTCTTAAGATTGCTTTGACAATTTGGGGTCTTTTGTGTTCCATACAAATTTTATTATTATTTGTTCTAGTTATGTGAAAAATGCTATTGGAATTTTGCTAGGGATTCTGTATATTGATTTGGGTAGTATGGACAATCTGACAATGTTAATTATTCGAATCCATGAGCACAGAGAATATCTTTTATTTGTGTGTTCTATTTTTTTTATCCGTGTTTTAGGATTTTCAGTGTATAAGTATTTTACCACCTTAGATATATTTATTTCTATGTATTTTACTCCTTTTGATGTGATTGTAAATGGTATTGTTTTCTTGATTTGTCTTTCTCATGATTTGTTCTTAGTGCATAGTGATGCAACAGGTTTTTTTATGTTAATTTTGTATCCTGCAACTTTACTGAATTCATTTACTAGTCTAAACAGTTTTTTGGTGGAGTTTTTAAGGTTTTCTGTATATAGTATCATGTCATCTTCAAATGGTGCAGTTTTACTTCTTTATTTCCAATTTGGATACCTTGTATTTCTTTTTCTTTTCTAATTGCTCTGGATTTCCAATACTGTGTTGAATAAAAGTGACAAGAAGGGCATCCTTGTCTTGTTCTTGATTTCAGAGGAAAAGTTTTTAGCTTTCCACCATTGAGTATAATACTAGTTGTGGGTTTGTCATATATAGCCTTAATTATGTTTATGTGCATTCCTTCTATACCCACCTTGTTGAAAGTTTTCAGCATAAATGAACACTGAATTTTGTCAAATGCTTTTTCTGCCTATATTGAGATGTATATATGATCTTTATCTTTCATTTTGTTGGTGTACTTTATTGCTTTAATTGATTTGTGAACACTGAACCATCCTTGCATCCCTCAAAGAAATCTTGCTTTATCATGGGGTATGATCTTTTAATGTATCATTGAATCAGTTTGCTAATATTTTGTTGAAAGGATTTTTTTGCTTCTGTGTTCATCAGGAGTATTGGCCTGTAATGTGTGTGTGTGTGTGTGTGTGTGTGTGTGTGTGTGTGTGTGTGTGGTGTTCCTGTCTTCAGTATCAGGGCAATGCTGGCCTTGTAAAATGAGTTTGAGAGTGTTTTCTTCTCTTACATTTTTTAGAAGAGTTTGAGAAGGGTAAATATTAAATCTTTGTATGTTGGTACAATTCACCAGTGAAATAGATTTTGGACTTTTGTTGATTGGGAGGTTTTTGATTACTGATTCTATTTCCCTTATTAGTAATCAACCTATTTAGATTTTTTATTTGTTCATGATTCAGTCTGGAAGATTATAAGTTTTTTGGACTTTATTGTTTCCAGGTTGATCAGTTTGTTGGTGCACAGTTCATAGTTTCCTAAGATTTGTGTTTCTGTGGTTTCTTATTCTCTTTCATTTCTGATTTTATTTGGGCTCTCCCTTTTTTTCTAGATGAGTCTGGCTAAAGGTTTGTTAATTTTGTTTATGTTTTCAAAGAACTGCTCTTGGTTTCATCTTTTCTATTGTCTTTTTAGTCTCTATTTCATTTCCACTCTGATCCTTATCATTTCCAACCTTCTACTTATTCTGAGTTTTGTTTGCTCTTCTAGTTCCTTTAAGTATAAAGTTAAATTGAGGTTTCTCTTGTTTCTTGAGGTAGGCCTGTGTTGCAGTGAACTGCCTTTTTACCCTTTATCCAGCTTACCAGTTATCAATTCATTGCCTTTCTTAGTTGATTTGTTTCTCCCATCACACATTTATTGATCAAAGAGTACTTTTTTTAAGTTTATTTTATCTATCTAGAGAGAGATACAGACCATGCGAGTGGGGAAGGGGGTAGAGAGAGAGGGACATGGAGAATCCTATGCAGGCTGCACATGGCCAGCATGGAGCCTGATGTGGGGCTCAAACTCACAAAACCACAAGACCATGACCTGAGCTGAAACCAAGAGTTGGACACTTAATGGACTGAGCCACCCAGATGCCCTGATCAAGGAGTACTTTAAAACAACCCCCAAACATCATATTATTTCATCCATAAATACTTTCATATATATATATATGTATATATATATATATATATACATATATATATATATATGTATATATATATATATATACACATATATATATATATGACCTGGGTCCATGATTACAGGGTATCCATCCAAAATGGTTTATGGGAACTAAAGGGAGAAACCAACAGAATTTGGAAAACTATGATATTACTGAAATCAGAGGCATAACAAAATTTATTCTGTTGTTTTCAAATTGCTATGACATTTTGATATAAAATACAAAAAGAAGAAAAAATGCATTACTTTTTAAAAGCATAAAAGAAGAGCTGAGTGGAGCCCATTAAATCAAAGTTGTGTTTCATTCTGTTTCTCACCATACTGAAAATTATCTTTGAAAGAACATGAGCATGAAGAAGGGAGAAAATGGGCAGAAAATGGGGAAAAACACTATTTAAAAATGTGGGATGCCATAGCTACATATTTGAAAATTCTATGGGATATTGTATGTAAAAATATTTTAGAAATTTTTTTTAGGTATTTTCATTTTCAGAATTAATGTTTTGTGATAGAGATATTACAAGCAGAAGTAATTTTGCTTACTGTGAATCATGATTTTGCATATTCTTTTCCCAAGAGAAATGGCATTTTAGGGTGATTGAAAGTAAGACTGGGTTCTGGAGTCAAAGAGACCTTATTAGCAAGTGGCAGAGCTGGGATTTTAACATTTCTCAGGACTAATAAAATATACAACTTTGCCAAGTTTCAGTTTATTCACGGACAAAGTATAGAGAAAAATACTATAAATTGTTACAAGGATTAAACAAAAGACTTACCTAATAGAGACTAGTGTTGACACATCCATATTAAGCTCCAGAAAGACATGGCTATCACCTGTCCTCCCTTCATAATCAGACTTTAGGATAATCCTGTGATTCATTCGTTAACTTTTCTCAGTGGGCATGGTTCTGTTACATAATCTCTTGTGCCATGTGTTTTGTGTTTTTTTTTTCTTGTGACCACAATATCTTATCTTGGGTAAAATTGTGTTTTTATTTTTATTTTTATTTTTATTTTTATCTTACTTTAATAAATGAGAATTGGAATTGGGAATTGGAAGACCTGGGTTCTGCCAGTAACCAGGTTTGGTGATTGCAGACAATTTACTTAATCTCTCTGGACACCGCTGTCCTCTGTTATGAAGGAGGGGCTTGGAATAGATGATGGTACAGATGCTTTGAGTTTCAACATCCTATGATTATCACTGGGAAAATAGAGCTTCAGCATTTGAACCAGAAAGAGCAACACAGGAGAAAGGCTTGTGGGTGGGAGTTGGGAATGAAAGAACAGGAGGTGACAGAAGGCATTACTTTTCAGAATGAAGGGAGCAATATGGGGAGTGGGAGGAAATAAGAGAATTAAAGAACAGAAAAGGAGAGCAGTGCCAGGAATTTCATAGCAGTGCCCACTATTGTTTCTGCTACATGTTTTAGTGTTGTTTTTTGTTTTGTTTTGTTTTTCTTTTTCTTTTTCTTTTTTTTTGTTTTTAGGGCAATATTCAGTGAGTGTGTACTATAAACCCAAGTTCTGAGGAAACTCCAGGTCTTTACCGTTCATTGGAGACAAAGATAGTAGGTTTTGGTGTCTGTGCTGGGATGCAAAGCAAAGTATAGTGTGATGGATTTTGCTCTCCGGTTTAATGGGAGCTTCACACATGAGGTTTGTGTTGATAGCCAGCAGAAACTATGGAATTTCACTCACTAGCCAGGCAGCAGAATGTAAGACATGGCTTTCACTAGGGCCTTGATATTAGTTATGCTGGCAAGATATGACAAAAATCACTTTAAAAACATATTGTTTATGTGGCCTCGTGCCAGTCTTTTGTAGCATTTCCAAGAATTCTCATTGTGACAGTTTGGGATTGGACATAGGCAGGTAGATCAGTATTTAGCAATAAAGTGTTCCTTGCTACTCTTTGGCAAATAATCTCTGTAGTTCAGCCTTTGAAGGTCGCTTTGAGCAAACTTTAAAGGAAAGTGTCATAGAGATGAATAAGCAAAGAGAATGGTTACTTCACAAAACAACACTATCTTAGTGTGGTTATTAGCTTCTAAAACCTGGTGCTAGTTTTAGAGTCCACAAGCATCAATTGCCAGTGCGTTGATTCACAGTTTAATTCAGAGAAACTGCTCCTAACAAACCAAATCTATAAGATGCTGATGTATAAACCAACATGGTAATTTATAGTGAAACCTATGAATGGATCCAAAAGTTTTGTCAGCTGTTTTCTGACAAGATGAAAATTTACCTGGAGAGGCTATTATTATCTGAGTTTGCACAGAGTTTGGAAAATAGTTGAATGACTTTCTTGGCCAATACCATTAAGTATCTTGGCCAATATCATTATCTGTAGTTCAGGGACAGATCTGCCCAAAGCACTGGATAACCAAGCTGGCTGACCAGAGAACTCCCTGTGGTCACTTTTCTCCTGCTTTATTTCTGTGCATCATCTTATATGAACTCTGTCTTACCATTATATTTCCAATTTCTAGTAAGTACTTGTCACATATTTGCTGAATTATTGAATGAATTGATAGGTGTTCAAATACATTAATTTGAATTTTGTTGAAACTGAATAACAATCTGTTTTGTTTTAGCTTTCACATCACTGTTTGTTTTACCTCTTCTGATTGGAATTGAATGTTCCCAAATCTCAAGGCCACAAATTGGATTACTTTGTGATCTATCCATTAGGTGTTAATTATTTCAAATTTCATTATCTTTCTTTTAAACAGATGTTCTACAAAAACTCTTCTGGTCCCATGGCTTTTAAATACCTTCAAAATCCTGATGCTTTCTACTTATAAACCTAATAGGTTTTCAGCTCTCAAGGCCATTTCAAACTGAACATAACCAAATTGAATGCGTGATAGTCATCCAAATATGCTCTACTCTAAAATTCTCCTTCTTCAGTAATGACTCAGGTGCTTATGTTGGAGCTCAGGAGTAATCCTTAGTCCTCTGTGTCTACACATCTACTTAATCCTGGTGTGTCAGTGCTCAAAAGTAGCCACATTTCCTAAACAATAGTTTTAATTCACGGGGGTTGTGTCTACCATTTTTTTTTTTTTTGTATTTCTGACTAACCTCCAAATGTACTAAATAATGTATTATTGCCTTATAGTAAGGAAATATTTTACTTGATGACTTTGAAAAATATTTAGCTGATATATAATTGTGTAATTTGATCCTGTTTTCTAAAACCATCAAAACCTAGAAATGAAGCAGTCAGCATATTTTTTCTATAAAAACTTTTGTTTTTTAAGAGGAAAAATCATTTGGTTGCCCTGATCTGTTATTCCTTGAATTTTAACCAATTCCTAGTATAACCAATCACAATTTTAGTTCAACTTGTTAAAAATTGATGAATAAAATAACATAAATCTTGGAAGTAGTCTTAGCTGCATATATTTAGAGATCCTTGATTAATATAGGTAAGATACTGGTTTAGGAGCTGTATTTTCTTTAAAAATTGACAATATCGATAACAATAAAAACAAACTATTTTCATGTGCCAAGAATAGAATTCTGTACTTTTCACGTGCTACCTAAATAAGACTTCGTGACAACACTGTAAGGTAAGTTTTATAATCCTTATTTTATAAACGAAAAAATTAAGTTTCAGATCAGTTGTAATCCAGGTCTTTTGACCCTAAGGCTTGTGCTCTTAACCACTAACATGTTGCTGTTCGATTTTCCATGATATGTGCTAATGAAATATATTTATCAAGTTTTGCTTCTTTTGGTAAGAGTGATTCTGTCGATGACAGTGATTAGCTCTAAAACATAATGTTCTCCTCTTACCTTCCTTATGCTTACCATAACTAACAATTACTGTCAAGTTGTGTTAACTTAGCAGAAACTTGTATCCTTCTTGTACAGTTTTTCTTTTCAGAATTTGCTAAATGATCCATATATACTTGACAAAATTACATTTTATTCCATGATCAATTATTTTAAATGTTAGATTAGAAACGTGGAGCTATAATGGTGATTTCATGAAGTCCTATTAGTCACTCTTCATTCATTCAATTTTCATTTTCACCATTGTATAAAATCCTCTACAATATAATCTAATATAGCTCTAGATTTTTTTTTTGCATTGCTGAAAATGTGTGACTCTTATGAATAGAATCAGAAAATAGGAAAAATGGCAATTTTGTAAACTTTTGAATTTGAACTTTTAATAGGACTATGAAAAGAACCCCATTGGCTCAGGCTAATGACCTACCCAGGTTCATTTGCTAAAAGTGTTGTGTTGGCTCTTCTACAGATGGACTGTTTGGAAAATTTCCTGCCCTAAATGTTATTGCACAGGAGAGAAACTACTTTCTTGGGGGAAGAATGAATTCATTATTCATCCCCAATCTCTTTCCCCAAATGCAGACTGCTATTTCTTTTCTCAATAAAAGGAAATCTTAGTGGGTAATGATAGTTGATTTCCTACATAATTATCAAGTATGAATTTTAAACTTTACAACTTGCCTTCATATTATTCTGGGATGTCCTTTTTGTGGGATAACTATAGATTGCATGAAAATGTCCCTTTGACTTGTCCATTTTCAACCTCTTTCTTAGTCTTGTACTATGGAAAGAACGGGGGTGTGCACTTAGAGTTCTCTAAATGGTTTTCAGAATGATTCTACCATCTTTTTTGCTTATCTCTTTTCTCAGTTATTTTGATCATTTTTCTCACTAGAGTTTAAAGTTAAGTGAGCATTCTGGCACCAGCATTCAATATCTTCCTGTTCTTGTAGGTGTGGTAGCCCTGTAACACTTTACATTTTCTGCTGTGCTTCATGAATGTGCATGGACTTGTTGCTCTGAATTCACCTGCACTTTGTGTCTCTAAGACCTTTGTTTTCCTTTAGACTTTAGAACATCATCCTGTTTTTTTTTCCTCTGCACAATCCCTCTGTTTGGGATTATAAATGCTTACTTTCAAAGCTGCTGCTTTTGGTTTGAGCTAGAATATCTGTTGGCATGCTGTGTGTGTCTTCAGTGCTTCTTGGCTCCTACAGAACCAGAGTTTTTTAAAAAAGCAATTTCATGTCATGAGACCAGAGTAAATGTGGCAGCAAGATGGACAGATGCATTGCTGGGAGGTGGCCAGAGTCTTTGAGACCGGCTCTCTGACTTTAAAGACACATCCATGTGTAATTGGGAGTGACAATCATTTGCTAATATTTTTCTCATTTTTGAGGAGAAAAAGATCATTCTAAGCGTTATAAACAGGGCTTACGGAGCTGATACACTATTTCAAAATTAAACTGTATGGCCTCCTTTTTGAAAACAGTTTCCAGATACATTTAGACTCAGAAAATGTGTACACTTTCTCTCTTAAAATGGGTAAGATGAGTTCTGTTGTGAATTCTGAAATAGGACTAAACCATGTCTGTATAGCTGATGTGACAAACTGAAGCCACGCTTTATGGACACAGCTAACTAACACCAGTAAACAGGAAACACAACTCTTATCTAAAAGTGGTAACCATAGGTGCAGTGCAATTGTTTTCAACTTAGATTTATATGAAATGGAGAGATGGAAAAGCTTGTCTTGTCATGGTTTAATCCATGTGTGTTTTTCTGATAAGGAGTATGGTCAGTAGATATGGTTATCAGTGGGGTCCATTTGCTTTTATGAGGAAGAGGTTAAAATTTGTGTCCAAGGTTTCATTTTCGTTCAGCACTTCCAAATGAATCCTTCCAAATGAGTCATTGCTGCCAACAAGTTTTATGAATCTTTTATTTTAATTTCTGATTAGATTTGTGTGGTAGCTTCTGAATGGCACATTTCTGTAAGTAAGGCAATAATGGTTTGGGATTATTTAACAAAAGACTTTTTAAATCGTGTGTGTGTGTGTGTGTGTGTGTGTAGATAGGTAGATAGATAGGTAGATAAATTAAATAGCCAAATTCTCTTTCGCATGTTTTAGATATAAAAACCTTATAGAAAAAAATTAAATGTAGAAAAATATAAAGAAAATAAGTGTCTCCCACAAACTCCTATGTTCAAATAACTACCAATCACATAGTAGTATATGTGCTAAAGAAGTATTTACACACAGAGACATGCATGTATTTCTTTCAAAATAAGCATGGAATATTTTAAAAACAGTATAATTGCATACATAAAAATTAGATTTTATATTTATGCTGGAAAATCCCCGTTTCCTAAGAAAAGAGTTTCCCCTTAGGTCTTATTTCTTTATTCATTCAACTGTTTGTTTTTTTACGGTTTGTATCAATTTCAAGTGTACAATATAGTGATTGGACAATTAGGTGCATTACCATATGTTCAGCATGATTAAGCATAGTTACCAACTGTTACCACTTAGTTATTACAGTATTATTGACGATATTCCCTATGTTGTACTTTACATCCCCGTGAAGTCATATTCTGTTTTAATCAAAAGAAAAATTCAGGTCTAAGTTCTTTGCAAGGTCATAATTGTTGGAGACCAAAGTGTGAACTCACGGATCCTGAAATCATCCAGTCTCACTCTTCTGTTGCACATCCCTGAGGTTTTCGTTTGATGACCCTGCTGCTTCTGTCACCCTCCTGCTTATGGGGTGAAGCAAAGCCATCTTTAGCCCACTGTCGCTGGCTGTCCTCTCTTCAGAGTGACATCAGCAATCTGGAGACATTTTGGCCCTCCTCGCTGGCATTAGAATGCAGTCTGTGAATGGGGGATGGAGAGAACAGTCTCCTTACAGAAGTTAGTTTCTCTCCATCCTTTCTGGGTGTATATTCTTTTCCCTTTCCTGTGCTACCTGGACTTTTTGAAAAACTGCTAAAGGGCAGTGAGTTCATATGTGTCCCAAACTGTAGCAAGCTTTAAATTCCTTGGGAAGTTTTGGAAATCATTCTTTTATGTTAGAGGTTTGTATAAGCTTGGCATTCTATCCTAAGTCAGCAGTTGTTTTGATAGAAAGATAATATGCTGCGGCATCACCACCCACTCCTTCCTAGATTAAACAGGCACTCCAGGAAGATGTCCACATTTTTCCCTGGGTGTTTACACCCCAGTCTCCTCACCACCAGCATGTGTGGTTGAGGTTAAGAAGCCATGAAAGGCATTTATTCAGTGACATCCATCACCTGGTGTTCCCATGTGAAAACAGGGAGAGAGTGGTGCCCTTTCTTGAAAGGACCTTCATGCTCATACCCTTTTTGCTATTCTGAACATAGAGTCACATTTGAGATGAGAGCATTACTGCTTCAATATTTTTTGAGCCATTTTAATAAATACAAAACCCTGAAGTTATATTTTTGTGTTTGAGTATAGAATTAACATATAGACAAAGAATACTGAGGCATCTGGAAATTCTGAAGCATTGGAAAGTAGATTTGTATCCTAGTTTTTCTTTATAAAATGTGTAAATGTAGGCTTTTAATGTAATTATTTGTAATAATGTAAAAAATAGACATATAAAGAGAAAAGCAGTATCAATCCCATCACTGAAACACACACACACACACACACACACACACACACACACACACTCACCTTTTTAGACATTTCCTTCCAGAATTTTTTTCCATTCAGGTAAGAGTGTGGTTGTCTGTGGGTGTGTATAGACATGTTTGTGAGTATTGCAAAATGGGACTCATGTTTTATGTTCAGTTTTGTATTCTGCTTTTTATTTGCTATATTGTGAGCATTCATTGATATCATTAAATATTCCTCAGTTGTGCAGAAAATATTGTCAGTTGTGTACCCTATTACTTAAACATTAAATAATAATATTAAATAATACCTACATTACAGCAGGAGATGGTGGGACACTCTCACTATGGAAGGTATGTTGCAGGCCTGGTAAGTGGTTGTTGCTCCCATTATCAACATTTTCAAGTTGCTTTCTAGAAGCTTTGTGTACACAATGTGGAAAAGAGAATGCTCTCACCAGAAATGAATATTATGATTTTACAGATGTGGAGTAAATTTAAAACCTCAGTTTTCTTTCTAATGATGAATTATTCATTCACCAATTTATTTCTGAGTTTCTACCATGTGCCAAGGGATGTGTGAGCAGTAGAGCAAGTGTAAGATACAGTCTCATCCTCAAGAAGTTTGCAGCTGTATGACTCAATCTCTCTTGAAAGTAACAGTGCATGAGTATTTTAAGGGGAGAAAATTCATTGACCTAATAAGTTTGCAGAATGTTCCAAGTATATCTCACTCTTGCAGGCTCTCAGAACTTATGAAATCTTTAAGAGAAAGACACCCCTTCTTTAGCTTCATTAAGTGAAGCATTTACTGAATGTATCTACCCATGGAAATCTGTATCCCAACACACTAGGGTTCTCTTAAATTCTCCTGATGACTATGGTAAGTTACTTAGCACTACAATATTTTTTATGATTGTTTCTATTTATTTATGAAATCATATATTTGTTTTAGGTTGGGATTGGAGGTTGGGTTGTTATTGGAAAAATGAATGTGGTAGTATAAATAACCAATGGATATTTTCCTTTGTCTTGAGTTGGTCTCAAATAATAGCATAAAGACCATTAATACCAAAGTGCTATACTGAGATTTTAGCATGCTTCAATAATTATAGAAGACTGCAATGGTGCTTACCTATGTGTGTCGGCTTGAAGATAGTTCAAGTAGTGTCTGCCTTGAACCTCTAAAGGCCTCTTTCTAAGTTTGACATCTATCATAAGCATGACTTGAAATGCTGAATTGGAAGCCACTTGATCTGATAAAAACTCCTTCTCTAAAACTTTTTCTATTAAATTTCTCTGAAATAAATCCTGAGAGTACAAAGGCTTTCACTGATAATGACTTCTTATCAAATATTAATATTATTATTAATCTGCTTTTGGCTACTTTTTGTAACTCTTCTCTCGAGAGCCTTTAACAGCAGTGTGGGCAAGCTCCATTACCCAGGGATGGCACCGTTCAATGAAAGCCAAATTTCCATCTCAGCTGGCTTATTCAGATATGTTTTTCTTGTGCAGTATTTCAGAAATGTAACTTGTTGTCAGGCTGTAAGAAAAAAATCTATTTTGATGTACCTGAAACAAAGTATAAGGAAATTGGTAGTTTCTTATACTATCGATGGGAGTTTTCAGTTATTCTAATACCCTTGGGAGGCAATAGGCAATTTTTTCAATAAAGTGTATAGCTTTTGGTCAAATAATTAAACTGTCAGGAACTTATCCAGTGAACATCCTTATGGAAAGAAATCCCTAACATAATGTATGAGGCTAGGCGTTTCAGCTCTGTCTACCTATAAGGTATTAAATTTACATCCATGCAACTGAGTACCAGGCAGCCATTGAAAATTATTAACATATCTGCAGGGGAAAATTTCTAGCATATAATAGTAAGAGGATAAAAGCAAGGTGCCAAGTGGCTCATGTAGAATGATAACCTTTTATTTAAAAGTAATAACACAAGGGGCACCTGGGTGGCTCAGTCAGTTAAACGTTTGACTTCGGCTCAGGTCATGATCTCATGGTTCACAAGTTTGAGCCCCGCATTGAGCTATGTGCTGACAACTCAGAGCCTGGAGCCTGCTTAGGATTCTGTATCTCCCTCTCTCTCTGTCCCTACCCCACTTGTGCTTTGTCTCTCTCTCTCTCCCTCAAAAATAAATAACACAAATATACATAAAGACACACACATATACACAACACTTAAGTCTATGTGTGTGTATAGGCCTTTTTTTTTTTTAAAGAACTATACACAAAAACTGTTGGCTATGTTTCTTTTGGGGATAGAGACTAGGTGTTTGTGTTTTGCTTTATATATATATATATATATATATATATATATATATATATATATAGTATTTGAAATTCCTAGTTGATTGCATTTATTACTTTTTTCGTTTTGTCCATGGGAGTTTTCTGTTTGGTGTGATTTGGGGTCTTTTTTGTAAGTATTAAGTGAGATAGCACATGTAAAAAGCCTAGAGCAGTATCACATTGATAATTATGATACAATTTTTAAAAATCAGTGTTCTGAAATAATAAGGGACAGAGCAGATGAAAGAAAATATGCCATGGAAAATCAGAAGTGGAAATCAGGGAGAAGATTTGAGAAGAAAGATTTGTTTGGGAGGTGTGGGGAAAGATGGGTTTTTAAAAATTTTTGCCAACTACATTTCTTCACCTTTAAGTGTTATTCTCTCAGTAAATCTCATGCTTTTGTAGTTGTGTTTCTACCTTACTCTTTGGTTTCTTTATTATTGGATTCCATCACTGTGCTGTCACATTATCTTCCACTTTCAATCATTGGCCCGCATGGCTCTTCGCTGCTCTCACTTCAGGTTAGGACTTCAGTGGAGAACAGGGGATAGGGTACTGACACCCAGTAGGCATCAGCTTTTGTCAGGTGCTTGCCACTAGCTGGCCACATGGTTGATGCCTTCCAGCGGTCTGAGTTTCGAATTTCCTAAAATGTGTACTTGTCCTTATTAAATCAACAAATTCAATGTTGGCTAGCCTTAGATTAGGAAACATTGAATTGCTGGATTTTTTAATGGCTGTGAAATTGCATAATCATGATACTTCATTGATATTATTGGAAAATGTGAAATACTGCATGGTAGAAGAAAATATTGACTTGCAAGAAATCATTGTGGTTTATTTATTGTCATGATTATTTAACTTACCAAACATAGCTCTCCTACTGTGCAATTGTATAAATGAACAGCTGAGGCCTACAGTTACCCAAACTGACTAATTCCTATTCAATTAAACAACACTGAGCTATAAAATGCACATTTTCACTGTGATATCGTACATTTTTTGATGCTCAAATGCTTACTAGCCCACCCTTTCTGTGATTTTTTTTTTTTGACTTGACTGGTAAATTCAAGAAAACCCAAAGTACTTTGCATATTAATGTGGGGGATTATTATAAATATATCCTTATCTACACATAGAAAATAGTATTCAACTCTGATTCTGGTCCCCATTGGCTTTTCTGTGTCACTAAGTCTAAAGTGAAGAGCTTGGGGAAAGAAATTCCATACGAATAAATAGGTTATCATAGAATTTATCTGTGACTATTCAATCTAGCTTGTAAAGCTCAATGCCTAGGATGTTCCTGTTCCATATACATGTCACCATTGATGAGGTGAGAGAATTGGTTACATTGGCACAGACTTTCTTTCAATATGGTAAATGAAAGGATGTGACTCACTGATAATGTGTTTATAGCCAGTTTTTAAATATAGCCAGTTTTAAATGTACCAAAAGTACACAATTGTAAAAGAAATACTATGATTGTCTCATGTTCAGTGTGAGTATATAGGATGATTGCCACAAGGAAACATTAAAAAACAGTATTGATCAAGATAACACTGTCTTAGAATTTCATTTTAGCATTATTCGTTAATGATTGTATGGCATATAACAACAAATGATATAACCAGCATTTACTGGTATAGTCTCTCGGAGTGCTTTAGTTGAGCCATGATATTTATTTATTCTCCCCTTAACATTGGCTTTATCATCAGCTCCATTTTGAAAGGAAAATAAATCTGCCAAAGTTTACCGAGCTAACAAGTGACAGGGCTGGGATTTAAAACCGGGCTAGTGGGGCGCCTGGGTGGCGCAGTCGGTTAAGCGTACGACTTCAGCCAGGTCACGATCTCGCGGTCCGTGAGTTCGAGCCCCGCGTCGGGCTCTGGGCTGATGGCTCAGAGCCTGGAGCCTGTTTCCGATTCTGTGTCTCCCTCTCTCTCTGCCCCTCCCCCGTTCATGCTCTGTCTCTCTCTGTCCCAAAAATAAATAAAAACATTGAAGAAAAAAAAAATTAAAAAAAAAAAAAATAAAACCGGGCTAGAATATCCTTGTGGGTGAACTGATAATCATAGGAAGCAAGAAATTCATTAGGGGACCACTGGAAAAGGACGAGAGAGAGAGAGAGAGAGAGAGAGAGAGAGAGACAGTCTGACCTTTATAAGAAGGTTTTGCTGTTTTACTTGAATGCACATTTGTGGAATAGATACCCATACTTAAATGAGTACAGCTAAATTGTTGCTATTCCTTTTTCTTTCAGAAATAGGATATACAAAATCCGTTTTGCTTAATTCACTGTTTCTCTACAACCTTATGAGCAATATCCATTTTAAGTACATATGGTGTTGGATTAAAGATATACAGAAATTTTTTGCATATTTCTCATTTATCTACAATTGTTTTAATTTTGTCTAGTCTCAACATTGTGTAATATGTGAATTCAGTTAGTTTATCTCATTGATTTGCAACACTATATTTTTTAGTTTCCCCCAACTTATGGACTAATAGCCTATAAAAATACCAAGAAATAAAGTTACTGTTTGTTTTTTGTTTCCAGACTGGTTTTCTGTTCCTTTACATGTTCTCTGCTATGAGGAAACAAAAATATAAGTAGATATTTTACATGATTTGCTGGGAAATACTTCTGGTTTAAAAAATAATATAAAATAATTGAACTATTTTTATTCAAGTTATGCAAAAATTGAGAGTGTTTTAAATGTTTCTTATAAATATTTAGGTGGAAAATTCTCATGAAGATTAATAATGCCAAGCTATATATGACTAAACATAAGTTCATTGCTAATTGATATTTAAATGTAACACACACTTGTTTGGCAGTTACTTTTGAAATCTTTTATAAGGAATGGAGCCATACTTTTTTTACATATCTAATGATGGTTCCCCTAGGCAACCACTGATCTAATTTCTGACTGAAGATTTTTCTGTTTTGGATGCTTCACGTAAGTAGGATCATACATTCTGTGGCCTTTGTGACTGGCTTCTTTTACTTAGCATAATGCTTTCAGGTGTCATCCCATGTTACAGTATGTATCAGTATTTCATTCTTTAAATGGCTGAATAATATCTCATTTGAGGTCCGTACTACATTTGTTTATCCACTCATCAGTTGGTGGATATTTGGGGTTCTTTCCACCTCTTGAAAATAATACTGCTGTGAACAAGTTTTGTGTGGACAAGTTTTCAATTATTTTGGGTAGGAGTAGGATGGCTAGGTCATGTGATAACAACTACCAGCTATATAACATAAGTCTATGTTGAACTATGCTCAGACTTTTCCAAAGCAAATGCACCATTTTA
Organism: Felis catus; assembly: GCF_018350175.1. Taxonomy (NCBI): domain Eukaryota; kingdom Metazoa; phylum Chordata; class Mammalia; order Carnivora; family Felidae; genus Felis; species Felis catus. The sequence goes on along the minus strand of NC_058378.1, from coordinate 22,275,817 downwards.
TATTCCTATCAACAGTGGATGAGGATTCTCAGATCTTTACAATGGAATAATACAGCCCATTTCACCAGTGTTGTGGAGATTAAGGCAACATATGTGAAGTGGTGAGGGTGGTTTTGGCACACAGTGTGAAGGCTCAACAAACATCTCCTTCTTTGGCTTTTCATCATTAGAAAGACCTCTCTTATCTTGAGCCAAAAGAATTCAACTGAAGAGAAACAATCGATTGCCTCCACCAGAAAGTAGCCCTTCCATAATTAGAAGACAGTTTTGATGCCTTCTTGATCAAATACCTTACCTGAACAAATTCAGTCTGCCTCTTTTAGCTTTACCTTATACATAAATGGACCCATATATTCTTATATAATTATAGAAGTGCTCAAAGCGTGAATGACCTGCCCCTCAGCATGATGGAGGGGCAAAAGAGCTCTTGGCTAGAATCAACTTCCATTTCTGCCACTGTCAGGCCTGAATTGTGACTTAATGCCTCTGTAGAACAAGGACTCAGATGAAATGGTCTCTAGGGTCACTTTCAGCTCTATTTAGCATTTGAATTTTAACATAGTCACAAAAATAGCTTAAACTTACACATCTGGACTCTTCCAAATGAAATACCTTTCCATTGCTGTAGAGCATTTTGTCAAGTTTCACTACTGAATTCCAAATTTCCAGAGTTCATCTGAGAAGAGATATTCCTGCTTTCTAACAGAAGAATCCAGAAATGTTTAGCTAAGGGGACAGAAGCAACCTGGTTTCTTTTTCTCCCTCTGATCCCACTCCTTTGCTCATTTGAGTTTAATTATATCCCCAAATTCTCTTAGAGCAATGTTTTTTCTTTCTTCTGCACTCAACAGTTTTCTACCCTGTAGACACAATACTTGATGACTAATTGGGAATATGTTTCGCTGGACACTGAATAGGTAAATGTGGATTTATGTTATCCCAAGTAACTTGGAGACCATAAACATTGCCCTGCAATTTTGTGCAGGTGTATGGGAATTTTCATGGTCCACATAGACTCCAGAAATTCCAAGTTATTATACTCAATTATACCCTTATTATACTCAAGGGATACACTCCTTCAAATGCTTCCTGGAATTTTGTAACTCACTAGTAAAATTCTGGTATGGATCACAGTAGGAAATTAAGAACTTCTCATGATAATCTAGTGTACCATATAAACATGGTAAGAAAATAAAATAGAGCTCTGTACCATTTGCTTTGGAGAGCCCAACAGATGTAGGGTGTGGCTCATTGATTTCTAGATAGAGAAAGAACTGTAGCAGGTGAAGAAAATATTCTTACAAGCATTACATTTTTTTTAATGTTTTAGGGTGGAGATTTTGTATTTTTAAGTATTGTGGGCATAAAATTAGTTCTACATATTGCATCCAAATTATAAGTGACATCTGTGTTTCAACTTTGAATTTTTGCCATGAGGCAATTGCCATTGGGGAATAGCAAGTAGAGTCAAGCATAATAAGTTTCTGAAGATAAGAAATCAAGCAAAAGTGTTCCGTCTTCATATGCTAAAGGAGAGAAACAAAGACATTGGCAAATAGTAGTTCCACATCATGTGAGGGTGTTCTACACATGGGACCACTTTTAGTTAGATAATGTTTAAGGTGTTTTAGAGAAGACTGCATATCTCCCTGTCCTCATAAAACAGAACTTTATGAATCTGACAGAAATGGCAGAAATTTTGGAAGAATTAACAGGTTATTTATTTGTCCATTATTATCTGGTTTCCAGAAAAATTACTTAAGGAAAAACCATTTATTTGAAACACCACATATCAAAGCAAGAGATGAACAAAAATGTTTATAGTTAAAGATGTAAAAACTGAAGGGAAAAAACTCTCAGTAACTTCATATATAGAATTTTTCTTTCCTGAGTAAGTAATTCATATTGTGCTCACCTCTTGAGTAGTTCCATCATGTAAGTTTTTCTAATGAATGATGACAAAAGCACCAATTAGCACACTCAACCTGTAGCATTATCATCTCTCAGTAGACTTTTAGCTGTTTTCTTCCTTAATGTCAGTACCTAGAGTCCCCACATGGGAGGTGCAAAGTTTAATGCAATGTGGGGATAAATTCTCCATGTCAAGCACGGCTAATCTCTGTGTTTCTGGATCATTTTAAAGTTATAGTGGGGTGCATTTCTTGGCAAAGAAAAAGTAATCTTTAGTTCCCCAGCAGAGAAGTAAAATGTCTTTTTGATGGAATGAAACCATCACTCCCCATGGAGTATTATATACATGGAGAACTTCTCTCTTTCAAACAAATACAAAATCTTTTTAGAGGAGGAAGAGTTGAGTCTATTAGGTTCATTAAATTTAGGTTCATAAAAATTTGTTTCTTTGCAAATATTTTCCAGTCAACTGTTTCAAATCTGGAAAGTTCTTGGGTATTTGGGGTTTTTTTTTTAAAGCAAAATTATAAAACTATTACAGCTAGAGTGAACTGGATTAGTTTTGTCCTGTCAGAATTTCCTTAACTTCTCCTTTGACAGGTTGCTAGCCCAGTAGATCAGGAGATTTCAGTCTGTTTGTTAAGATCACTCTTGATACTCTTAAGAGAAAGATGGAGAAATTTTAGGAAGACAAAAAATGGCACATAGTTGAATAATCCTATCTAAAGATGACAGGGAATTTTATAAAGTCATGCCACAGGGTTCTGTCTTGGGCCTTGACCTAGCCACTATTTTTGTCAGTGGCTAGGATAATATGTAGACAGTGTTCTTCTTGACAAAAAAATATTGTAATAAGATCCGGAAAAGTAGATCAAAGAGATGAATCTTCATAGGGATTAATGTAAGATTCAAGAAAATCTATGGAACAAGTCCAAAAGAAGAGAGAAATTTCTTAGCTATTGAACCTCAGGGAAAAATGTAGGACAGAAGTTTTCAGCTTTGGTTACACATTTGAATCACATGGTGGGTATCTGGGAAGACAAAAAATGCCAATATCTGGACACCACTCCAACCAATTAAGGCAGAATCTCTGGGGGTGAGGCCCAGGTCTTGGTGTGTTTAAAAACCTCCCCTGGTGATTGTATTGTGTATCCAAGGTAGAGAGCTACTGAGTTTATCTTGTAGATGGATTATAAAGCCAATAAGGAAGTAACAGATGTAACTGTCACCTTTTTTAAAAAGCTAAATTTTTTCTTGATTGGTCAGACCACATTGAGAGTATTGTAGGAAAAGAGGGAAGAACAAGATAAAAATGGTGGCAGATAGAAGTCTTTTCTGAGAACTCTTTAAGCAGGTGGAAATGCTTAGATGGTTAATGTCAGTAGGGCAGTAGCATTTTTAAGGAAGAGATCTCAGCATGCATACTTTTACACTCTGGGATACTGTTACAAAGAACCTTAGACTAGATTGCCTATAGAGAATCAGAATATTATGGAGACTTTCTTGCAAGAAATAAGGCCTTCATTAAAATGAGTCCTATCCTTTGACAGTTGGGGCATGTGCATGCATATCAACCCTTGTGGTGTTTTTGTTGTTCATCAACAGACTAATTTAGAATCTAGAAACCTGGCCTTTCAGTCATGGAAAGCCACTGATTTCTGCCAGCCCTTGACCAAATCTTCCCATTTTGTCCCTCCTTGTTAAATAATGTCATAAATCTCTTGCTTCTTCTAGTTTCTTTCTCGAATGAAGCACAATCCAATTGCATATCCCTAAACTTGTACTTCCACTGTTCTTTCTTTGGTTCCCTTGGGCACCCAAACCACCAAGTGCTTCTTTCACATCTGAGCAATCTTCTAAAGAACCTCCCCTTTCTCTTCCATCTGGAGCTAGGCAGCTGGGACTGGCTCGGCGAAGACAAAGGGGGAATACTGTGAGAAGAGGTTATTTTCACTTCAATCTCTTTACTCTGTCAGGATTGAAAGGTGTGAATCGATATTTGATTGCATGATTCTTGACCTTGCCCAATTTGAGCTTGCAGGGGAGTCATTTCAAACACTTGTGCTGATATGGAGCCACTTAAATAATAGTTATATTTGCCCTGTTATTAACTTGTTCTCAAATCACTGATAGCCTTTTCCTGAGGACAATTTTGCTGTGACTTTTGATGTGATGTTGGAGTTCAGACATACACCTAGACTAAGCAGTTTACCCAAGTATGTCTTATGTACACAGAGTTCACTAAACAAATGGGTTATTGGACCCGTCTAGGCCAACAGTCTTTATTGTCTCCACTTTGCTGATGTGTCTACAACATCAGCATGTGAAATTCTCCATAACAGATGTTTGGACATTCCTATCCATTAACCATCAGTCTATGCACGGAAATTATCATTTTGATCCAGCTATTTTTATGGTGACTATCTTAATAAGTCTGAAGGATTATGAACACGTGTTATTTTAATTTTAATTACTTGTCAGTATAAAGAAGTAGCATTCGTTGATTGTTGTTTAGGTTTCTTCCTTCAGATTTGGTATCAGGAAAAGAATGCTTGTCCCATGAGGGAATGGGTTAGAAACCAGGATGTTCATTTTAATAAAATGTTAGCAGACTGTGATAGGATGTGATGCTAGGGAGGCACCATTCAGGGTAGATTTGTACATAGTTAAAAATGGGCAAACATTGGCATTTCTATGACCGATGCTCAGATCATGTCCCTGCTTCCGACCAGTCATTAATTAAAAGTCACAACTTTTCTGAGCATAAGTCTTTGTAAAATGGGAATATTTGACCAGAATAATTCTAAAATCTGTTGTCACTCAAAAACCTCTATTGAATTATAATTATAAAGCCATATACCATTTTTTCAAAGTATTATGCCATCATTCTATTTTAATAAGGCTTAGCAATAATTTTGTTCATCTACACTCAAACTTACTATAAGTTTTGTATTGTCTTGTTGGCATCTTTACATGGAAAATATGAAAATAAAATAAATTATTAGGATTATGGGCAAAAAGGACTCTGAGGTATGTTTTTTGGGGAGTTGTAATACTTTCAAAATCAGGAGAACTAAAACATTTTCTCTCATCACCCCCTTAACTACGTAGACACTTCAAAATATTAGTGAGAGTATAAATTCAACATACAGGCATAAAATAATACAAATAGGTAACTCAGTGGATTAAAATCTGAACACTACCCTTCAGAAAGCCCTAAAAACTCCAGTCAGTCTAAGTTAAATGCCAGAGGAAATAACAAGTCATTTTTAAAAGAAATATTCAAGAACATAAGAAAAATGAAAAGATGTTATCTGCCAAACCTATATGGTTCCTAGTGTATTTTGAACAATGAACCCCTACCCCCAAGGTGGATGCCAATTTTAATTCTGTGAAAATTAAAATTTGGATGGTCATATCCAATTAGGGCAATTGACAAAATAACCCTGATGTGTTTTATTTGTTTGTTTGTTTGTGTTGGTGGTGGTGGTGGTTGTCATTGCTGTTGTTTTAAAGTAATCTTCAGGACCATACCTTTTCAAGACTGGGTGTGTTTGTTTCTTTGTTCTAACAGTACTTTATGGTAATTATCTTTTGGGACCTTTAAATTGCTTAGGTAAGTACCATGCAAAATTATATTTCTCCCTGAGTTTCTAATGATTTTTTACTTTCTTAATATTGCTTTTCTGGCTTCTTTAGTTTGCTGAATCATTGCCTATGCCTCTGGGAGACATGTAGTTATTTCCCAGAAGATTCATTCCTGATGAGAAGTGATTGCCTACATATTAGAGGCTTAGGTGTTTCGGCTGTTTGGCTTCTTTTTTGATAAATCACAGTTGTTGCAAAACAAGTGTACAGCTAAGCTCAGGAATTGCAGATTTCATGGTGGATGGGCCCGATGGAATTGGTGACATGTTCTCTGGCTTTTATCTTTAGACTTGTTTCAGGTATTAGAGGGTATTGGAGATAAAACCATTCTGCCATCTGCTCTTCTGAGCTGAGGTACTGGTTCCTATTGTCTTGGGCTTGTGTCTCATACACTTGACTCTACTTTTGAAGTTCCTGCCACCAGACATGTTATATATTTTCAGAGATGCAGGTGCATGGGGGTTTGTAAAGACCAACTAGAATAGAGTCTAAGGGAGTGTGTACGTTTCCAAAAGCAGTAAATTACTGGAAATGTCCTCACGTGGACAGTCTGAAGAAAATTGTGGTGATTGATATGAGATCACTTGGGTTAATTAAGGTCATATTCCATAAAGTGGTTGCATTTTACTTTCTGGGTGATGAAGACTGAGAAAGCGTTATGGAAACAGTTTTAAACACCCTCATGCATCATTAATTAGAACTGACAAAAGAAGCAATCAATCAGAAAGAGAAAAGACCTGGAACAGTGCTTAAACATTGAAAGCAGATTATAATAAAGCAGAGGAGGGTCCCAGGCAAGTGTAAAAACAGCGAAAGCTGCAGGATCTGGAAGAGTCCACAGCACCTCATTCATCTCATGCAGGTTTGTGATTGTCAGTTTGAAGCTTCTCATCAGTACAGGACCCAGTGCAGGTTTCTCAGAGCTGCCATGTCTCACAGTTTGAAAGTAAGGTATATGGCAAGGGACAGGCAGATATGCTGTTTATTATAGAGAAGGGAAACACTCAAAATATTAGAAAAAAACTTTTGACTTCCAGACCAGGTGATTTAAAAGTCTGTAAAATGTCACAGGAACAGAATCTCATATTGTGTATGTAGTGCATCTGTCCTTTAAAAAAGTGAATAGATTTGTTCCTTATAAACCAATTGTCCCAAGGTAATGTGGAGTATTTTCAGTTTAGGCTCTTTATGATGTAGGTACCGTCACTTATTCTGATGTACTGTATTTTTTGGTACTTTTAGTTTGCTTTTTTTTTTTTTTAATTTTTATTTATTTATTTTTATTTTTTTTTAACGTTTATTTATTTTTGGGACAGAGAGAGACAGAGCATGAACGGGGGAGGGGCAGAGAGAGAGGGAGACACAGAATCGGAAACAGGCTCCAGGCTCCGAGCCATCAGCCCAGAGCCCGACGCGGAGCTCGAACTCACGGACCGCGAGATCGTGACCTGGCTGAAGTCGGACGCTTAACCGACTGCGCCACCCAGGCGCCCCAGTTTGCTTTTTATTTCATATAAAATAATCCCACCTGTATTTTAAGTAGAATAAATGTGTCATCTATTTTTTTTTTTTTTTTTTGCCAGTAGCATTAAGGCCAATCCAATTCTCTTTGATAAATGAGATGCATATCCACGAACTCTGTTTTTGGGGGTATGAATAACACACCTCTCCTTCTTACTTTAACTACATTATTCATAGGCCCTAAGCCATGAGACCAGTGTTCTTTCCTTCATGCAGGTCGAAGTCCACTGAAATAACTGGGAGTTTCATGTAACTCTGGCTGAAGTTAAGAACTTTCTTCTGCTACTATCCCTTAGACTATCCATTGCTATGTGGCACATATTTTTACTTAAGCTTATTTTTTCTGTTTCCATTTCACTTACTCATTGCAAGTTCCGAAGGAAAAGGAACCTTTCTGTTTTAATCTCCTCTGTTCCCAAAGGACAGAACCAATCTCCTCCCTCAGGTTCTTGTTGAATTTTCTCAGTACAGCTGTTATAATCTGCAACCATTTTATGAGATGTCACAATCAGCTGGCATTTGTCTCTTTCTTTCTCTAGACTGAATTCCTCTTTTGAGGGAGTGACTATCTTATCATTATTCCTCACAGTGGCCTAAGGCTGTACCAAACACACAGTAGGACCCTAAAAATGTTGAATTATATCTTCCTTTGAGGGGAATTATGGGGCATCATTTTGGAATATGGAACACCTGGGCTGCTAGCAAGTTTCATTTTCTCAAATTACATTGATGGCAATATGAGATCATTGGGAGGAGCTGGTTTCAAATGGAAGAACATGACAGAAGAGAGCATACTATCATTTTCCAGAAATTTCCTTCCTTACCAATAGGGTGCCAATTCAGTGAAGTTGATTTTTGCACAGAATAGCACAACTTGCCTGGAAAATGTTTGCATATGGGAAATAATTGCAATCAGTGATTTTTGTTCGTGCTATGTGCTAGATACATTCAAAGGCACTTTCTATCCCTTACCTCTTTTTTTTAATTTTTAAAAATGTTTTATTTATTTTTGAGAGACAGAGAGTCAGAGAATGAGAGAGGGGTAAGGGCAGAGAGAGAGGGAGACACAGAGTCTGAAACAGGCTCTAGGCTCTGAGCTGTCAACACAGAGCCTGATGCGGGGCTCAAACTCGTGAACAATGAGATCATGACCTGAGCCAAAGTCAGATGTTTAACTGACTGAGCCACCCAGGTGCCCCTCTATCCCTTACCTCTTTTAATCCTTACAATAACTTTATGAAAAAGGTTGTATATTCTTCTGTATGTTAGAGTATAGAGAAAGAGAAGTTATCACCCAAGACCACGTTAGAAATAGTACAACAGACTCATGACTGAGCCTGTGTCTGATCCAGATCACATCTCCCCATCTATTTACACTGCCTCCTGCCACACCCCACCATTGATTCGCTCTTAGACTCAATTGGTTGCTGGCAGGATTTGCCAGACTAGAAAGACTGAGGACCCAGAGATTAGGCGGATGTGAAGGGAAAGCTGCTTTTTAAAATGATAAGACAGAAACTAGAACCTCCAAGGAGATTCTCTTGAAGGACACCCTGACGCCCTAACTCTTTTCCTCCCAATTTCACCTTCCCCATGAGGCTCCTTCCCTTCGTGTTTCTTAGCCACACCACCTTGCCTTATGGAGACACAAATGATCTTTTTTTATCCTGTGACTTAAGGGGACAATGTAAGGTGATACCCTCTTTTGGTTCCATTAACATAGCAGAGACCACTGGAACTTGATAAATGCCATGGGAGAACAAAACTGATAAAAATACAATTGAAAAACCTATTAGCAATCCAGTCTGTAAATTCCAAGCTTCTGTTTTGCCCGACTTAGCTTTTTGCCCATTTCTTTCAATATCCATTATCCACTATGTATCAGCATGGTGAGTCAGTATTATTTTTTTTTTTTTTCATTTTGAAGACAGCTTTGGTTTCCTTAGTGTATAGACAATGTTTGTTGCACATGTGAATTTGCAGGCCTTTAGTAGTTGCTGTACTCATCACTTCCACTCCTTTCTGGGACCCACAGTTTAGTTCTAACTTTGCACATGTATAGCTTCTTTATTTGCAGAGGGTAATGTCTTACCACCTTTACCTAGCAGCCCCTTCTTAGTATCTGTGACAGCCATGGTGAAGGTTAATGTAGGCAGCCCCTTTTCATCTCTTATTTAAGGCGGTCTTACAGGTCTGACTTCTTAAGAGATGTGCCCTTTCAAGTGATTGCCTCCAGGAGTGGAGACCCACCAGTGGGTGGCCTATTGGCTAGAGTAGAAAAGTCCCAGCTAGAGTTGACAGCTGAAAACCCAGGCAAGACAGTTAGCACTAGGCCCAGGCTCTGGATAGAGGGGAGCAGGAACAGGAATCCTATCCAGTGGTAGGTAGAGAGCAAGAGGACAGTAGGCTAAGGTTGGTTAGTATCAGGAACCTGACAGCAAGAAGCAGAGACCGAGATTTGCAGATGGGACTTTAGGAATCAGACAGCAATCCCTGAGTTCACTCTCACAAGGCAAGACTTGAGTTTTGGAGGAACTTGGATAGAGGATTAAAGCAAGACCAGCAGCTAAGACTGAGTTGATGTTGGCTGACAAAGGTCAAGGGTGGTGCTAAGCCTGCTGCTGGGTCATATGTTGTTGATGACAGTGCCTCAAATGTAAGGAACCAGAAGGACAGGACATGTGGTAAAGAGATAGACATGTAGTCAGAATTACAATGGTTAGTTTCAGTCCCACTCCTTATCATGTTATGGTTTGATCACTGGTACTTCAGTTAGGTGAGTCATTGTAGGAGGCCGTGGCTGTGCTGGGAAGGGTGTGTTTTCTCTCTCTGTGGGATCAGGTGAGGGGGTAGGTATCTGAAAAAAATATTGATCAGTGTTTTAACTTTTTTTACTCAGAAGGGAAAACAACCCTATTGTTTTTGTAATACAAACTATAGAAATTAAAGCTCTATGGGATCTTTTTGGCCAGTAGTGGGGAATACGGTGATTCACTCCAAGGAAGTGAATCAGAATCTCCTGGGGAAGGTAGCTAATTTTATTTATTCAAGGGGGCACTGGTGGCTTGGCTCTTAACTGGAATTTTTTGACAGCTCCTCACAGGCATTTATTTCCTTGGTTAGACACAGGAAAGAAGGGTTTGCTCTCAGTAGGAACCCCTGGCAGGTGTCCTCCACTAATTGGATTAGTGATTCAGACTTTGAGTATAGATGGATCTCCAAATTATGTTGCATGCATGACATTTTAAAAAGATGACATGTTGAGCCAAACCAGCTGTGAAGAACTGGCGTTCCCTGACTAGGAGGCTCTAAGACAGGTGCACCTTTAACCAAAAAGGACTTGGTTGAATAGATTGAGGAGGGAGCTATTTATTTATGTATTTTACTTTTTTAAGGATTCTTTTTTAGTAATCTCTACACCCAACATGGGGCTCAAACTCATGACCCTGAGATCTAGAGTCACATGCTCTTCCCACTGAGCCAGCCAGGCACCCTAAGGATGGAATGATTTAAAAATATTTTTGCAGATGCCCTCACTATATATCCTCATCATGTCTCCCAAGAGGAGTGACTCCTAAAAGAAAAATAGAGCGGAAAAAGGATGGATACCATTAAGACCTAAGAAGGACTCATTCTTAGACCAGCAGCCAAGACTGAGTGGACATTGCCTGGTGAGGGCCAAGAATGGGCCTGCAACAGGGCCACAGTGCCTCAAATCTAGGGAATTAGAAGGATGTATAATGAGACAGGCATGTAACTGAAATTATAGTTAACTATTTTATTAAAGCCAAAGTAATTTTTGAGTGTGATGTAGACAAGCGATTTACATTTATAGGCAAAGTAAAGGAAATACATTTTAAATTGTGTTTAAACCATAAACATAATAGTTTTAAAATGACCAATTATAAACTGTGTAAAACTGTGAAGAAGTACAAAAGGTTAGCACATAGAAGCCCTGCAGGGCATTAACTTTTGTTGCCTGGTTGAATGATTTTGTATGTACTTTGAATAAAGCTTGTACCATCATCTACATTTAATTGAAGAATATCTTGACACAAGGTAAACACAATAGTATTCTTTGAAACTACTTGTCTGTATTAATTGGGCATTTTTCAGCACTGTGCACCCTAAAAGAAAATACAGACCTAATATGAATGCTGAAACAGATAAGATCTATAATGCTGTAAATACAAATAACCTTGTTATTCTCATTAATCAATTTTATAGTGAGAAAATTTGCTAGAAAAATTAGATTTTGTAAACTATTGTTATTTATTGAAAAAATTAATGTTTATTTATTTTTGAGAGAGAGAGAGAGAGAGAGAGAGAGAGAGAGAGAGAGAATGCATGTGTGAGTGTGGGGGAGGGGCACAGAGAGAGGGAGACAGACAATCTGAAGCAGGTTCCAGACTCTGAGCTGTCAGCACAGAGCCTGATGCGGGGATTGAACCCACAAACCATGAGATCATGACCTGAGCTGAAGATGGACACAACTGACTGAGCCACCCAGGTGCCCATGTAAAACCTTTTTTTTTAGTAGAGATTTTTTTAAATGTTTATTTTTGAGACAGAGAGTGCACAGGGGTAAGGGCAGAGAGGAGGACAGAGGATCCGAAGCAGGCTCCGCACTGACAGCAAAGAGCCTGATGCGGGGCTTAAACTCATGAACCATGAGGTCATGACCGGAGGTGAAGTTGGACGCTTAACCGAGCCACCCAGCTGCCCCTAGATTTTATAAAATATCTTTAATTAAACCTCTTCTCTGTTCTCTGCATTGAGGGCTTCTTATTAGGCTTTTGTTTGAAAATGATTACTTTGCTTTAAAAGCATCTTAACAACAAATGTTTAGACGCACCAAAGAATGCTACTAATTGCTGCATATTATCATACAGAAATGTCGTTTTCATAATAATTTACAACTTTCCCAAATTTAAGACTGTAGGCTTCTCTTCCAGTGTATGTATTCAATATATTTTGAGTGATTAAAAAATTATTTGTGAACCTGACCACAGTGCTGTATATAGTTTTACTGTCTTAGCTTTAGATATTTTTGTGGCTAAATTTTCTTAGGAAAATTGCATTCAGTTAGTGTGTCAGGCCCAACAAACTTATTTGTGAGTTCCAACAACTTCAGGTAAGGAGAGAGATTGTTTTATCTTTGATTTTCAGGTAGAGCCAAGCAGGACAGAGGAACTCTTTTTTTGTATGTAATAAAAACATTATCCTAGGCTGTCCTACTTTAGGCAGAGCCACACGGTGGCCTATTTTCATCCTAGCGCACAGAATGGAGCTTCTCTTAGACAGGGGGCATCCTGTAAACCAACCTCCTTGGCCTTCTTCCCTGTTATAAAGGAAGTGCTTTTCCTGTCCTTATCAATGTTGGGCTTACAATTTCAAGGGGCTCTAAGCCACGAGACACATGAGAGATCCTAAGAGGCTGGGCTGGCATTAATAGAAACTGAAGGAAAGAGCCCGAGGGCATTCTGTGGATAGGGAAAGAAAAGGAAAGAAGTGTCATTCTAGATTGTGCTTCTACTGACTTTCCAGGGGTTGTGCTTTTTCTCTCCCTCTCATCTTCCAGCGTATATAAAACAGTACATTTTCATGTCAGAGGGGACTGAGAATGATGTTATCAAAAGATCTAGTTCTTGAGAGATTTCTGCTCAGAATCAACATGACAGTTCAGTAGTTATAATTCCAACTGCTATTATGATTTTGTAGATGGAACAAAAATACAAAGGAAGCATCCAGTTTCTTGTGAATTTAAATCCACACTTTCAAAATAGAAGGGAAGAGAGTGGTGGATAAAAAATGACTTTAAAAAGACAGAATTTGCATATTAGCAAGAAAACATGCCAGCTGTTTGATTCATTGTTAGATGTAAATGATAGCAGCCTATAAACCAGTCTTGTTCAGTCTGACTGTAAATCTAGATTTCATCCGTTTTCGGTGTCTCGTTACCAGTAGTAAGCAGACAACTAGATTCTCCTAAACCAGTGCTAATGGGGATATTCCAGAAAATTGCTAATATTTAGAGAGAAAATTTTAGAAATTATGTTATAGCTATGTCAGAAACAGGACATTCTGGGAAATTCTTATTTAACTATATTTTCTTTTTCTGTTTCCTATTGGTTGGGTCTAGTGTCACAAAAGGTCCATCTTCTGTCTGAATAATGGGTAAATAAGGAAAAATGTGAAGGGGAGTTCAAGTTTCTCAGACATGTATATGCCATTTGTTCTTGATGTCTTCTTAGATCCTATCCAAATCCCAAGGTCTTTTACCATTTGTCTCTAAGACATGGAGAATTTGGGAGCCGCACACACAGAGAGATAACTGGAGATATATTTTAATTTCCTTTGAGAACAGAACATCATGAGAACAATTTAAATGGCTGGAAAATGTATTCAAATTAAAGAGAGAATTCTTAATTTGTAGGAGCTGGAATGGATTATGGAAGTGGGTCAGAGGAATTTCTTCTCCAGAAAAGTATCTGCAAAGCGGTAGGGCAGGGGTGGGGGCGGGGAGGGGAGAGCACGCTCCCCACTCTGACGTTTTGCCAGGCTTGTGTGCCTTCAATCTCCACAACCACTTTGTAGCTTCAATGTTCCTATTGAACTTGACGTAGGAGTAAACAGACTCTGAGGTTGAGCAGTTTACCCAGGTCTTCACATCTAGCAAATGCTGGAGCCAAGATTCAAATTCAAGACTTTTCCGTTTCTAACAGTGCTGTTCTTTTAACAGTTCCACCATGCCCCTTCCCCTAGAGATCCTATTCATGCATTTAGTTTTCTTTGGAGCACACAACAAATGTGACTTGCCGGGTTTCTTCTGGCCCCTGCTGCCGTGGGCAATAGAGCAGACCTTTCACTGACCTTGCCCACAGTTCCCTGTGTACCACAGGAAATATGTCCAGGATGGTTTGTGATCGGGTATGTGGTATGGCTTCCTTTCCCCAAGGCTGTGACCACGTGCGTTTCTTGAATTCAGCTTATGTGAAGCTTTTCAACGGTCACTAACAAGCAACCTTTTCCAACAAAACCTGTAAAAGGAGAAGTTAAACGAAAAGAGAGGTCCACATTCTATGGGCAACCTACATATAATTTAGATCAAAAGTGTAATCTTTGAAACCTCATTTAAAAAAATAAAACCTCGTATAATTAAATTGAGCTTGAATTTCTAGGTATCTTCATAAAATTGTGAAGAACTTAAGAAAATTCAGTTTGTGAATCGCATTCAGCATTCATCACTCTTCGGTGACATTAGTTTCATTACAAGGGCTCTCCCTCCTTTGAAGACTTTTAAGACACAGCAGTCAAAGTGACTATCCCCTCAGGTCCCTCTTCATTTCACTGGCTGTAGAGTGTCAAGAACACTGAAAGACTATAATGGGTGATTTTTCAGTGATGTTTTCTTTTCCTATTTCTATTTTGCTGTTGCTTTATTCTTTCAGAGTGGCTTTGCCATTTCTGCATTCCTCTCTGCAAGGTCGCCCTTTCTGTTAGCACTTCTTTCTGAGTGTCCGTGTCTGTAGGAGAGCCTTGTCCATAAGGAGAGGAAATCCTGGGCTGCCCGACATGATTATCAGTGCTCACCAAAACTCTCTTTGGAAGAACAAGATCACCGTCGCTCTTGACCGTGAGGAACCCATCCTTGTATCTTGCCAGACCTCCATCCCAAAGGAACAACACTGGTTGCTCTGAGGAAGCCACAATGGAAGGACGGGGGGCAGGGTGGGGGGAGATGGCTGCTGCAGCCGTGGTGGTTATACTGGGATCAATAAGGGCACATTTCTGGCAATGCGATTGGCAGAGAAACGGTTCCTTGAAGTTCGTCCCTGGAAAAAGGTGGCTATTAGTGTTCCAGAGATTGATCGGTCCACTCTGCTGGTTCGTGCTGTGCTCTGCTAAGGGATGGATGTCACCTCTCTTACCCCACAATTATCAAGATTCTGAGTTTAAGGATAGCATTTTCAGAATTTGCAGAAACATGTTATTCTGTTTTTTTTTTCTTCCCTAGAAGACAAAGTACATGAACAGAGTTTATGAAGCAAGACAGAGGAGGTGTGCCTGACACCTATGTGCTAATGAGACTCCACTCTGTTTTTAGATGTGACCTTGCCACAGGGCCTCCAGTGTGTGTTCAGTGTCCTAGAAGATGGTAGAAACCCTTGGGATATACTTGTCAAATCCTTCAGTGATGGCAAAAATCACTCAATTCCTTAAGTGACTTCTCTCTCACAGGCAAGGCTCACGGTTGGCTCCACACACACCAGCAGAGTGTGAGTCATGCGAGCAAACAGCCCAGAGACAGCTGCATTGTAGCTGCCCAAAGGCCCAATCCTACCATAAGGCCAACTACTCCTGCCCAGGAGCCCGCAGACTGTCCAGATCTGGGTGCTTATAAACACACTCATGAGTGCAGGAAATTGGGGGCATAAGGAAAAGACAGGAACAGAAAGCATGATTCCATATTCTGGGCAGAAGATGAAGTTTACCTTTTGCTTTTCCCCATCCCCCTGTTCAGCTTTTGTCCTTTTCCTGGACCCCAATGTGTTCTTTGAAGGGCAGGTCCATGCCAAATAATAGCACAAGACCAGCTGCCAAGGCACTTGGGTCCCAGTGCCAACCTCAGCATGTTCTAGACCAGTGGTTTTGAACAAATAACTTCACCTCTCTGAAGCCTTAATTTAACACTCACCTCTTTCTAGAGGTTTTAGAAGTGTCCTAGGGCTGCCGTAACAAATTACCACAAAGTGGTGTGGCTTAAACAACAGAAACATATTCTCTCACAGTTCTGGAGGCAAGAAGTTTGAAATAGTGGTGTTGGCAAGGTTGGTTCCTTGTGGGGGCTCTGAGGGAGAATTCATTCCACTCATTTCCTAGGTGGTTGTTGGCATTCCTTGGATTATTGCTGCATATCATTCCAATCTCTGCCTCCATCTTTACATGGCCATTGTCTCTATGTGTCTCTGTGTGTCTCCTTTTCTGTCCCTTAGGAGGACACTGTTTGTTGGATTCAGAGCCCACCCTAATCCAGAACCATCTCCTTTCAAGATCCTTAATTACATTTGCAAAGATGCTTATTCCAAATAAGGTCACATTCTGAAGGGCCAAGAGGACGTATCTTTTTTGTATTTGACCCACTACAGGGGCAGGAGTATCAGCTCTGCCTACTGCACAGGTTTGTGTTAGGAAGAAGTGAGATAATGCACATGTGAGTGTTTTCCGATAGGTCAAGTGTGACGTTTTATTTTTGGCACTCTCTAGCTTAGCGGCCTTTGTAAATGCCCCATTTATGGAAGCCACTCTCCTGTTTTTGTATTCCATTTCCATTATGGTCTCATCTGGAGCTGTCTTTCTAGAGATTTATTCCTATCACGTTCCCTACAGTATCTTATACTCTGGCCCCAGAAGATTACTTAATTCTCGAATCCTCACGCGCTTCATCACTCTGAATTTTCCCCACTTATTCTGCCGCCTCACTTTGCACTCACTTCCCTCCTACTTATCTTTCAAGGCTGGGCTGATATCCCACTTCTTTGGCTAAATGTTCTTCCCCTATGTTGAAATTTCTCCAGGAATGTACTGAAGCTAGCTCACACTGCCTAGAGAGAGCTGAATGCTGCTGGTTAAATATTCAGTAATACTTTGGCAGCTTGAAATCCTCCATGGTAGGAGTGTTTCCACCGTAGAAATTGGCAGATGCCACAAAGGAGAGCGTTTTCTTTCTCTTTGCTGTCACACCACTGCATCTTCCCTGTCTCTGCACCTCTTACAGCACATTGTTTTTACCTCTCTTTTAGCATCTTAAACATAATCTATGTATACGTAATTATGTAAATAATGACTCTTGCTAGATTGAGTTCTTTGAGGCCAAAGAAATGTTCTGTATTCTGTACAGTTGTCTCATATCTCACAGCACCTGCTATGGACTGCGTGGTGTTTCTCAAGGTTAACGTGTTAAAGCCTCAACCCCCAATGTGACTATATTTGGAGGAGACAAGGCTTATGATGAGGTTTTTCAGGTTAAAGACAATTCCTAAGGGTAGAGCCCCAATCCAGTAACATTAGTGTCCTCTTAAGAAGAGGCACTAGAGGGGCACCTGGGTGGCGCAGTCGGTTAAGCGTCCGACTTCAGCCAGGTCACGATCTCGCGGTCCGGGAGTTCCAGCCCCGCGTCGGGCTCTGGGCTGATGGCTCAGAGCCTGGAGCCTGTTTCCGATTCTGTGTCTCCCTCTCTCTCTGCCCCTCCCCCGTTCATGCTCTGTCTCTCTCTGTCCCAAAAAGAAATAAACGTTGAAAAAAAAATTTTTTTTTAAAAAAAGAAGAGGCACTAGAAAGTGAGCTTGTGCTTTCTCTCTGTACTATGAGGATACAGTGAGAAGGCTGTCATCTACTAGCCAGGAAGAGAGCTTTCACCAGAAACCTAGTTGGCTGGCACCATGATCTCGGACTCTTCTGTCTCCAGAACGTGAGAAATAAAAGTCTGTCATTTCAACCACCCAGTCTGGTATTTTGTTAAAGCAGCATGAGCAGACTAATACAGCACCTAGTATATGGAAGATGCTCCATAAACGTATGTTAAATTGAGTAGGATAAAGGAACAACTAGAGTAAGGGCAGCCAACATTTGTTGAGCCCTCCCTCTGTGCTAGCAACTCTGTAAAGCAGGTACTGTAGACCCATTGTATAGATGGTAAGTGACACTTAGAAAGTGAGCAAAGTCGCACAGCTAGGAGGTGAGCCAAAAGTCTGATTCTATAGTCTAATTCTTAAACACTGTGTTAAATTTTCTCTTGAATAAGATGAATTTCCTGTACTAGACCTCTACCATCCAAAAGGGTAGGTAGCTACATGTGACTGTTGAGCAGTTGAGATGTGGCTAGTCTGAATTAGAAGTGCAAAACACATTTTAAAGATTTAGTATGGAAAAAATGAATACTAAATACTGAAATGTTAAAATAGTCATATTTCATAGTAAGATATATGGGGTCATATAAAGTAATTTCTACCTCTTAAATGTGGCTACTAGAAAATTTTAATAACACATGTGGCTTCATTATCTTCCTATAGAAATATAGACTACTGTTTCCTAGGGGACTCCACTTCAGCTACAGCAGTTGTATATCCAGACGTGATAATTCAGAGACTAGTCCACAGGTCTTAAACTTCCTCTGGGATTTGCTTTTGGTCACTTCACTGACCCTTTGAGACTAGGCATTTGCTAGGGATGAAGGAATAAAGGTCAGTGCTTCAGTCAAATTGGAGTCTTGTGGAAAGGTCAGGCATCCAGGGAGTCATGGAGCAAGGTTGGAGCCATTGGCCAAAGTATTATCTCCAAATAATCTGTGAATATCGGTTACAATAAATCTTGTGTCTGCTCACTTGGAGGGGAGCCATAGCTCAAAAGGAGATGCTTCAAAGGAATTAGTAATCAATTCCTCTCTTCCTTTAGAGGGCAGGAAGCTGCTTCCAGTAAACAAAATAAGCTGTGCTAGGATCTCACAGCACTCCCCAACTAGCAGCTTGAGGTCATGAGGATGGGCTGTCACTTCCAAATAGATGAGTAGAGAAAATCCACAAAGCAGGTGACTAAGACTTAGGCATTGCATCCCCACTAGTTATCCCAGGAGGCAAATAGTAAGGAAAGGAGACATATGATTTGTGTAAATAGGTCAAATCCTTTGGAAAACAGAAAATGAAATACCAATGGATGCCAGTAAAATGAATCCATCAGCTTCCCAGCTTCTCTGTCTCTAGGCCACAGGGGTTCCCGCATGTTCCAGTCTGAGTCAGAGGAAAGAGAAGATGTGGAGGCCCTGATTCTCCTGCCTTTCTAATGAAGAAGTAAACTCTGGGAATGTTATGATGACATTTTATGTTTCTCCGGAGAGCTCTAGTTTCATGTAATTCTTTTGGATTTTCTTGGTGTTCTAAGTTTCTCTATCAACCCCTGGAAACATCATGACTCTCACTGATTTTTATCAGCGCAGAGCCCGGACATTTGTGCCCAAGCTGTGATGTTTATGGCTGTCTCTGACTAGCAGCTGCAGAATGCTGCCAGAGGTATTTCCCTCACTTCTTCTCTGAATTTCCCCAGTGCACAGAACAGAGTTCTATCTCCACTCCTATGCTGTGAATGAACAGGCTTTGTGAAGGGGGTCAGGGAGGATTTCCTCTGGCAGGCAGGGCGGAGTGGGGGCTACCCATCTACTCCTCCTTCATTGACAGAGCATGGTGTGAATTTCAAGGGTCCCCATATCTGTTAATACCATTCCTCTAAGGAGAACAGAAGCATACAGCTCTAGAGATGGTAAAAATTCTTCAAGTCTTTTCGTCACTCCCTAATTTTTAAAGTGAATGATCCAGTAAGGTTAAGTCCTTAGTCTTGGTGCCTCTAGACCAGCCCCCTCCCCACCATGCCAGGCCCTCACCTTTCACTGCACAACCTCTGAGTCCTCATCATGGTCACAGGAAGAAGCTGGATAGCAAGATCCTACTCTTAAATCAAGGTCAGAAATAAGCGCCTGCCAGTTTTGGCATTCAGTGTGAAAATCTGTGCATGATGCATTTGGCCCAGGGAACACCTAGTCTCACGATGACTTTGGAATTCCCAGCTGCGCCTGTCTCCTGGGCAGACCTCATTTGTTTCAGTTAATGCAGATGACAGGAAGGAGCTGCCGATCCTGGAGCAGCAGAGGCTTTTCTCCTTTTTGTTAGCCGGGGAAAAGTGCACTTCAGTACCCCGCAAAAAGTAGGCTTCCTTGGGGAGCATGGGCTTCTCCAGCAGTGATAGAAATGCTTCTGTTTTTGCCCTTCCTGAACCGTCCCCTTCCTCCTTGGCACACTAATGCTGGCACTTCATCTCTACTCTCCCTTTGTCCTGATACCCCCTGTGTCACAGGCTGTGACATTTTTAGAATGCTTTGTAAAGTAAAATGCCTCATTTTCTTCTTGGCTCATCCTACCTGGGGGAAGCCCTCTGGTCTTTGAACACACTAATCTCCCTGTCCCCTCCAGTCGGAATAACTGCGCGCAGCCGCCTGTGATGTGGCCGTGTGGCATTTGGCAGCGCGGTGGGCGCTGGGCGCGTGCCCGGTCTCACACTCCACCGGTATTTCCTGTCACTTGTGGAATTTGTTTCCGATCACCTTTGCTAACCCGTGTGGGTTTGTATTTTAAGCAGACTTCCTGCTTCCGCAGTGGTTCTCACAAGACACAGAGTAATCCGAGGATCAAACAGAATAACTAAATCACCAAGGAAGTTCATCTTAAGTGGTGCTTTACCTCCAGACACCTCCTGGGGGCCATCTTATGAATTTTTTCAAAGGTGTTTTCGTTGGTTGCGGTAGTTTTGAGTGTTTTGTCTTAATATGAAAATACCTTACTGTATCCTAGCCTGTTTCCCATAGAGAATCCCACCCCTCCCTACAATTAACCTTTGAAACTGAAGCTACTTTTAAAACAACCCTGCCGTTGCTATTTGAAAAGGCAGTGTCAAACTTGATAGCCTGTACATGTTACCTTGGCTGTTTAGAAGAGCTCAAAAAAACAAAACAAAACAAAACGGAAACAAATGAGAGAGATAAAGGAGAAGAAAATATTTTGTTTTGATAAAGCTCTGTCACTAAATGTCGTTCCAAACCCAAAGAAGTCTCTCAAAAGTCTCTAAATCTTGAAGTCATCTACAAACTGGGAATGCATATTAATTCATGCTAATTGTCGGAATGAAGAGATGGAGAGGATAAAGGGACACACTGAGAATATCAGGTACTACCCAGGATTAATACTAATTGATCCCAACTCAAGCTGCTTAAGCCTCGGAGATGGAGGAGTTCCCGGGGCATAATGGAACACGCCATGAGGTGCGATTTTCTCAAATTCAGTGGGCCCTGGATGGATACATTCCATTCTGATGGATGAGATATTTGCTTCCTGGGAGTGTTTTCCTTCACTGGAGGCAAGAAAAATTGCTCCTTAAAATATACCTCTCCATGGTTGAGAAATACAAAACCCAACATGTTTTAAAATTCTAAATGGCTAGGGATTGTCAAGCGTACAGAGACGTGAAGGCATCCAGGCACTGGTCTTGCCGTGCCCTCTCTTAAGTTGGGTATTTATAGAAGGGCCTTGAGTGCCTCTGCGTCCCCTTCCTCTTGTTCCTCTGAGCAAACAGGTTATAATTTTAAGAGGACAGTTCTCATTTTGCAATAAGGAGGAAGGTGGAGGGGACAGACCCCTGAATTTTTTTTTAAATCAGTGATTTCAACTTAATTATTACTTCACTTATTGTGATCCTAGTTTGTGCCAAGCATTAAGTATTATCTTTTGACTAACCACAGATTTTCAAAGGAGTCTTTTTTTGTTTTTTAAATAATCTGGATCATGATATTTTACTTCAACTTTGCTTTAAAATCAAGTTTATTAAAGAATAAAACTAGCTCTCATAACAGATTTTTTCTTCCTTATTTTTACCTTCAAGCTGTGTCATTGTGATGCTTGCAGAAGGGATTCATTTTCAAAACAGTGTAAAGGCTAAAAAACCTTATATATGATGAGATTTAATTTATCAACATAGTGCTGGATTCACTTGGAGGAACTACAGAATTGCAACCAAAGCAACACAGAAAAGTAGAAGGTCCTCCAGATACCACATGGTCGTCCATGACCTCTGTGATGTATTCACATTTCAAAACTTAAGTTTATGCTAAACACATTAAAGGAAAAATAAGAATGTTTTTCTTAGCAATTTAGAAACTTATTTAAAAAGAAAAAAAGAACAAACACGCCCTCTAGTGACAAATCATAAATTAGCAATGAAATGAAATTTGGTTGATCTTCCAAACCCCAGGGAGGAAAGCCCTGTGTTTCAGAGGAAACGTGAGTTATGACTAAAATCAGTAGATTAAAATGTGGGGGGGAAACAGAGAGAGAGAGAGAGAGAGAGAGAGAGAGAGAGAGAGAGAGAAACATTTTGTGTTTTTAAGTGTTGACCATCTGGTCTGTCTCTCCTTTTATTTCGTTTTTTAATCTTCATTATTTATTTATTTATCTTTTAGAAGCGTTATGCCATGTAAAGAGGTTCTGATGTACAAGCTTGGGGATTCATCTGGAGTTGTTTCGCCATTTTTAACTTCAATAATACTTTGTTTTACTCTTTAGTTAGGATTAAACATTTAGTTCTGGTACTATTATCACTTGCCAGAATTTCAGGTTTAGGGATGCACAATAAATGGATATAAGGTATAGGCAGAAAAAAACAAACCAGAAGGAGAAAATAAACACTTGTAATCCCACTACTCAGAAATATTAGTGTTAATAATTGAGATTAGATGCATCTTTTGTCTTTTTTTTTAATGAAAAAGATTGACATTTTCATGCCAAATGTTGGCTCACCAGCAACATTGGGGTGGCTCCCTGGTTGGCTGAAGGTGAGGTCAAGGGCTTAAGATATGTTGGTAAAAGTCGGCTTGAGCGTATGTGGATGTCAGTGCACATACGTGCACATACCAGATGGATGTGGGCCCCAAATAAGTAGTGTCTACCATCTTGCCTGACACCTATCAAGGGGTCAATACATGTTTGCTGAATGGATGAGGTAGCCTCAGTATTAAATCAAAGTTTTGTAGAGGAGGAAAAAGCTCGAGTTGGGCAGGACTTTTGTGATATACTAATCCAAGATGGACATCTATTTTTTGATTGCCCCCAGCATCTGTCGGTATCACATGGGAGCACGCTCCTTGAAATTTCAAAGGCTTTTATTTTTAATCTTCTCTTTAGAGCAGTTTTCCCCGGAAGGGATAATGTTTTCACTCAAAGTAAATTGGGCGAAATGTAATGGATTACGCTGGGGACGCTGGAAGTGAGCATTGAACAATGTGATTGGGCAATTCTGGAAATTTGTGGTTTGTTATTTTTGAAAGGCTTGTGCAAAATCTCTTGTTTTACTTTCATCATTGTCTCAGGGTCCTAGCGAAGAATTGGAGGCAGGGCAGAAAAGAGTGAAGCATTTCATCAAGGTCATCAGACAGCAGTGATCCATCCGCACCCTGCTTCCCTTCCCTACTCAATGCGCCCAGGAAAAATGTTTTATTCCAGCCTGCATCCTTTGTTTCCCCACCTCTATGCTTTTCCTCCAGTTGGACACTAGGGGGAAGTGTTGTGAATAGCAAATGAACACAGGAATTTACAATGGAGATCTTACTGGGCTTACTATCAACATACAATATTTTGTTTACTTATGTTAGATAATAACCATTTTTTAAACCTACTCTGAGTTTAATTCTGCTCACGTAATTGCTGTTGTATGTGTGTGGGACCTACATATAACATTTCTGTAAGAAAAATGCTAACTTCAGGAAGTAGAGATTAAACTGCAGAAACTTATTAGCAGAAGATCCAGAAGAAAAAATAAAGCTTTCATGACGTGAACTGGAGGTTTCACTGCATGTTAATTCATGATCTATTAATAAAATTAATGCTTTGACTTAGAAAGCTTTTTTTAATGCATATTATTACTGCAATCGTGGATTTTCAGTTCTCAAGAAATTGTTTTCAGTCTATTTGTAACAATTTTTTTCATCTCTGTAAAATCAAGATGGAAAAGTGTTTTGATTAATGATTACAAAAATAGTAATGCTCATTGAAAAGCAAATTCAAACAATGCAAGAGGAATGATATTATAAAGAGAATAGAGGGGCCCCGGGTGGCTCAGTAGGTTAAGCATTCGATTCTTTATTTCGGCTCAGGTCATGATCTCAAAGTTCATGGGATCCATCACATGGGGCCAAGCGTGGGGCTTGGCTCTGACAGCCTGCTTGGGA
This sequence comes from Felis catus, assembly GCF_018350175.1. Classification (NCBI taxonomy): domain Eukaryota; kingdom Metazoa; phylum Chordata; class Mammalia; order Carnivora; family Felidae; genus Felis; species Felis catus. The sequence continues at coordinate 22,251,915 of NC_058378.1, read as the reverse complement.
TTCTCTCTCTGCCCCTACTCCCACTTGAGTGCTCTTTCTCTTTCAAAATAAATAAACATTTTAAAAAATAAAGAGAGTAGAAATCATCCATAATCCCTATTACTACCCAGACATGACCACGATTAATGTTTTGGTGAATATCTTTCTAAATTTTTTCCTGTCTTCTGCTTCTTCCCCATCCCTCTGTTGCCCACCCTCCTGCCTATAGGCAATAAACCCTAAATCTATCGATATTACCAGCTCAAATCTGTCTCCTGAGTGCTACTGGAATGTCCCACAAGCTCCTCAAACTTAAACTATTTTAAAACTGTTTTATAGAGAACGAATTCATTTTAATTTTTTCATATACACTGTCTTTAATATTAGTTCCAATTGTTGAGGCAGTCTGCCAACTCATACAATATACGTCCTACGTGAATTTAGGCTACTGGATGAAATTTAGGTACTTTTTGCCACGTAGTCTCTCAAACATTGGGACCTGTCAGACTGTGCAAAGCAATCACCCAGGGAGCACAGTGCAATAGAGTTTCTTGTTCCCCATTCCCAGAGATCCTGAGTCAGTGGATCTTTCGGGGAGCAGCTTAGTTTCCCAGTGGGACCTGACCCCAAGTAATTTGGTACAGCTGGTCCCAAGTTCCAAGTTGGTGAAACTGCACACAAAGTCAAGGACAAGCAGGTAGATATCGTTTAAGTTGTTACTCTGTCTCCCTTCCACGCTCATCCTGAATTTTGTTTTGTTTTTATTTTGCTTTTTCACCTAAATTGTTGGAGCAGGCAAGCTTGTGAATACCCACTGATAGCTTGAGTGTTCTTTGTAACATGAAAGTCTCCTGGGGGCACTCAGCAGGGAAGGACATACTGAAATGTACTTTGTACAAATTGAAAAACATGGTATGTGGAATGTGTTAATGAACTGAATTTTTTCAGCTAAGTGATATTTGCTACAATTTGTTTAGGTTTTCACACAATTTATTTAGTTGCTGGAAGGAGAGATGTCCAGCTAGGACAAAATTAAAGTATAATCATGAATTGTCAGAGCTATAAGGACTTCAGAGGTCATTGGAACCAATGTTCTTAAGGGAACTAAAGCCCAGAGAGGTGTAGTGTTCTAATCCAAGGCCACACAGTAAGTTATGGTCAAAATCAGATCTAGAACTTAGATCTTCATCCCAGAGTACCATCTCTGTCTACTGTTTGTTCTTATCCCAGATTGGATGGCATCCCTGAGGCAAAGGACCAACTCATTTGCTCTGGGGGCATGGTGGGGGGAATGAGAAGCCAAGTGTTACCAGGGAAAGATCCCACAGCTTTGCTGCAGCTTTCCTTATGGCGAATTGCGGACAGCACATTGTTTTTCTTTACCAGCTCCTTCCTTGAGTAATTATTGCCGGCTGTTCAGGACTGTAGAAGTGTTGTTCTAGGGATTTATTTTATCTTCCTCTTTAAAATGTATCCTCCCACCCATTAAACTAACAGACTTGTCACTGCGAGGTCAAATGGCTGTAAATGGCTCCTGCATTCACATTAGCATCTTCCTCCCCTACCTCTCATTTTAAGCTAGGCTTTTTGTTGTTTTAATGAAAGAAATGGAGCCCCAGATGTTGGAATGTCAGGAACTTAGCTGTGTTCATAAAGAGTTACAGTTGGGGGGACGAAGGTGGGAGAATAAATTTTAGCAGGGCCTTACATCTCATCCTTTAAATGTAGGCCTTGTAGCTGGCAGAGTTGGAGTTTCAGAAAGTAGACCTAGGGTTTTTTAATATCTGTGCATCCTAGCCTCACCCCTGCCTCATCCTCTCAGACCACATGCACACAGATGTAACTTTGCAGGAGAAAAACCTAGTATATCGGGAGTAACTTTGTTTTTGTTTTGCTGTTTTTATTTTTATTTTTATTTTTTAATATATGAAATTTATTGTCAAATTGGTTTCCATACAACACCCAGTGCTCATCCCAAAAGATGCCCTCTTCAATGCCCATCACCTACCCTCCCCTCCCTCCCACCCCCCATCAACCCTCAGTTTGTTCTCAGTTTTTAAGAGTCTCTTATGCTTTGGCTCTCTCCCACTCTAACCTCTTTTGTTTTTTCCTTCCCCTCCCCCATGGGTTCCTGTTAAGTTTCTCAGGATCCACATAAGAGTGAACACATATGGTATCTGTCTTTCTCTGTATGGCTTATTTCACTTAGCATCACACTCTCCAGTTTCATTCATGTTGCTACAAAGGGCCATATTTCATTCTTTCTCATTGCCATGTAGTACTCCATTGTGTATATAAACCACCATTTCTTTATCCATTCATCAGTTGATGGACATTTAGGCTCTTTCCATAATTTGGCTATTGTTGAGAGTGCTGCTATAAACATTGGGGTACAAATGCCCCTATGCATCAGTACTCCTGTATCCCTTGGGTAAATTCCTAGCAGTGCTATTTCTGGGTTATAGGTTAGAACTATTTTTAATTTTTTGAGGAAACTCCACACTGTTTTCCAGAGCGGCTGCACCAGTTTGCATTCCTACCAACAGTGCAAGAGGGTTCCCGTTTCTCCACATCCTTTCCAGCATCTATAGTCTATCGGGAGTAACTTTGAATTATTTGTGATGACAAAGCACTTGTTAATGTGCACATTTGGGTGGAGAAGTCTGTGCGGTAGTCACACACAGGGGCCATTGCAAATTTCTGGCGAAGATGTTTCTGTCTGCTGTCAGCTTTGGTAGACAACTCAGGTTCTCCACTTTGAAATAGTAGTAAGTAGTGCCTTGTTATTTAATAATTGTCAGAAATGCCATAGAAGCACAGAATCTTGACATTCATAGGAACTTCAGAGCTAATTCCCAACAGTGTGATTACATGGAAAGTTATGCTTTCTGGAGACAAACTTCAAATCAAATCTTACTTTCTGTGTAGTCCCAGATAGGACACAGAATCCTTTCAAGTGTGTTTCTTCATCTGGGCAGTTAGGATGAAGACATCTAACATGTAAGCTTGTTATGAATACTTGTTCTTGGTCAAGAACAATTCACACTTCTGTCCCCTGCCCTTATGCCTTCTCTAGATGTCCTTTCCACCATCTTCTGCTTGAGTTATTCCAGAAATGTGGAACTCGTTAATTCTTTGGATCCCAGTGGCTAGTCTGGGAACTTCTATGTGTTCATTCTTTTATCAGTAATAGTTATTGAGCCCCTCCTTGATCCAGGCATTGCTCTTTATATCAAATTCAGTTAGTGTCGCTGTCACTTCTACACTGCGACACCCCCCCCCCCCAACTTCTCATCCCTGCAACAATGCAAGTCTCCCACATGGCAGCCCTTTGGCTGGGTAAGGACAATCCTTGTGTCTTCCATGCTTCTTTTCTTCAAACAAGTGTCTTCTGTGGTCTCTAGCCTACGCACTGGCCTGTCCATCAGCATCTGGTTACATTTATTTTTAATTTTCCTTAAAATATGGCTCCTAGAAATTCTACCACATCTGCTGTTAGGCTAATGATAAGTCCTTTACTTAGGATTTTAACTTCCTCTGATTAGAACTCTCTGTCGGGCATGATTCATTGGAGGACCGCATTTGCTCTCAGCTGCTTTTAGATGGCAATTGTGAATTTCTGATACCTACATAAATGTCTGAACACACTCAGGAAGTCACTTGTAGCTCTGGGAAACAGATGCTCTGCTAGAAGGAGCAGTGTTCCAGGTGCAGGGAAGGAACAGCATGTGGTAAGGAAGGAGCTTCTGAGCATAGGGTGCTGATGAGGATTGTGTTCTCTAACCCCAGTCTGCGTCTGACTGGATACAGATTACACAGACACTGTGTTACAGATTGTTATGCAGTGTTGTATGCCTGTTATTCTAAGTCCAAGACATCTTGTGGATCAAGATGGATCATATTGATATGACACCAAAAACATAAGCAACCAAAGAAAACCTAGATTGGACTTACCAAAATTAACTTTTGTGCTTTAAGAGACACCATCAGTAAAGTGAAAAGACAGTTCACAGAGGGGGAGATATATTTGCACATCACTTGACAAAGAGTCAGTTGTATTTATTTACAAAGCTGTGCAATCGTTACCATCATCTAATTCCAGAACATTTTCATCACTCCAAAGAAATGTGCCATGCCTACTGGCAGCAGTCACTCCCAGTTCTCCCACTGCCAGCTCTTGTCAACCACTAATCTAATTTCTGTCTCTGGATTTGCCTATCCTGGACATTTGCTATAAAAGGAACCATATAATATTTTTCCTTTGTGTCTGGTATCTTTCACTAAGCATCATGACTCTTTTTTTCTTCTTCCTTTTTTAAAATAATTTATTGTCAAGTTAGCTAACATACAGTGTAGTCTTGGCTTCAGGAGTAGATTCCCGTGATTCATCACTTACGTACAACACTCAGTTCTCTGTGCCCTCCTCAATGCTCACCATACATCCCACCCACCCCCAATCCCCCCCCCCCATCAACCCTCATCAACCCTCAGATTGTTCCCTGTATTTAAGAGTCTCATGGTTTGCCTCACTTTCTGTGTGTAACTTTTTTTTTCCCTTCACTTCCCCTATGGTCTTCTGTTAACTTTCTCAAATTCCACATATGAATGAAAACATATGGTATCTGTCTTTCTCTGACTGACTTATTTCACTCAGCGTAATACCCTCCAGTTCCATCCATGTTGTTGCAAATCTCAAGATTTCATTCTTTTTCATTGTCAAGCAGTATTCTGTTGTATATATAAACCACATCTTCTTTATCCATTCATCAGTTGATAGACATTTGGGCTCTTTCCATAATTTAGCTATTGTTGGTTAGTGCTGCTATAAACATTGGGGTACATGTTTGTGTGCCCCTACAAATCAGCATTCCTATATCCTTTGGATAAATTCCTAGTAGTGCTATTGCTGGATCATAGGGTAATTCTATTTTTAATTTCTTGAGGAACCTCCACACTGTTTTCCAAACAAGAGAGTTCCCATTTCTCTTCATCTTCACCAACATCTGTTGTTTCCTGACTTGTTAATTTTAGCCACTTTGAACAGTGTGAGGAGGTATCTCAATGTGGTTTTGATTTGTATTTCCCTGATGATGAGCGATGTTGAACGTCTTTCCATGTGTCTGTTAGCCACCTGAATGTCTTCTTTGGAAAAGTGTCTATTCATGTCTTCTGCCCATTTCTTCACTGGATTATTTATTTTTCAGGTGTTAAGTTTGGTAAATTCTTTATAGATTGTGATACTAACCCTTTATCCAATATGTCATCTGCAAATATCTTCTCCCATTCCATTGGTTGTCTTTTGGTTTTGTTGATTGTTTTCTTTGCCGTGCATAGTTTTTTATCTTGTTGAGGTCCCAATGGTTCATTTTTGCTTTTATTTTCTGTGCATTCAGAGACATGTCAAGTAAGAAGTTGCTGTGGCCAAGGTCAAAGAGGTTGTTGCCTGTTTTCTCCTCTAGGATTTTGATGGTTTCCTGTCTCATGTTTAGGTCTTTCAACCATTTTGAATTTATTTTTGTGTATGGTGTAAGAAAGTGATCTAGTTTCATTCTTCTGCATGTTGAAGTCCAGTTCTCCCGGCATCATTTGCTAAAGAGACTTTTTTTCCATCGGATACTCTTTCCTGCTTTGTCAAAGATTAGTTGGCCATACAATTGTGGGTCCATTTCTGGGTTCTCTATTCTATTCCTTTGGTCTATGTGTTTTTTTCTGTGCCAATACCATACTGTCTTGATGATTACAGCTTTGTAGTAGAGGCTGAAGTCCAAGATTGTGATACCTCCAGCTTTGGTTTTCTTTTTCAACATTACTTTGGCTATTTGGGGTCTTTTGTGGTTCCATATGAGTATTAGGATTGTTTGTTCTAGCTTTGTGAAGAATGCTGGTGCTATTTTGATTGGGATTGCATTGAATGTATGGATTGCTTTGGGTAGTATTGATATTTTAACAATATTTGTTCTTCCAATCCATGAGCATGGAATGTTTTTTCCATTTCTTTCATAAGCTTTTAATAGTTTGCAGCATACAGATCTTTTACCTCTTTCATTAGGTTTCTTCCTAGGTATTTTATGGTTCTTGGTGCAATTGTAAATGGGATCAATTCCTTGATATCTCTTTCTCTTGCTTCATTATTGGTGTATAGAAATGCAACTGATTTTCTATACATTGATTTTATATCCCGCGATTTTGCTGAATTCATGTATCAGTTCTAGCAGATTTTGGGTGTAGTCTTTTGGATTTTCCATGTAGAGTATCATGTCATATGCAAAAAGTGAAAGTTTGTCTTCTTTTCTGCTAATTTGGATGACTTTTATTTCATTTTCTTGTCTGACTGCTTAGGCTAGGACTTTCAACACTATGTTAAACAACGGTGAGGCTGGACATCCCTGTTGTGTTACTGATCTTAGGGGGAAAGCTCTGAGTTTTTCCCCATTGAGGATGATATTAACTGTGGGCCTTTCATATATGGCTTTTATGATAAGATATGTTCCTTCTATCTCAACTTTCTTGAGGGTTTTTAATTAAGAAAGTATGCTGTATTTTGTCAAATGCCTTTTCTGCCTCTATTGAGAGGATCATATGGTTCTTCTTTTTTTTTTATTTTTTTTTAACATTTATTTATTATTAAGAGACAGAGCGTGAACAGGGAAGGGGCAGAGAGAGAGGGAGACACAGAATCCGAAGAGGCTCTAGGCTGTGAGCTGTCAGCACAGAGCCTGATGCAGGGCTCAAACTCACAGACTGCAAGATGGTGACCTGAGCCTAAGTCATATGCTTAACCGACTGAGCCACCTAGGCGCCCCAGGATCATATGGTTCTTATCCTTCTTCTATTAATGTGATGTATCACATTGATTGATTTGTGAATATTGAACCAGCCCTGCAGCCCAGGAACGAATGCCACTTGATCATGGTGAATAATTCTTTTAATGTGCCATTGAATTTGATTTAGTATATTGTTTAGAATTACTGCATCAATGTTCATCAGGGATATTGGCCTTTAATTCTCCTTTTTAGTGGGGTCTTTGTCTGGTTTGGGAATCAAGGTAATGCTGGCTTCATCGAATGAGTCCAGAAGCTTTTCTTCCATTTTTTAATTTCTTCTTTAACTTCCTGGTTGACCCATTCATTCTTTAGCAGGACACTCTTTAACCTCCATGTATTTGGGGGTTTTCCACATTTTTTTCTTGTGGTTGATTTCAAGTTTCATAGCATTGTGATCTGAAAATATGCATGGTATGATCTCAATTCTTTTATATTTGTTGAGGGGTGTTTTGTGACCCAGTATGTAATCTGTTTTGGATAATGTTCCATGTGCATTTGAGAAGAATGTGTATTCTGCTGCTTTTGAATGAAAAGTTCTGAATCTATCTGTTAAGTCCACCTGGTCCAATGTGTCATTTAGAACCATTGTTTCCTTATTGATTTTCTGCTGAGATGATCTGTCCATTGTTGTAAGTAGAGTATTAAAGTCTTCTACAATCACGGTATTATTATCTATGTATTTATTTATGTTGTGATTAATTGATTTATATTATCAATGTGCTCTCACATTGGAGAGCATTGGGGGCATAAACATTTACAGTTGTTAGCTATTCTTGATGGATAGACCCTTTAATTATGATATAATGCCCTTCTTCATCTCTTGTGATAGTCTTTGTTTTAGTATATGTGCTGCTGACATGAGCACTACAGTCTTTGTTTTAACATCTAGTTTGTCTGATATAAATATGCCTACTCCAGCTTTCTTTAGACATCTAGTAGCATGATAGATGGTTCTCCAGCCCTTCACTTTCAATCCTCAGGTGTAACATGAGCCTCTTGTAGGAAGCATATAGATGGATCTTGGTTTTTATCCATTCTGATACCCTATGTCTTTTGATTGGGGCATTTAATCCATTTACATTCAGAGTGATTATTGAAAGATATGGATTTGGTGTCACTGTGTTATCTGTTGGTTCCATGCTTGTGGTGATATCTATGGTTCTTTGTAGTCTTTGCTGCTTTCCACTCACAGAGTCCCCATTAGGATCTCCTGCAGGGCTGGTTTAATGGTCATGAACTCCTTTAATTTTTGTTTGTCTAGGAAAGCCTTCATCTCTCCTTCTATTCTGAATGACAGCCTTGCTGAAAAAGGATTCTTGGCTGCATATTTTTCCTATTCAGCATGTTGAATATTTCCTGCCACTCCCTTCTGGCCTGCCAAGTTTCAGTGGACAGGAGATACTACCCTTATGTCTCTACCCTTGTAGGTTAAGGCCCATTTGTCCTTAGCTGCTTTCAGAATTCCTTCTTTATCTTTGTATTTTGCAAGTTTCACTATGATATGTCATGGTGTTGACCTGTTTTTCTTGATTTTGAAGGGAGTTCTCTGTGCCTCCTGGACTTGGATGTCTTTTTCCTCCCCCGGTTAGGGAAGTTCTCAGCTATAATTTGTTCAAATAAACCTTCTGCTCCTTTCTCTTCCTCTGTTTCTTCTGGAACTCCTGTGATAATGGATATTCTTTCATTTCATTGAATTACTTAGGTCTCTAAGTCTCCCCTTGTGGTCTAGTAATTTCCTTTCCCTCTTTTTTCTCAGCTTCATCATTTTCCACAATTTTATCTTCTATTTCACCTGTTCTCTCCTCTGCTTCTTCCATCCTTGCTGTCACTGCATCTAGTTTATTTTGCATCTCATTTACAATGTTTCTTAATTCATCGTGACTATTTCTTAGGTCCATGATCTCTGCAGCAACAGATTTCTTTGCTGTCTTCTATGTTTTTTTCAAGCCTGGCTATTAGTCTAAATCTTGTTCAGATATATTGTTTGTATCTGTTTTGAGCAATTCTCTGGCTGTCATTTCTTCCTGGAATTTCTTTTGAAGAGAATTCTTCCGTTTTGTCATTTTGGCTAGGTTTCTGTCTTTTATGTGTTTTAATAGCTTGTTATGTGTCCTGCACCTGTGAGTACTACTATATTAAAAAGGGGTCATACACTGTCCAGGGCCTGGCACTTTAGGAAGTATTTTTAGAATGTGTTACATGCACTCTGTTGTGTCTTTCGCTGTTCTACCCCACTGTCTATAGTTGTGGATTGTTTGGACCTTCCACCAGGTGTGCTTTGATTTGTTCATTGAAGTAACCCTGGAAAAAAGGAAAAAAAGGAAGGGGGGGGGGGAGCCTTATCCCATACAGAGAAATCAAAGGGGCTACAGAAGAAAAAAAAACAGGCAGAGAATCAAAGAAACTATAAGGCTGAATCGAGAGAGAGAGAGAGAGAGAGGAAAATAAAGAAGGAGATATAGAAAATGTGTAAAAAGAATAGAGTAAAAATGCCTGATTAAACAAACAAGAACACATAAGGAAAGAAAACAAAATATATATTTATATATAATAGAAATTGACCAAAAAAAATCAAATCAGAAACTATGAGTCTGATTCCAAAGGAAAGAAAAAAGAAAAAGAAGGGAAAGTGAAACAAAAACAAAAACAGACTAGCATACAAAACTGCAGGACAGTTGTCTCTTGTTGCCTGGGACTGGTGCCTTGGTGGCTTTGCTGGTCCGGAGGAAAGGCTGTGTGGTTTGGTCAGTGTCAATCTCACTCCGGTAGATAAGCAGTTACCAGGCAGGAGGGGTGGGGTTTGGTGTAAGTGGGTCGCCTCCACTGGGGGCCACTGTTGTGTTCCCTGAAGCCCCACTGTGTTGCCGATGGGGAGAAAAATGTCCACACATCCCAGTCTCTTCTCTCCTGACCGGGTGTTCAGGCAGCTCAGTGAGTAGCACTGGCAGCTGACTTGTCCTGCCCCACAGTCTCCTGCACCTCCTAGGTGCTCACCTGGGACTCAAACCCCAGTATCTTAAAGGATGCCGCTCTGCATGGAGCTAGTTCTGGAATAGCGCCACTCCACCTAGCGGACAAAGGGCCTCTGGCTGGTGCATGCAGGGTCTTTTGTCCTTGGAGGGGCAAGATACCCTCTTCCCACAGTACTCAAGGGAGGGGACTGTTCTCTCCCTGTGCGCCCCTGAGATTGCTGAGTCCTGTGACCAGTTCCCTACCCACCCCCTAGGCACATGCATACGGTGGTGGCTCCAGTTTGGGCAAAGTCACGCACCCCTGAAATCTCCAATCTTTAGCTCCTAAGGCTGTTTGCAAAGTAGAAACTGGCTCTCTCCATATTTTTCATTGCCCATTCCATGGTCTAGAGAGGTTATTCTTTTGTCCAAATACAATCCCAAACTTCTACAACCTCTCTTCTCTTCCTTCAGTCTCTTCACAAAAGTGGTTCACCCACTCTGTGCCTACACTGCCTGTTTTATCTCTCCCAATTCACAAACATGCACCTCTGTCCTGCCAAGCTGTCTCTTTCCACCTGTGGGGATTTTTCTGTCACTCCACAGACTGTATTCCTGGATATTCCAAGTGTTCTGACCTCAATACAGCTGTGTTTGAGGGACGAGGGAAATTCCGGTCCCCCTACTTCTTCACCATCTTCCTTACCCACGAGGAGTTGTTTTCAAGTGTCATGTTTCAAGGCATGTCCATGCCATAGCATATCTCAGCATTCCATTCCTTTTGATGGCTGCATACTATTCCATTATATGGACATACCACATTCTGTTTCTCCATTCATCATTTGATGGATTGTTCCTACTCTTTGGCTATTAAGACTAATGCTGCTATAAACATTTATGTACAAGTTTTCTTGTATAAGTAAGTTTTTAATTCTCTTGGGAATATATATACACACACACACACACACACACACACACACACATATATATATATGTATAGGAATGGCCAGATGGTAGGAACTGAAAAGCTGCTTCTAAAATAGCTGCACCATTTTACATTTCCTTCAGTAATGTGTGAGGGTTTCAGTTTCTCCATATCCTTTTCAACATTTATTTTGTTGTATATCTTCTTGATTATAGCTATCCTTGTGGTAGTGGATACGAAGTGGTATCTCATTGTGGTTTTCATTACATTTCCATGATAGCTAATGATGTTGACCATCTTTCATGTGCTTATTGGCTATTTGTATATATTCTTTAGAGAGCTGTTTAGATCCTTTTCTCTTTTTAAATTGGATTTTTTATATTTTTATTATTGAATTGTATGGATTTTTTTTTACATAAGTTAGAATTTTTACCTAAGGAGGATTTTTGGGAAAGGCAAAGGTATTTGGTATTAGAGCTCATCTAGAGAAAAGATCTTATAAGGAAAGGAGATGTGCTTGAAATAAGAGAAATTAATAAGGAGACAACTACACTTGTTTCTCAAAGCATCAATTATGTAATTTTTTAAATAGATGGATCATTATTTCCAATGTAAAATATCATTTATATCAAGCCAAGAGGAAGATAAAATGTATTTAGGAACTCTCAAAAACAAACATTCCAACAACCAACACAAAAAAACAAATTCAACCCGTAAGCCTATAATGTCTTGTAATATCAGAAAATACTATATATTAAAAAATATATATTAAGCAAAGAAAGTATTATGACCTTTTGTGAAAAGCCCCTTATTTCTTGTGCTATTTCAATTATCACTTTTGTAAAAATAATTCTAGTTCTCAGGATTGGAGTTAGGCCATAAAAATAGGTGCAGGTAGCCACAAGCATCCGTTCAGATAAGTTTGAACTATGGTTCATTGCCTCATGCACTCTTTCAGTTACTTTTTACATTTTTATAGAGCTTTACCTAAAATCTGATTTAGGGGTGTCTGGGTGGCTCAGTTGGTTAAGTGTCCAACTCACAGTTCACAGCGTCATGATCTCACAGTTCATGGGTTCGAGCCTTGCGTCGGGCTCTGTGCTGACAGCTCAGAGCCTGGAGCCTGCTTCGGATTCTGTGTCCCCCTCTCCCTCTGCCCCTCCCCTGCTTGCACTCTCTCTTTCTCAAAAATAAATAAACATTAAAAAAAACTTTTTTAATCTGATTTGGAAAAATAGTAAACATGTTGAAAAGGAACCCAAATTCACATGAAACTGCATTTTTTTATGTTTATCAAAAATGGAACATCAGTCATTTTTCAATTATTTGGAGAGTGCTCAGTGAAAAATTCCAAAGTGCAAAGTCGTTGCAGACACCTAGATTCTGAAGCCATTTGGTTGAGCTTCTTTGAAAATGCATATATTGTACTAAATAGTGAAAAGTCAAGTGTTTTAGGGGGAGTGGGTATTGGTGGTGTTCCTATTAAATTCAGCTTTAAAAAAAATGTTTATTTATTTTGAGAAAGAGAATGCAAGCTGGAGAGGGGCAGAGAGAGGGAGAGAGAGAATCCTAAGCAGGAAAGCGCAGAACCCAACACAGCATTCAATCTCATGATCATGACCAAAGCCAAAATCGAGTCCCATCAAGAGTCTTCGATGCTTAACCGACTGAGCCATCCAGGTGCCCCAAGCTGTGTGTTTTTAAGTCTTATTGTCTTCTCCGAGTATTCCACAGGGTGGCAGTGCAGGAAAGCCACATATTGTTAAAAACTCTATTTGAGGTGAACATTCTGGTACAATTGGCCCTGCCAAAGAATTTAAGGCTTCCTACCTATAAAAGACTGTTTTTTGTACTAGGAGTTGATGTTACACTGGATTAGACTTTTTAAATAAAACACGAGATGGAAGATGACTCACATTACAAATTTCTTTTGACTTTATTTTGTTTTTGTTTTAGCCCACAAATATTCACACAGTGAGTTCATGTACATTATTCAACATGTGATTTTATTTATATTCCACATGCCAGCATCTCTGTTGCACAAGAGAATATATTGCTTCCTAATACTAAAAATGTGAGCTGTGATAAAGTCACATAAATGAAAATAAATTTTGAAAACCAAAGTTATGAGCTCTTGTAAGTATCTATATATTGTGTTGAAATCAGTATGAATATTCACCAGTAAATATAAAAGTATATTATTTAATCAAAAAATATGAGTGAGCACAGAAGTGTTTAATATTGCATAGGGATTTTTAATGTTTAACCAAGACTTTCCTTACTGTACAGAGCTTTGCATATATACTCTTATTTGCCTCACTTTTATAAAACATTTGACTTTGTTTTTAAGTTAATAAATGTAACTCCTATTTGCTGTAAATTTCAAAATTCATTTGATACATGTCAACTAGAAAGTTTAATCAGCTGGGATACCATGTAGCAAGAGAGATCCAGGATTCATCTGCAGCCTGTGCCTGTCCTGCTGCCATGATTGCATAGGAAAGCAGTACTCATCTGAGCTACATTTGATGTGTACTCAGGATCTGGAAACAGATCAAGAACTTGAATATACTCTGGGAGATTCTATCAGTGATGTAGTAAGAATGTTTTCTAAAACAGTCTGTAAGTGCAATCAAATAATCCCAAGCCTGTTTTCCTGGTTCTTTTCCTGCCCTCCACCTCCCACCCCACACTCATCTCACCTCCTACCCTTCATCCACTTCACCTCCCACCTCACCCCCCACCCTCCACTCACCTCACCTCCCACCTCGTCCCCCACCCTCTACCTCTCACCCTCCGCCTGCCTCACCCTCACCCCCACCTCACCCCCCCTTTACCCCCCATCCTCCACCCACCTCACCTCACATGCTCTATCTCCCCCCCGCCCCCCATCTCACCCCCTGGCTGCCATCCCCTACCACGCATCCACCTCACCCCTCACTCTCCATCCCCCACCCCCCACCTACTTCACCCCCACCCACCACCACCTCACCTCCCACCCTTTACCTCTCACCCGCCACCACCTCACCCCCCACCTCACCCTATACCCTCCACTCCCCACCCACCTCACCCCTCACTCTCTATTGCCCATCCCCCACCCACCTCACCTCCCACCCTCCACTCACTTCACCCCATACTCTTCACCCACCTCACTACCCCTAGGTTACTTAAAGATTTGTTTCTATTAATTACATTTCCATTTTTAGTGTTCTTCATTTGTCTTTTTTTAAAAAAAATGTTGACTTTTTACCTACAATTTCTGGCATTTAGGCTGTGATCAGTACCTGAAATGGGGTATTATTATTATTGTTTAATTTATGGATCGACTTTATTTTTTAGACCAGCTTTAGGTTCACAGTGAAGTTGAGCAGAATGTACAGAGCTTTTCTGCATACTCCCTGCCCTTATGTACACACAACCTTCTGACTGGGTAATTTTTTTTTTTAATGTTTATTTATTTTTGAGACAGAGAGAGACAGCATGAACGGGGAGGGTCAGAGAGAGAGGGAGACACAGAATCCGAAGCAGGCTCCAGGCTCTGAGCTGTCAGCACAGAGCCCGACGTGGGGCTCGAACTGACGGACCGTGAGATCATGACCTGAGCCGAAGTCGGACGCTTAACCGACTGAGCCACCCAGGCATCCCGTGACTGGGTAATTTTTTAAAGAGCATTGGGGTTACCTTCTGTTGTCCTTATCACACTGTCTTGAAGGAAGCTTCATCTCCATGGTCATCCATTGTCTGAAGGTGGGAACAAAAGGGGATTTTCAATGATGGAGTTGGCTTAACGCAGGAAGAAAGGCCTAGGCAAATATTCAACTTGTTCATAAGGCTGTAATAGTTCATCCTGTAAATGGCTTCCTCAGAACGGCGGAGGAGCCACACTGGGATAATTTCACTTGGCAAGGACTTGTCGTGCTCTCTTTATTACTATAAGATCTTAGAATAATGCTGATGACCATTTTATTCCTGATCCCATGCAAGGCCTCCCCCCAGGCCCCAACTTTAATATACAAGAATTGTAATATTTGATCTTTTGCTTGTTCAGCTTTTTCTTGTTCAGATTGTTCATGTGTTTTTTATAAGTTGTCCATTTTTCTTATTTTATTATTATTTGGGAAGGAAAATACCATATTCCTTATTCGTCCGTGTCTGGTCAATTCCTGGAGTTAAAAAGGAATAAAACAAATGTCTTGGAATAAAGAGTGCAGTGGAAACGGCTAACTTCATGAGTGTTGGCATGTGTCCTGCTATCAGTGCCAGCCTGAATCAAAAAGGGGCCTAGGAGGTACTGGTCACAGAATACTAGGTCCTGTCAACCTGGTGCCCTCTACAGAAGACCTCTGGAAAGTTTATCCTCAGGGAATCCAAACTACCTTGTAGACCAGCTTTCTTCTGCACAGTTAGGGCACTTAACTCTTAACACCTTCATATAAAGCAGGAGAAAAGCTGGTCTGAAGAAAAATCAGCATTCGTGTGGTAATAGCAATTGTTACACCATCGCCCCATTTGAGAAGATGGCAGCCTCAGAGCCCTGCATGGAGGAACAATGGCTCTACCTTGTGTGAACGTTCGACCTACTTGCTCTGAAGTTAACAATTTGCAAATAACCACTAGAACAGTGTTTATTGATCAGCACTTTAGATGTAGTCTAGGCTTTTTTTGAACATTCTGAGTTTTCACTGCAGTCCTTGAGCTAGGTAGGATAGAGCATGGTGTGGAGACAGTGGGTGGCCCAGGTGGTTTGGCAAACAGGCTGACAGGCAATAGGTAGAATGAGTCAGAAAGGTAGAGACACAGGAAGCATCATCAAGAAGTATGTGGTTGGACAAGGGGATGCTTTTGTGCTAAATATTGTTTCATAATTTACACTTTAATGATAACATTACAAGTTAACAATTGTTATGTTCTAGGCCCTGTGATGAATCCATTGCATGTAGTAACTCCTTTAATCCTCAAAACAAACCTGTAAGGCACACATTTTGTTCCCCTGTGTTTACAGATGAGACAACTAAGGCTCAGAGAAGTTAAGTTCCCTTAGCCTGGGGTCACATAGCTAGGATATAGTAGAGTTGGAATTCAAATCCAGATCTTTGATTCCAAACTTAGAACTTCGAGTTATGAAAGATGTTTTTGAAACTCTAGAAAACTGATTCTTCCAGGAAATGGGCGCATGAGAATTTATTATTTTTCTCTCTTTTCCCTAAGTTGATTGACTATATTCTGTCCTAATAAATTCTCTGGGGGTGTTGAGGGGAGAACATGTCTTAATTCTGGCTGTTAAAATGAAGTCCCATAGACTGTGTGACTTAAACAACAAAAATTTATTTCTCACACTTCTGGAGTCTGGAAGTCTGAGAGCAGGGTGCCAGCATGGTCACATTTGGGTGAAAGCTCTCTTCCAGGTTACAGACTGCCACCTTCTTGTGCCCTCACATGGCAGAACAAAAGCTAGTTAGCTCTCTGGTCTCTTCTTATAAGGGCACCAAACCTGCTCCTGAGGGCTCCCCCCTCATGACCTAATTATCTCCCCAAAGCCCTACCTCCTAATGCCATCACATTAGGAGTTAGGATTTAACATATGAATTTAGCAAGGACACATTCAATTCATAACAACAGTATATGTAACTCAGAGGATTACCCATGCAGTGTCTGAGCAAACTCTGTTCACATCTATGGACCTGATATTATTATTAGTAGCAACCTTTCACTCTCAGTAGTGTCCCAATTTGGACAACAAATGACATGGTCTCCCTATGTATAGCCTCATTTCTTCCAGGGAAGATCTGAGAAGTGAAATGACCCATCAGTTTGGAGTCCAAAAGCAGATGGGTAGCTTTCTCTTGCTTTCCTGTGGACCACCCATTCCACCCCATGTCAGGCATCTTGTGAGGAATGACAACTTTTGGTCATTGAACTGTCTTGAGTCTGGATGTTCTGTGCTGCAGATCAGTGAATTCTGGGTTGGTATTCTCTCGTTTTCCTGTATCTACATACCACAGTTCTCTTTTCCTCCTTTTCCTGGCAATCATCCTTCCACCAGTGTCAAAACTTTTTTTGTAGGCTTCCAAGCTCATGAGACATTGGCCACTCCATATCCAATCAAGGGGGTTAGTCAAATGCATTGGTCAGGAAAAACAAACACAACAAAACACCTTTAAACAATGGTTTTCCTAATGACATTATATTCCTGTGGGCCAGATGAGATGGTTAAATAGAATTTCCAAAACTTTCATACAATTTCCTACAACTTCATACTTATGACTTGCACATAAGCAGATCTGGAACCACACTGGATAAATAGATAATCTTATCAGTCATCATAATCAAGTAGGACTAGCAGTTTCCAAAGTTTTATTTTGCCTTTGGGAAAAAGAATATGAAGATCAGGGGCGCCTGGGTGGCGCAGTCGGTTAAGCGTCCGACTTCAGCCAGGTCACGATCTCGCGGTCCGTGAGTCCGAGCCCCGCATCGGGCTCTGGGCTGATGGCTCAGAGCCTGGAGCCTGTTTCCGATCCTGTGTCTCCCTCTCTCTCTCCCCCTTCCCCGTTCATGCTCTGTCTCTCTCTGTCCCAAAAATAAATAAACGTTGAAAAAAAAATTAAAAAAAAAAAAGAATATGAAGATCAAAGTAGTAAGGTTCTTTTACTTTAACTTTATCCTATATTTTAACTCAAGAGTGATGAAATATTAATGTATACTATTAATAACATATTTGCATATGGTGCTCTCGTTTTTCAAAGAAGTTTTGCATCTATTACTTTATTTGATCTTCCAACAGTCCTGCGATTAAGTAGGGTGGGAAATTTTATCTGTTTATATAGAGGAAGCACCTGTGTTGTGGAGAGTCTAGTGAACTTTTGGGCTGCCAATGCTTTTGATGTTAATATTATCCAATAAAACACATGGAAGTCTCAATATAAAGAGCAGTGCTTATTCCTGGGGACTGGATAGGAAGTGATATTGAATTGCCTTTCTCACAATATGGAAGGTGAATTAAGACATGTCTTCCTCCTACCAAACAGGGAGAACCTCCCTGGTAGAGTTGTTCCATTGCATCTGCATTTTTAGTGCAAATAGATGCGGTTTCCAAAATGTCATAGTCCATTCTATCCCCATGGAAACGAGGTTGGAAACCACCCAGGTCTTTCCATTGGACTCACAGGAGAGGATAGTATTGATTTATTCAGGGAAACTCAGCATGTCTCATATCCAGGCCTTTCTTAAGTCTTAGGAAGTGATTTCAGTGCTGATGGAGTTTCTGGAAACAAGTGTCACAGGACATTGCCAGTAAATCCATGTTCTCAGGGTTGTGGTATCATTTTTACAACTCTGGCACCACAGGGAATGATGTCATGTTATAGTGATGAAGCAATCAAGTCCCTTGAAAGTTAACTGTGAGGAACAGGAAAACGATGGAGAACAGCTTTTTGGGGGGAATTTTTTAGATAAATATCTTCTTAAGCCTTGTCTGTCTTGGTACTGAGCTACTAAAGCAAGTCACAGCACCCTGAAAAATGATGAGTTGTGTTTGTAGAAGCTAACTATATTTCAAAGGAGTGCTGAGCAGAGAATCTAGGGATGGCTCCACATTCCGGACTTGATAGAACTCTACTCATGCTTTGTTGTGTCTCAGACAGCTTCATTGCTTGGGCTCCATCTTTTGGTATGCTTGCTTAATTCAGTGATGGTCCAAACAGGCTTTTGAGGGACTTTATAAACAGCTATGAAGAGTTCATTGCCTACACTCACTGCATGAAAATGCAATTCAATTAGCCATTCAGAATTGAGTACTGGAGGAAGCGAAGCAGTTGGAAAAAGAGATATAGCTGCTTATTGCTGATGTGGATTCTGGCTCCCGAGAGGGCATGGTGATGCTGATTGCATTCTCTGGACTTGATGCTGGCTGCCTCCTCGAGGATGGAAACAAGGGTGCCTGCTGGAATGAAGGCCTAAAATGCTCATTAGTAACTGTATTGTCTAACTGCTTATGTAAATATGTTCTTCCCAGAAGGAACGTGGGTGGTGCTCACCTATTCTGTGCACTTAGAACAACTCTGGGCTCCAGTCTGGCTCTATATGTAAGCCACCGGCTAACCTGGTGACCTTGGGAAAGTTACTTCGCTGCTCTGGACATGAAGATTAGATGCCATCAGTAGTTTTCTTCTCTTTTTCATTTATTAAGCCATGAACCCTTTTAAAAACATTAAAATTTCATGCCCTTGTGTTTTTTTAAATCATAAAATGCCCATGGTGAGTACAATCAAGAGTGTCATACTGGATATGTTATTTTTAAAAAATACTTAGCAGGCTCAATTCTGATATGCCCATTCCTTTTACCTCCCAGGTTTGAACTCTGGAGGTTTCTGAGGCTACTAAAACCCTACATTCTATGTCATAAGACCTATTGATGCAAAAGTGCTTTTAAAATAATCACCTTGTGGGTTTTTTTATCTTCATCGTTCGTCAACAAAAATGTCAAGGAAGCTCACTTTACTCTTTACTTTTTCTGGGTATGAACTGCCCTGGACTTTCCCGTGAGATGCCCACACATGTACAGGCCGGCATCAGAATGTGCCCATCTGTCTGTCTCTCCTGATACCTTTCTATAATTTTTACTGGAAACAAATGTTGACTGCTGTCGTCTTTGATAATCTGTGCTCAGTTTCTTGATTCAAATGTAGTGTTTTGTCGACTTGGTTACCCCCTTTGGAATGTGGGATATAAATGTTGCCCTAAGTCTGTGGATGATTCTCAGAATGACCTTCATCAAATGTTCTGTTAGTTTTCCAGTATATTCTTTATCAATTACTTTGCTGATTTGGTTGCATAGAATGTTAGACCCACATGGGAACTCAGAGTGTCAGGTTGAACCCTCTCATATTTGCAGATGAGAAAACTGAGGTTCCAAGTTCATTCCAAATGAACCTCTCTCAAAATCTCTTATTATGATTTTGCTTAAACTGCAGCCTCTCCCTTACTATGGTTATATGACACCTACTGTTTTCATAGGCCCCAATTCCCATCAGCTGCTCTTTACATACTGTCTTCCTTACTTCATAAATGTAGAACTTGGGTGACCTAACTGAAGATGCTGATTTGTGCTTTGCTAAAAGCTTCTAAAGCTATAAATAAGTAATTGTGGGAAGATGCTTGATGGCCTTTCAGCTAAAATAATAATCTCTTGGATTGATAGAGTTTCTTTCCTACAAGAGCTAAAAGCACCTCTTACATATTAGCACATTTATCTTCAATATCCTTGTGGAACTACAGGGATAGATGTGATCATCTGGATGATTCAACAAAGCTTTGAACAAGGCTTTCTCAAATGATCTACTGTGTGTCCTGCCCATAAGCTAAATCGAAGTTGGTGGGATTGAAAAGAAATTATAAGGCAAAATTCTGGCTTTAGACTAGTTGTCATAATAGGGTGTAGCATCATGAGACAAGACAGAGGACTTCAGGAGGTTTTGTATAGCTGTGAAATTATGAAAAGTAGGACGGTAATGTCACAACTGGAGTTAAATGCAGGGACATGTCAGCTGGAGCAAGTTGGATGGAACCTAGAGTTCTACTGAAGCAAGGAGGTGGGAGTGAGAACTCAGTTTATGTTAGATGGTAAGGCATCTGTGATACAGTGGGAGTTTTTTTGGCCACACTGGAAGCAGGAAGCAAGGGGAGACCAAGGGAGAAGGTTTGAGAATGTGGTGAGCTGCAAAGGTTAAAGTACAAATCAAGTGGAGAGGACGAAAATTAATTTGAAGTAGGTCTACATTTGCATACCACTTCAAGTTTTTTCAAAGTATTTTTATTTCCCTATATAACCTCTAAGATTTGCTCTTAGTCCAGTGAAAGAATCTACTCTTTTTTTGTTCCCTTTTCATTCTTCTTCCATTCCTCTTTCTTCTTCTCCTCCTCCTCTCCCTCCTTCTCCTCCTCCTCTTCTTCTCTTCTTCTTCTTCTTCTTCTTCTTCTTCTTCTTCTTCTTCTTCTTCTTCTTCTTCTTCCTCCTCCTCCTCCTCCTCCTCCTCCTCCTCCTCCTCCTCCTCCTCCGATGATTTGGGTTGTATCCATTTCAACAGATGGGAAAAGTGAGGCTTTCTCAAGGTCACATGGTAAGTAGTAGCATGAAGGCTAAACAAACCTGATATTTCCTGATCCTCTGGTAAGTCACACTCATTATTCTACCCCTTTTGCTGTGTCTAAGCCTATTTGAACTGAAACCCAAGACCCAGTTCTTTATGTGGGTTTTGCTGATTTACCTCAGTCATTCCCTTGCATGCCACAGTGGCCCACCCTAACTTCATTAATCTTTCATGATCTACTTGCTATGTATATATTTTAACCAGGCAACAGCCTGCCTCAGGAACAAAAACTTAAATTCACAGAGTGTGACTCTATTGTTAGAGTTGGTTACTGAAGCAAGGGCTTTAGCCAAGATTAAAGACATGTGATAAAGAACACAAGTGGTGAATGAATGTGACTCACAGGGTGAAATGAAAGGCAGAACCTTTCCTATTTACCAATGACTGTAAGTGCTGCAAGGAATCTATAAACATATAGGACTTAAAAATAGATGTGGAAGGGAAACGGAATCACTACATACTCGAATATTATTTCCCAATATGTATTGTATAGTCTTATCAACATAATAGCCTACAGACTCTTTTTACCTGCCTCTATTGTTCTCTGAATTCAAATCCATCTTTCTGATACTTCTAGATGTATTTGTCTAAAACATGAGTCTGACCACGTCTTTTACCTGCTAAAACCCTTCAGTAATTCCCCATTTGCCTAAAGGAACAACCCAACATATTTATCTGGATGTACAAAGACCTACCACTTGGCCTCCACCCAGCCCTCCAGATTCCCTTCTTGCCACTCGCCTACTTTGAAATTACTACGATCTCACTTGTATTTACACCAGTCCCCTTTGACACATTACCTTTTCATATCTCCTTCTGTTCTTTCTGCTGGGATATCTTTTATCCTCTTATTAACATGACTATTACTCATCCTTTAAGATTAAGGTGAGGTGCCATCTTGTCTAAGAAGTAGCCCTGAACTATACCTCTTTCCTGTCTCTAGCTGATCTAAGCCCTTCTTTGGGGGTCATATATCCCTTTGCATGTACTGTTCTATCATTGAAATGGCACACTGAATACAATGAAGTAATAATAAACATCTTTAAACTGCATTGTTTACCATGTGTCATCACTGTTAATATCTCTTTAATCCTTGTAACCACTTCATACTTGGCATGTAGGAAACAATCAGGGAAGACTTGTTGAATAGAATCAATGAACCTATAAGAGGTATTATCTAGATTTCCCATATGATAAGACACATTTTCAAAGTGATTCACTAACTTTACTAAGGTTCACAGCTTGGAAATGGGGGGAAATAACTGCTATACTGCACTGCATATTATTCAAACCTCCGCTTTAATTTCTGTCTGCTCCATCAAATTGTAAGGACAGAATTTAAGGTCAAGTACAGGAATGATAGCTTTTTTTTGTTCTCATTCCCTAAAGCCAGAATATTAATATAGTAGGTGCTCAATAATGTTCAATGGGATTGACTTGAATTTTCTTCTTATTCACCTTTTGATTATTTTTATTTTGGTGATAGGGGCCATCTCTACCTTTGAATTAAGGTACTGAAGAGTCAGTATAAACTATTTTATAGCTTACAGGCATTCAAAAAAGACTTGATTGGTTTTTTCCTCTAAAATTAGCCATCTAGACCCTCTTATGCATAATAATAGTGACAGAGTCATTATTATGACTTTGTTATCTATCTATCTCCAGTGACTCAAGGTGTAATGAGGGTGGCCACATAATTGACCACACTTTTGAGAATAAAAGGGAGTGTTGTTAATAATTACATTAAAAGAGGAGACAAAACTGGAACTGTTCTGGGCAAACCAGGATGTGTGGTCACCCTGAATATGATGAATCACAGATAGGAGAGACTTAATTCAATGCTTTTGACCAAGTCCTTAAATCAGACTTGTGTTGTCTTCTGAGTTTTCCATATGGTAGAAAAGCTCCAGAAGAACTTCTCAAAATGTAAAATTCCTGGAAGAAATATGGAATGGACAAGGAACTAATATATTCTTACTAATATTAATATGCTTGCGTGTATCTTGAAGTTTATTTTTCTGCAAAACCACCATTAGAGGTAATTTTTATGAAACGATGGTAGGACAGTTGTTTGAAACCAGTGCTATAGACCTCTAGTGCACTGTAAGCCTTTCACAGGACTACTGCTAAATTTGGAGCATTGTGTAAAATGTGTATTCTGGGTCTTCATGCCATCTCTAGAATGTCTGTCTGCTGACATCCTGTCTAACATAATGGGTCATGAAATGCAATGGAGAATAGGGACCAAGTGACTCTTCGTTAAAAGAGACTGCTTGGCAACATGAAGCCGTTGGCAAAGATAGTGATTTTCCTGGAATATACAAGAAGTTTGCTTTGTTGGTATGTAAGAGATATGGTGAATGCAGTTGTCCTCGATAGTCACTCTGGCCAGAAGTGTATCCACATGGAGATTGGGACAACTTCCGATGCTATCATAGACGCTGTGAGTCAGTGTGTCTGCTATTGTTCGGTTGCTAGTAGTTCTGGGAGCTACACTAGGGTGTGCTAGGAAAACAAAAGGATTGAGAAAGGCTATTGCAGAATAGGAATTCCTTACTGCCCTATCCTACCTTGTATAAGACTGTTTTGATTCAGAGGCAGCTGTGGATATTCTTTTTTTTCTTTTTCTTCTTTTTAACCAACTTTGTCAATAATAAAAGAAAGGTCACGTGCAGATACTTGAGATGGAAATAGACCACAAACAAGTTTTTCTGGCTCAATTAAGTTTATCTTCTTTGGTTCTCCTCTTGCCCTACAAATATAATTAGGACATATACCTATGGAGAATTTCACTAGATTGGTTTTCAACTGGACTAATATGACCTCCCTAGTGGTCTTTGGGTATTATTTGGAGGTGTGTTGATTGCCGCAGTGACTGGAGGGAGACCACTGACATCATTTGGCGGAGGTCAGCAATAACCCTTCACCCTTCAATACACAGAATTGTCCTGCACAATAAAGAATTGTTCTTTCTCAAATGTCAGTAGTGCCCCTTTGTGCAATTCTTGGGGAGTATATATTCTGATTTGGAGAGCATATATCTGTTCTCTGTATATGTATGAAAGGTGAAACAAAGTCTTTAGGTTTTAAAGTGACTGAAAATTACTCCCAGATGACCTTTTTATTCTGTTAGTTGATGTGATTATTTAACAACTTAAAAAATATTTGGCAGAACTCTATTACCTTTTGCAAGGTAATAGGTACCTTTTGTACCTACTGTCTGTTTGCATTTTAATATTTCCCTTACTGCAATAGCTGTACAAAGGCCATTACAGAGTAGTAGGAAAAAAAGAGACCATGTTTATAAACCAAATTAATGAAAGGCAAAAGAAAAATGTTTTGCTCAGACTCTGTGACATAGAAATGAATAAAATAATGTGTTGCCAAATCCAAATTGAACTGAAATATAACAGGTAAGAATCTTATAAAAAGATATTCTACTTCCTACCCCCCAGAAGCTTAGATTTTAGGCAGATATTTATGATTATTTCAACTCAGATGGCAATAGAGGGTCTGGATCTCTTGGCAAATCACCCAAAGTTTAGAGTAGTCTTTCTCAATTAAAATTTACACTGTTGGAGTGCCTGAGTAGCTCAGTTGGTTGAGCATTCGACTTTGGCTTAGGTCTTGATCCTATGGTTCATGGGTTTGAGCCCCGTGTCAGGCTCTGTGCTGATAGAGCTCAGAGCCTGGAGCCTGCTTCTGATTCTGTGTCTCCCTCTCTCTCTGCCCTTCCCCTGCTCTCTCTCTCTCTCTCTCTCAAAAATAAATATTTAAAAAAATAAAATTTACACTGCTAATCACATGTAAAAGCAGAATAATTTTATAGGTAGAAGATGATCAACAGATATTTGTTGACAGTTGTATGAATGAATAAGTGAATGAATGAATGAATGAATGAATGAATGAATGTGTCTTGTTGCTTCTTAGTAGCCAGAATTCCATGATTCTAAGCCATAGCCAAGAGTAATTAAAAGTAGAATTGTTTGGGGGAAGACTTTGGTGGAAGTTATTTAAAATTAAAAGGCAAGACAAAGTCAACATTTAAAAAATTCTCCAAGCATAGATTTGAGTCTGAAAATAGATGATTTCTTTATCTCTCAAGCCCAATCCATTTCCAAAGCCCTGCTACCTAATATCTGCACTGAACTTTTTTCCAAGGCCTTCTCTATTTTTATATTACCTAGTTGTAACAATCCATTTTGGGGTCTGGGCCCTCCAACAAAAGCCATGTTTCAACATACTTTCTCCTTTTGGCCTCCAGTGTGCCCCTTAAAATAATTGAAGTCTGTGGGTTTTAAATATGGACCTGCCTGATGCAACTTGATTACAATGACCAAGTTTGAATTTCAGCACAAATTCTATGTTTACAATATCAGAGTATGGTTGGATTTTTAACAATATATTTTAAAAGGTCTATTGGGGTTATCTATACCTGGTTAGCACTTTCCTTGAGTAGTATCTGCTTTTCCTTGTTGCTTATCTGCTCAACATAAGGGCTGCGGTTTCACTTAGCTAGCCCCTGAGAATGAGGGCTTGAGGGGAACAGCTAGGGGGAGAAAGGAGAGGTCACAGGACCATGCCACTGTTGTACCTGTGGAGATGCTGTTGGCAGAAGTGCACTTCCTGTACTCACTGCCCCTTACTTGATTCCCCCCTCAGAATTCAGCACTTGATTGCTCCAATCCCATAGGTCGGTAGGTGGCGCAGATGGCCCCTCCTCACTCTTCCCAGTGCCCTTGCAGTTTGCCTTGTAGCTGAGAGGTTGTCATTTCCCCCACCCATACTTACTAAAGAAGACTTTCCCCTTTCTGCCCCTCATTTTTTATTGTGGTAAAATGTATATAATGTAAAATTTGCCATCGTAACCACTTTTAAGTGACATCCATTATATTCACAATGTCATATAACTATCTCTAT
The DNA here is from genome assembly GCF_018350175.1 of Felis catus. Lineage (NCBI taxonomy): Eukaryota > Metazoa > Chordata > Mammalia > Carnivora > Felidae > Felis > Felis catus. Next base: position 22,226,171 of record NC_058378.1, on the reverse strand, counting down.
TATCTATTTCCAAAACTCTTGTATCAAGTGCCCTCCTTAATGCCCATCGCCCATTTAGCCCATCCCCCCTACCTACCTCTCCTCTAGCAACCCTCAGTTTGTTCTCTGTATTTAAGAGTCTCTCATGGTTTGCCTACTTCTCTGTTTTTATCTTGTTTTTCCTTCCCTTCCTCTATGTTCATCTGTTGTGTTTCTTAAATCTCACATAGGAATGAAATCATATGATATAATTCTTTCTCTGACTGACTTATTTCGCTTAGCATTATACACTGTAGTTCCATCCACATTGTTGCAAATGGCAAGATTTCATTCCTTTGATCGCTGAGTAGTATTCCACTGTGTGTGTGTGTGTGTGTGTGTGTGTGTGTGTGTGTGTGTGTGTATGGTATATATATATACACCACATCTATTTTATCAATTCATCAGTCTATGGACATTGGGCTCTTTCCATACTTTGGCTGTTGTCGATAGTGCTGCTATAAACATTGGGGTGCATGTGCCTCTTCAAATAAGCATTTTTGTAACCTTTGGAGAAATACCTCATAGTGCAATTGCTGGGTAATAGGTTAGTTCTATTTTTAGTTTTTTGAGGAACCTCCATACTATTTTCCAGAGCGGCTGCACCAGTTTGCATTCCCACCAACAGTGCAAAAGTGTTCCTCTTTCTCTGCATCCTCGCCAACATCCATAGTTGCCTGAGTTGTTAGTTTTAGCCATTGTGAGAGGTGTGAGATAGAATCTCATTGTGGTTTTGACTTGTATTTCCATGATGATGAGTGATGTTGAATATCTTTTCATGTGTCTATTGGCCATCTGGATGTCTTCTTTGGAATATTGTTTATTCATGTCTTCTGCCCATTTCTTCACTGCATTATTTTTTGGATGTTGAGTTTGATAAGTTCCTTATAGATTTTGGATACTAACCCTTTATTTGGTTTGTCATTTGCAAATATCTTCTCCCATTCCATCAGTTACCTTTTAGTTTTGTTGATCATTTCCTTTGCTGTGCAGAAGCTTTTTATCAGGCACACTTTAACTATAAAAGTTGCCCAGAAGACTCGGGCCTAGGCCCAGGTCTGTGACTCATAGCTTGTGTTCATTCCTTCCCACCAGGGCCCACGGCTTTGGCTTCCTGCAGTTATAGACTGTCAGAGTTGGAAAAGGGGGTCACTGAGATCATGTAATAATCCCTCTTCCTTTTATAGATGAGAAAGATGAGTTATGTGCCATGCCCAAGTTCACATCTCCAGCTAATGACTGAAATGAGGTCTCCAAACTCCGGCCCAGTATTTTTTATATTAAATTCATCTCTTTTCAGAGGATGTGTTTTAAATCTTATGGCACATTTATAAATGTTTCTAAAACTTTAAACTTCATTTGAGAATACAGATGTTTATATCCAGTAGAAGACTGAATTTACACATTACCTCTTTGAAATGATCAAATTAAGACTTTTTATTTTAATTTAAAACTTTATTGTTTAGATTAAAAACACTTAGAAGAGAATTCTTTTCTCCTGATATAGATTGTAAATACAAATTTTTAACTTTAAAAAGACTTAATAAAAATATGTATTTAGAGCCGGGGTTTGGATCAGTTTAAGAAGATGGAAGTTTTTGAAACTCAGAGTACTTTATATGTCTGAAAGGGTCACTCTAAATAAAGAAGAATAAAATAGTTGTTTAAGCTCTCTGAAAATTTCTATTTAGAGTTGACAGGTTAGTTTGGAATGCTCAGTTAAATTTGAATTTCAGATAAACAATAAATAATTTTTTCTAGTATAAATATGTGTATGTAATATCTGAGACTTAACCTAAAAAATTATTTGTTGTTTATCTGATATTCAAATTTAACTGGGAGTCCTGCATATTATTTGCTAAATCTGGCAACCTTATTCCTATTATATTTATAATTTTTGACAATCATATTATTTTTAAAAAGATTTTATTATATTTAGATCATCCACAGTTTAGGTACTAAGTGTTATGAAATGAATAGAACACATTTCTCTCTCAAGGAATTGAGATCAAACCCGAACAGATAACATTACTGTTGTGCTAAATGCAGCTATAAGGGCAAAGAAAAAGTGTACACAGCCAGCCCAGTGGTTCAGAGAAGACTTCCTTCCACATGAAATGGTACCTGGGCTCAAGTGGAATGGGTGAGGGAAAGTTAACCATGTGATGAGACATATAAAGGATGTTCCAGGCAGACGCAGTGGGCAGTAGTGAAAGCTAAGAGGCATGAATCAGCCCGGTGTGTGTACACTGAGGGTGAGAGAGAGGCAGAGTGGATAGACCATTAGGCATGGTCAGAGTTATGCTTCAGGAAGACCATCCTGGGGTGACCTGGAAGCATTTCAGGAGGACGGGATTGGTAGTAAGAAGGTCAGCATTGAGGCTACTGCAATAGTCCACCTCAGACATGATGAGTCAGGACCAGGGCTATGATCATTAAAGGAGAAGAAACAGACCAAATGTTCCAGAGATCAGAATCCCCAGTCCATGCTTGTTGGCTAGATGTGGACCTAGGAGATGATAACTAGATAAGTGTTTTCACCTCAGGACAACAGAACTAATTGTATATGTGGATAAAGAGCATACAATTGCTTTTAAAAAAAAAACCTTACCATGATAATTAATAGATGTATTAGTTTTCTTTTGGGTGATTATCTTTATTTTATATATGTGATTTTTATATATCTTGATATATATATATAAAATATACATATATCTTGATATATATATATGTGTGTGTGTGTATATATATATATATATATATATATATATATATATATATATAAAATCTTGATGTTATAAAATATTCCTTCCTCAAAATTCTCTATAGAAATTAGGGTCTAATTTATTTCTGTTGGTCGTTGATGTGGTGTCATCCACCTGCCATTTTGTTCCCCTCCAATAGTACCAATAAGCCTTCCATAAAAACCACAGAAGTTCGTGTAGGTTTGCATCCACTCTTTCTGCAGGATGTTGACCACCTCATAGGTGGCACTTCAATCTTTCACTTATATCTTTTTCTGGATCCATTGTTCAGCCAAGAAACAATGCATGCTCCAAAAAACGCATACTCTGACATCTATTTTTAAGTTCAAACTATTACATGAAACACCAACTCTGCACAGAATTCCCACGTTCCCTGGAAATAGGCTTACACTATTAAACTAGCCTGACAAACAGATCAGCTTCCATATGTGTTTTTACACCAGGGTTCAGATGTTGGCCTGGTTTATGACTTTTTCTCTAACCCTTAGGGCATTTGGTTTTCTCTGCTGGCCCCAGTAAAGTTGCTCTTTCTTAAACCACCTGAATCCTGGCCCGGTGATTCATTTTTCTCTGAGGTGCCTTCCATAACCTTTATGCCTAATATCTGTCTTCCAGGACCTACATTTCCCCTGGAAGTGAATGTTCTCTAGAAGTCTCTTTTAGGTCTCAGACTATTTCTTGCCCACTCACGTCTGGTCAGTTAATGCGATTGTTTTCTGTCTTCCGAATGCTGCAAATGTCCTGCATGAAATCTTCCTGCCTTTTCTAGGGACCTGACCTGCCTTCCTGCTTCTCAAAAATGTCCTCTCTATCACCATCCACTTCTCTTCACACTTCTCCCTGGATCTCAGCAGTCTATTGTCAGGGCTATTTTCTCTCAAGATCAATTTTTAGGTCAATTTTACTATTTCAGCACACATGCATACATGGTTTTGCATGTATGTTTTGGTGAGTTGTGACAAATAAGACCTAAATAACCACTAGTGAAATCAAGATATAGAGATAGAACATTACTATCTGATGAAACTTTTGAGAACCATAAAACGTGTTCTTTACTGTCCACATATTGCTGTTTTCTTGAACGTTGGAAACACGGATGGTGTGGCCGAGAAAATGAATCTTTAATTTTGTTTAATTTTTAAAATTTTAATGAGTTTAAATCATCACATACGGATCCTGTACCGAATGGCATAGCTCAGATATAGGACTCTCCCGTCACTCCCAAATTTCCCTCATTTCTCTTTGTAGTCCATCCTTCCCATCCCTACTCATCAAGCACCACTGATGTTGAACTTTCTTACTTAGAACTTTTCATAAATCAAATGATCTTGCTTGTCCTCTTTTATGCCTGGCTTTTTAAAACAGTTTTATTGACATATAATTCACAAATCACACCATATGCATATTGAAAATGTACAGTTCAATTGTTTTTACTATAATCATAGATATATGTGAGTCTGGCTTCTTTTGCTCAACATAATGTTTTTAAAATTCATCCATATATAATTGCATGTAACAGTAGTTCATTTTTATATATTTTCTATCTTAACAGAAACCAAAATGTAAATTACGATTACTATAGCCCATTTAATATATGTGTCTAGTATTTGGACGAGCAGGATTTCTGAGTCAGAAACTGTTGTACTCAGTGCTCCTCTTGCTCATGAAAATGTTTTCTGAGGTTTGGTTTTCTTTGCTGCCCTGGTAAAATATTAGAGCTCGTCTCACAACTTGTTTGGCTCACTCTCACAATAACAAAGGCCTCTGGCCACTCTGTCTCAAGAAAACTCTCATTTAGGAAATTAACAGGTTCATCTCAGTATGTTGATAATAATAGTAACAACAACAACAGCAACTTGGAACTTCATAGAAAGTTAAAGCCTTTTCTCTCCTTCCAGCTTGAGCCCGACTGGAAGCTTGTGGCAGGGGACAGGAATCCCTTTTTCACTTTTTCACTGAGTTTTTATCCTCCCTTCCCCACTAGCTCTTCCAGCTGCTGGCCACTCTGGGCTTGGAGCAGGTGGAGGGAGCAGAGGCAGGACAGATTGTTGATGTAATCTGGAGGTGGTTCCTCTGGCTGTTATGGAATTGAAAGTGTTTCCTCTTTGTGCTGTGTACAGCATTAAAGCTGCCTGTTTGCAGCTTTTAGGGGTCCCTTCTGAAAACGTTCGACTGTACTTCCCATGACACAGGCTGGCCTCTGATTTTTCTTCCCTCAGCCTTTGGGAATATTGGAGGCCCTCTTGAACTGGATTTTTGGTAGCTGCAGACAGACCATTTTCACCCCTGGGGCCCACAGCTGATCACAAGCAACACCTGGGCACATGGGCCCTGCAGCAGGTGCCGCAGGGAACTGTAGGCAGCTGCCAGTGCAGTCTGGTTCATTCTTTCTCCTGCCTGCTGCCTCCTGTCACTTGCGTGGAGATGCACGCAGCGTCTGGAACCCCAGACTTCCAAGGAACTCCCTGAGCTCTGCTCTCGCAGTCGTTGTGGGGGTGGGGGTGGGGGTTACTCAGAGCACACTGACATCTGGAGTGATTCCTGTCTAGTATGCAGCTGTCTCCTCTCAGCTTTTCTAACCTCTCACAGTCTGAGGTGAGCAGTAAACTGAGGTCACAAAACTGGCTTTCAGAGCCTGCCTTTGCAAATGCTGCTGAGACATCTAATAACTCGCTCTGCAAGGTAGACATGCTCGCCACCAGCTTTTTATGCCCTCAGCCAAGAGGGAGATTGAAGCGGTCTCATTGAACATCCTGTTAAACATGCATATGATTTTGGCAGCATTATACCATTGACCTTTCTTTTGTGGTGCATCCCATGTAGGAGAGAAAGGCATATTCATTTCAACCCTACCCACCTTCCAAAACCTGTTCCTTCACAGAGGCTTTCTTCCTTGATCTCGAAAGGACGTCTCCCCCGGATATCATAGCTGCTTTTTGTACCTCCTTTTCTGTTGGTAATTGCCTATAAGATCTTTTACGATAGTTATTTGTGGATATGTCTTGTGTTTGGTGAATTGCACTGAAGATCGATCATTATATAAATAGCTTTGTATGCTTCTGAGAAATACTCAGGATTTGTGTATTCCCGTTATGTGCTGGAGTCTACATCACTCGAGAGTGGGGAGCACATTCAACAGCTGTATTCGGGGAGGCTACAGTTCAGTGCCTACCTGCCCAGCAGGGGGTAGATTTGGGAATTTGCTGGCAACAGGATTGAACCTATTTAGCAGAACAGGACTCTTGTAGGCATGTTTTTACATGATGAACATACATGCTAAAATAAAATGTCATTGTTTTCTCATGCTGTAAGAATAATAGAAACCATCTTTTTCAAATTGCAAATGTTTTAAAAATTGGGGCAAAATAATAGTGCCTATATCGATGTCAGTGTTTCCTTTTGTCAATTTTATTATAAATTATATAACGCCTGAGAGTATATTTTAGTTTATTTATTAAATATCCGTAAAATACTCTTGCGTCATGCTGAATAAAACATTTCAAAACACTCTTTTATCTGAAGTAAACTTGCATTTCTTTTATACTTTTGCAGAAATATATACTTATTTCATTTTGTAGAGCCTCCTAGATTTCTCAAAAGTTAATGGGATATTTCCTGGTAAATGATATAATTTTGGAATGCAAGTGAGGGGTCAACACTTTCTTTTTGATTTTTATATTGTCTCCATAGAGAAGAGAAATTACTTAGTAACTGTGGTGGGAGCTAGATGAGAAACTTGTCAGTGTAATGAAGATTTTATCTATATCTTTTCAAAGTGTCCTCTGTAGGGCTTTACCTAAGGCACTTGGCATGGAAGTGTAACAGGTACGGACATAAAGCACCATGGTAGTCAGCATTTTCACTTATGGAGAACTCTTCACTTGTGTACTATGTGGCACAATATCAGAAGAGGAAATAGACTTCTTTTATGAACTCAATATCCTTTCTAGTAAATTGGTCAAAATGAAGCCATCCTTCAAGGTCATAAAAATTTAATGCGAAAGAAGTGGCTAAAATTTCTATAATCCCCTTTTATAAAAGGGTTTAAGATTAATACCATGGAAAGGAGATCATTATTTTGTACTTCACATTTGAGTTTTGTAAATTCAGATGTTACTATTCTACAAATTGGGGAGAAAGATGATTCATGAGTAGACTTAGGGATGATCCATATTTTTATTGATTCATTAATTCTTTCCATCTTTTATTGAGTCCCTATTATGTACAAGATATTGTGCTGGGTGGGCATGAAAGATAAATGAGGTATGGAATCTGCCCGCAAGTGGCTTTACAGAGAAATACTATATGCACATTAAAATAATCATAATCCTAAATAGAAAGTCTTGGTTGTCATTAGAAAGGTAAAATCAATGAGTTGAATGTTTGTTGCACATTTCTCTGTGAAAATAACGGACGGTACCAGTGCTCAGGGAGCTGTTATGGCTTAACCTCCGCAAAAGCTGGGTAGTAATGAGCAGCGAAGTTTTTAACACTTGCACAGTTTATCAACCTGGTGCTGCAATGATGTCTCCAAATACTTCCTACCTAGCAGCAGACGAAGAGTCGCCCTCCTCACATGCCTTCTCACCTGTTGTTTTTGACCTCTCTTCTCTCTTGGTTCTTCTGTGGTGCTTAGAAGCTTCTTAGAGATTCAAAAGTGGTTTCTCTTTAAGAAAAATTGTAGGACCCATTTAAATTGGACAGTACACAACTGAAATTAATTGTCCTGGCTCTCTAAGTATTTTTTTGATTTTTGTAATGTTTGTTTATTTTTGAGACACAGAGAGAGAGAGAGAGAGAGAGACAGACAGACAGACAGAGCATGAGCAGGGGAGGGGCAGAGAGAGAGACACACACAGAATCCGAAACAGGATCCAGGCTCCGAGCTGTCAGCACAGAGCCCTATACCGGGACTGTACTTACAAGCTGTGAGATCATGACCTGAGCCAAAGTCAGATGCTTAACCGACTGAGCCGCAGGCGCCCCTGTTAGTCTTTTTTAATCAAATATTAATTTTCAAAATCAAATATTACAAATATTAAGTCATCTCCATAAAAACCTTATGAGTAGTTTCTTCTATGCCTTCATTTCTCCATTTTAGAAGTGTGAAAACAGAAAGGTTAGGTCACTTGTCTGAGGCCATTCCCCTAGCAAGTGGTCACTCTGGGACTACCCTATGACATCTCTTTTTTTCTCTTCAGTTTTACTGAGATATAACTGACATATAACTTTGTTTAAGGTTTACAATGTAACGATTTGACATATGAGCATATGAAATGTTTACCACAGAAGTTCAGTCAACATCCATCACCTTGTATAGCTTAATAATTTCTTTTTTCTTGTGATGAGAACATTTATGACCTATTCTCTCAGCAACTTCCACTTCTGAATTCATTTGTGTTCAGACTTCCCAAGGTTGGAAAGGTTAGCACCCAGGTCCCCCACCCCCAACTGGGGCCCAGCTTTCTGCTACCCCTCCCAGGTGTTAGAGGCAGACTAGCTCCAAACTGGTCCCTCCTCCCTAAGACTGCTCTATCAGAAGGGTTCCTTTTGTGGTTGCTGTTCGTGACATTGTCCCATACACACACAGAAACCAGTAAGAAAACAGATTGTGTCCTTAATAGCCCAACGGCTTTATCCGGCCTAGAGAAGCTTAGTATTTCTCTGTTGAGGTTGCCATGACCAGAAAGTACAGTTACTGTTCACCACTTGTATTTGTCAGGTTGAAGCATACGTACCTTTGATCCCCAAACATAGCATAATTGTTTTCTCTTTTCCAGGTTAGAAAAGCAAAATAATCCGTGTAAGAAAATTCACAGGTGGAGGGTGATAACTGCTTTATCTTGTCTCTTCCCAACCCTGCAAGTTAGTGTAGCCTGATTGCTAAAACAGCCCCTAAATTTGACCCAGTAAAGGTTCACATCACAGACCAGTGTGGCTTGGTGGAGGGGCCGTGGAGTTATTTGGAGTCTAGACCCCACGTGGTTTGAAACTCCATCTCTACTGGGCCCTTGGAATCCTTCAATGGATCCTCGGAGAGGGGTCAACAGCCATTAGAAGGGAGGGACAGGAGAAGAAAGGGACAGGACAAGAGGGACAAAGACTGTGTGGGAGTCTTAAGGGCCAGGCTTTGAGGTGCCATATGTCACATCAGTGTGCATCCCTTTCCGACGTCCATGACATTGCTTCACCTGGCTGCAGGGAGACTGAGAACACAAGTCGAGATATGTGCCCAGCAAGAGAATGGAAATTGTGTGGAGAATAACTAGCCAGTGCCTGCTATACCAACTAAAGTTGGTTTTATTAAAACTTTCCTAATAAAGTTTTTTTTTTTGTTTTCCCCTTTCTGTCCTCCCTCCCTGCCTTCCTTCCAAGAAATACTTAGTGAGAACCTCCTTTTAAGTGTCAGACACTCTAAGCTCTATGGAATACAGCTGTGAACAAAATCAGACATTGCCCCTTCTGGTGGAGTTTGCAGCCTGGCACTGGGAAGTTTAGAGGTTAATCACATCGTGACACACACAAAATGGAAAGTTGTAGCCGTGCCTTGTCCTCTGAAGGGAGGCATGTGAAGCTATGAATCCTACAATGGAAGAAGCTTACTTTGTCAGGATGGCAGGAACATGAAACTGTAAGGTAGAGAGGCATCATCTAGGTGAAGAATGGAGACAGTGGGTAGGGGCAGGCCTGGAAGACGATGAAGCTGAAAGGGAGAAGGAGGCCACAGCACGTGGCCCATGATGAAAGGCTGGGGAGGGAAGCTTCTGTCTTGTGCATGCAGGTGCCATTCGCTAAGCAAAGAAACAGTGGTAGGTCAGTGGTGGGCATGCCTTGCATTTACCTTTGGACATGGTGGAGTGGGACGCTTCCAAGGGAAGATGTCGTATAGACGGTTGAATTTTGGATTTGGGGAGCTCAGAAGTGGAGTCTGGGACGAGTCATCTAGTGCAAGAGATAACTGAAGCTGTGGGTATGGATAGAGCGGGAAGAGGGGAAGGTCCCAGCTGGAGATCGAAGGACTCTGATGTTCAGTGGGAAAGCGGGCTGGGTCTGCGGAGTAGGGAGAAGAGCCAAACGCCTCTGCAACAGCTACTTCCTAAGCTTCAGTTTCAGATAAGTGAAAGAATGAATGAGAGGAAGAGGGAGGGAGAGAGGAGGGGGTGGAGGGAAGGAGAGAGGGAAGGAGGGGGAGAGGGATGGAAAGAGAGAAAGGACCAATGGCACATAAATCAGGCAAGGCCTTTCTATATTCATCTTTTGCTTAATCAGAAGAGTTGTTGTTTTTAACAGGTAGCACACAAGTGGGCCGATATTACCTACAGTGTGATACATGAGGGATGTGGCAATAAGTCCTTTCAGGAAGGTGCCGTGAATTCCGACTGATGAGAAAAGTGAAAATAATACTATGATTTTCTCTGGGTCTTTCCAGAACTGGAGGAGTTGCTGTTTGGAAAGTTTCGTAAACCAAAGTCTCAAGCAATGCAAAATGAGGCTGCATGGCTATAGTAGTGAAGAGAGTCTTAAAAAAAAAATCAAACTGAAACAAAAGGGGGTGGAGAAATCAGCTGCAAGTCTCACTGCAGCAGTAGCTATGTCTGATTTCAGAAAAAGGAATTTGAACCCAGCTGGCACTTGCAGTAAGGATTTTACTTTGCCTTCCTTCGTAGATATATTGACATCCCTGCCTGCTTAATGAGGACAACAGTGTCAGGCAAAAGCCACATAATAATAGCATTGCTTCATGCTTGTTTGTTTTCCGAACTCCTTACTGTTGCTAATTAGTTAATGTACCCAGTGTTATTAGCTGATGTCAGAAACACATCTGAGAAGTGGAGTCTACCCAGAAGGATCTCAGTTGGTGTAAAAGCCTGAGTGGGGGAAAATGGGAAGAAAGAGAAGAATCCCCAGCTAGAGGAGGATGCAGCGACTTCAGCCCCGGTGACTGACGCATTCTACTTGTGCACTGGGGGGAGGTGTCTCTCCAGACTGTACTTCATTCTCTCCAGTAGCATATAGGCAGATGCCTTCGTTCTTTTTCTGTCAGTCCTCCAGAGTCCTTCCTTGTCCGAGCGGCACAGCAGATTGCTAAGTGTAATGGCAAAGTTCAAAGTTGAGGGAGTGTTTCGTAGGAGGGGGAGTCTCTGATTCTATTGCCTTCTGCAGATTAATTCTAGAGAGGCTGGGAATAAAGTGAAAAAGCATCCTGCAGGGGGTGTGCTGGGAAATGAGTTGCCTGAACAGACGGTGATGGGGGCTAAGGGCAAAAAGCAACAAAAGTTATTGATTTTCCACTGTGCACATAGCAGTGGGGAGGGATGGGGGACGGTCGTAGGCGGTGGGCCTCTTGGACCAGTTCTTTACAGAGATAATAGCTAAGTGGCAGAGACAGGACAAATATGCTGGAAAAGGGCAAAGCAATACAGAACCACATTAAACAAGTGACCTCAAATATGCAGTCACAATATTTGTTAAGTCTCCAGAAGGTTCATCTCTGCTAGATTGTATCTCTGCCACTCAGGGGCCAAGGGAGCACTGGGAACATAATGACTCTCTAGACTCAATGTACTCAGTTTGTAACACAGGAGTCATAACATCTACCTTACATGATTTTGATGTAGATTCATTAGATAATTCATGTAAATCCTGGCACACGGTGAGTATTTCATACATATGGATGAATTTGTAAATAAAGGAATCAAATGGTTAACATAGTGTCTGGGACATAATAAATGCTCATTTAAGGGACCTATCGTTATTGTGGTATTATTTTGTAAGTCTTTAGGGAAAATGGAAGAAGTCTCTTCTCTGGTAACCTAATGTTTGGCTCTACCCTTCCAACTTTGCCCACTGACATACTGAGCAAGGGGATGGTTGGGTAATTTGTATCCTCACAATTCTGTAGAAAGGAATAAATTTGAATTATTAGCATTTTGCTGCCTCAGTTGCTTCAAGGTTTTGGAAAGAAGCCAAAGATAAGAGTGTAGAGGTGCCACCCACTCAATTTTCAGTGGGATTTTGGATACAAGGGACACACAGGTTGGCACCAGGGAGTAAATGAAATCATGCCGGTTAGAGAAATGGCCCAAGAGAAAGCGTGTGTTTAAACAATTTGTTTACTCAGGTGTGGAATGGGGGCGAGTAACTGGGACCTCCCTGTGATATAATAGAGTAGAAAACCTGGAGGGCCCTCAGTGAATTTCTATCTGAAAGTTGGCCCAGAAAATGCAGGAACAATCATGCATTTCCATTGACAGTGCAATCGTTTATAGATTTCCTGAACAAAAGTCTACCATGGTTGATTAATTTGGTTGAACAGCATTAAGCAGTTTGTTTTTCTTATTGCAATTCATCCAGGCCACCAGGTATAGTGGCAAAAATAGCAAATGAGAAAAAGCCAAGGTAGTAAAAAAAATTATTATCTGCTTTAAAACAGGTACAATGCTACATACTGTATAAGAGTTACCAAATTGAGGTGTCATAGTAACTCCATGGAGTATATAAAACACAGGTAAATCTGACTCTAAAATCAATCCTTTTCTATAACTTCTGTAATGAAAACACCTGGATTATCATCTAGGGATCAACAAACTGGCCCCTGCCTGTTTTTGTGAATAAAGTTTTATTGGAGCAAGGCCATGCCCATTTATTTACAAATTGTCTAACACCTGCTTTTATATTACAAAAAGCAAGGTACAATAATTGTGGCAGTGACTGTATGGCCCCAAATACTTGCTACATGGCCCTTTATGAAAAAGTCCCGTGGGGTGCCTGGGTGGCTCCGTCGGTTGAGCGTCTGACTTTGGCTCAGGTCATGATCTCACAGTTCGTGGCTTCGAGCCCCGCGTCGGGCTCTGTACTGACAGCTCGAAGCCTGGAGCCTGCTTTGGATTCTGTGTCTCCCTCTCTCTCTGCTCCTCCCCGACTCATGCTCTGTCTTTCTCTCAAAAATAAATAAACATTGAAAACGTCTCATGGCCCCTGGAACTATGAGTTTGTTTACTGCCCTGACACTTTGGGACAGGTTCCTTATGAGACAGTGTCTTCTGCTGTAAAACATGGTTGATGCCAGCCTTGTCTATATTTACAGAATTGTTGTGAGAAGGTAATCTCTTACATGTGAAAATCGTATAGAAACAAAAGTGGTCTACTCTGTAGTATAGTTTCCGTTTTTTCCTCCCATCATACTATTAAGGGAATTTTTTTTTTTTTTTTGGCTGTGTACATGGAGTGCTTTGTTCACCACAGAGTGATACATGCTAAGATGGGTTGGGCTTGGGCCAATGTCCCTATATGTACAGAACTGAATACAGCGGGTCTCTGAGAGGCAGTTTGATTTGCCTTGATGTGGAAAGGGAGATGGAGAATATGAAGATGGACATTACAACCAGGGATGTGTTCAGTCCTATGCTGGTAGTCACTTCCAGGCTGGGGTCGATCCCTGCCAGGCTTGGAGGGCCTTCTGTACCACATCTTCCCACTGGGCATCTGATATCTCCAGAGCCCAGGCAGGAACCCCTGGCACAGTCAGGCTTACTCCAGCCATTGTCCTTTTCACCAACTCCACATGTTCTGAAATCACAAAAAGCGGGAGAACAGAAACGATGGGACCAGCTCCACTCCCCCATTCTTTGAATTAACCCATAACCCTTGGGCTAGCAGTGTGGCCAAATCCATCTTGTTATTTCCAGGCAAGCCCACCTGCAACCCAAGTCCAGCACAGTAGCCTTTCACCTGGATTCTGAAGTCTGTAAAGTCTTAGATAACAAACCGTTGTTTTAGGAACGGGGTGTTCTGCTATGACTCCCCTTTACTGGCTCTACCCAGTCCCTTTCCTCCAACATTATTCCAAAATGAAAGCATGCTCCCTTTACCCAGGTCCTGTGGCTCCCTCCTCCTCTTCATCCTCGCCCTCTAATGGCAGGTCTGGCAAATGAAGCCCAGGGCCTGGGTCCGATCCTCAATATCAGCAACTACATCTTCTCCATCCCCCACCAGTGCCAGCACTGCCTCCTCTTGTTCAGGATCTTGGTTCAGGGGTTGGTAGGAGTAGCCAGCTGGGCCTGCCCCTGTTTTCTCCTGCTCTTCTTCAGGCTCCTCGCTGCTCCAATCCCCAGTGCCTTCCATAGGGCCCTGGTGTGGCCCTAATTCCTCAGTCTGATTGGGGAAGATACGCTGGGGGCCAGTGGTATCTCCCCCTAGGACTACTGCTGCCATCTGGTAGCGCCGCTCAGAGCCCTCGGCTGAACCCCAAGGGAATTTTCAAATATACAAAAAATTTGAAAGAAGTGCACAGTGAACGCCCATATGCCCATCACCTAGAGTCTATGATTAACATTTTTCTAGATTTGTTTTGTTACCTGTGTGTCTATCTACCAATCTCTCTATCCACCCAGTATTCCATCCTATTTTTTATGCATTTCAAAGTGAGGTGTGCACACCAGTTTAACTGGAGGTCAATGTGTGTCTACTTTTTTAAGGTAAAACATACATACTGTGGAATGCACAAAATTTAAGTGTATCATTTGATCAATTTTTACAAGTGACCCTTGTTGAGACATAAAACATTATGATCACCCCAGAAAATTCCCTCATGCCCCTTCTCACTTGTTCCCCACCTCACCCCACTTCCAGAGGCAACTGCTGCTCTGATCTTTTTCACTCAGCATATTGTTGTATTTGAGATTCAATGTTTTGTTATGTAGAACAGTGGTTGGTTGCTTTTTGTTGCTGAGAGATATTAATTGGATGAAGGCACCGGTTTATTTCTTCATTCTTCTGTTGATCCACACCTAGGTGGTCTCTGCTTTTGGTTATTATGAATAAATCTGTGCACATTCTTGTACCAATTCTTTCATGAACATATGCTTTCTTATTTTTTTGTGTAAACTTCTGGGAGTGAGATTGTTGAGTTGTAGTGTGGTTTTATAAAGAACTGCCAAAGTAGCTGTAGAATTTCACCCACCCCCTCTATCCCCCAATAATGTGTTAGAGTTCTGGCTGTTTCACATTCTTGCCACCATTTGATTTGTGTCTGTCTTCTTAACTTTACCCTTTCCAGTATGTGGTTAGTGGTATCTCATGGTGGATTTAATTTGTGTTGCTCTGATAACTAATAATGCTTAATAAGTACCCTTTTATGTATTGGCCATTTGTAAGTATCTGGTAAAGTTGAGTTACTTCTAGTGTATAGTATGAAATGGGAATAGAGGGTTCATTATTCTCCTTACGGGCATGCTGTTGTCCTGTACAACTTGTTCAAAAGACTTTGTTCTCCCAATTGAATTGCTCTGTACCTTTATTATAAATAAATTAAAGATTTAAGTATAGGTCTATTTCTGTTCCATTGATCTATTTGTCTACCTTAACACCAGTACCAGTACTCTCTCGATTATTGTGGTTTTATAATAAATCTTAAATTCAGGTAGTGTAAGTCTTCCAACTTTGTTTTTATTTTTCAAGATTGCTTTGGATATTCTAGATCCTTTTTATCTATTACAAATTTTTGAATAAGCTTGTCATTTAAAAAGAAACTGAAAAAGTTATGATGGGGAATTCATTGAATCTGTAGATCTGAAGAAAATGGGTATTTTAACAATGTTGGGACTTCCAATCCATGAATGTGGTATATCTCTACATTTGTCTAGATCTTTAATTTCTTTCAGCATTATTTAACGTAAAAATGTGAACATCTTGCATGTTTTTCATTAAATTTATTCCTGAGTGGGGGTGCCTGGCTGGTTCATTCAGAGGAATGTGCCATTCTTGATCTTGGGGTTGTGAGTTCATGCCCCATGTTGGGCATAGAGATTACTTTTAAAAAATATTCCTAAGTATTTAGTGGTTGTTGGTGCTTTTAAAAGTAGAATTTTTCTTTTTTCTTTCTTTCTTTCTTTCGTTCTTTCGTTCTTTCTTTTTTCTGAATTTCATTTTCCACGTGTTTGCAGCCAGCATATAAAATAGAGTTGCTATTTGTAGATCTAATTGTATCCTAAAACCAAGCTAAAGTCACTTATTAGTTCTAGGAGTTGTTTTGTAAATGCCTTAGGGTCTTTCTATGTAAACAATTATGTCATCTATGAAAAGAGTCCGTTTTACTCTTCCTTTCCAGTCTTTATGACTTTATTGCTTTTCTTTAACTTTTTACACTGGCTAAGATCTCCTGTACAGTGTTAAATAGAAGTAGTGGAAAGGACAGGCTTACCTTGTTCTTACTCTTAGTACAAAAGCATTCAAGAGTTTACCATTATGTATAATAATAGCTTTTGTAACTTTTTCATAGACTTTTTTTTTATCAAATTGAGAAAATTTTCTTAATGACATAAGGAGATTCAATTTTGTCAAATGGATCATATGATTTTTTTCTTTATTAACTTTTTGATGCATTGCCTTTATTGACTTTTATGAAGATTAATTCAAGTTTGTATTTTTGGAGTAAACCTATTTGTTGCTCAATTTGATTTTGCAAATATTTTCCAAAGTGTTTTTGCATATATCTTGATGAGAGAGATAATTTTGTGTTATTTGTTGTTAATATCTTTGTTAGATTTTGGTATTAAGATTATTCTGACCTCATTAAATGAGTTGAAGTGTCTCTACCTCCTCTATTTCCTGAAAGACTGGAATATCTGAAGTATAATAGATGTATAGTGTTACATTGGTTTCAGGAGTACAACATAGTGATTGAAGAAGTCTGTACATTATTCTGTGCTCATCACAAATGTAGCTACCATCTTTCACCATACAATGCTATTACAATACCATTTACTATATAACCTATACTGTACCTTTTGTCCCTGTGACTTATTCATTCCATAACTGAAAGCCTGTATCTCCCATTCCCCTTCACCCATTTTGCCCAGAGCCCGACTCCCTTCTTCTATGGCAATCATCAATTCTCTGTTTTTATGGATCTGTATCTGCTTTTTTGTGTATTTGTTTATTCACTTGTTTTATTTCTTAGATTTCACATATAAGTGAAGTCATATGGTATTTGTCTTTCCCTCTCTGGCTTATTTCACTTTGCATAATATCTTAGAGGTATATGTGTGTGTTTGTGTATGTGTGCATATCTCACATCTTAATTCATTCATCTATTGATGGACACTTGAATTGCTTCCGTATCTTGGCTGTTGTAAATAATGCTGCAATAAACATAAGGGTGCATATGTTTTTAAATTAGTATTTTCATATTATTTGAGTAAATACCCAGTAGTGAAATTACTGGATCATATGGTAGTTCTATTTTTAATTTTTTGAGGAACCGCATACCGTTTTCCACAGTGGCTGCAACAACTTATATTCCCACAGTGTGCAAGGGCTCCTTTTTCTCCACATCCTTGCCAGCACTTGTTATTTCTTGTCTTTTTGATTCTAGCCATTCTGACAGGGATAGGGTGATGTCTCATAGTATTTTTGATTTGCATTTCTTTGATGGTTAGTGATATTGAACATCTTTTCATGTATCTGTTGGGCATCTTTATGTCTTTGGAAAAATGTCCATTCAAGTCCTCTGTTCATTTTTTAATTGGATTATTTTGTTTCTTTGGTGTTGAGTTGTACAAGTTCTTTATATATTTTGGATATTAACTCCTTAGTGGATATATCATTTGTGAATATCATCGACAATTCTCTAGGTTGCCTTTTCATTTTATTGATGGTTTCCTTCACTGTGCTAAAGGCTTTTATTTTGATGTAGTCCCAATAATTTATTTTTGCTTTTGTTTCCCTTGCCTGAGGAGACCTATCTAGAAAAATGCTGCTAAGGCCAGTGTCAAAGAGATTCCTACCTATGTTTTCTTCTGGGAGTTCTATGGCTTCATGTCTTGAATCTACCTTGAGTTTTTTTTTTATATGGTGTAAGAAAGTGGTCCAATTTCATTCCTTTACATGTAGTTGTCCAGTTTTCCCAGTACCACTTATTGAAGAGACTATCTTTTCCCCGTAAGTATTCTTGCCTCCTTTGTCATAGGTTAATTGACCATATAAGCATGGATTTATTTCTGGGCTCTCTGTCCCATTGATCATCATATCTGTTTTTATGCCAGTACCATGCTGTTTTGATTACTACAGCTTTGTAGTATATCTTGAAATCTGGAATTGTGATATCTCCAGCTTTGATCTTCTTTCTCAAGATTGCTTTGGCTATTGGAGGTCTTCTGTGGTTCCATACAAATTTTAGGATTATTTGTTCTAGTTCTGTGAAAAATGCTGTTGGTATTTTGATAGAGAGTGCATCAAATTTGCACTTTGCTTTGGGTAGGATGGACATTTTAACAATACTAATTCTTCCAATACATGAGCATGGAATATCTTCCCATTTGTTTGTGTCCGATTCAATTTCTTTCATCAATGTTTTATAGTTTTCAGAGTATAGGTCTTTTACCTCTTTGGTTAAGTTTATTCCTAGGTATTTTATTCTTTTTGGTGCAGTTGTAAATGGAATTGTTCTTTTAATTTCTTTTTCCACCACTTCATTATTAGTGTATAGAAATGCAACCAATTTCTGTGTATTAATCTTGTGTCCTTCAACTTTACTGAATTCACTTATTATTTCTAATTCTTCTTTGGGTAAGTCCTTAGGGTTTGCTATGTATAATATCACATCACCTGCAACTAGTGACAGTTTAACTTCTTAATCAATTTGGATTGCTCTTTCATTCTTTCTTCTTTTCTTTCTTTCTTTCTTTCTTTCTTTCTTTCTTTCTTTCTTCCTTTCTCTTTCTTTCTTTCTTTCTTTCTTTCTTTCTTTCTTTCTTTCTTTCTTTCTTTCTTTCTTTCTTTCTTTCTTCCTTCCTTCCTTCCTTCCTTCCTTCCTTCCTTCCTTCTTTCTTTCTTTCTTTCTTTCTTTCTTTCTTTCTTTCTTTTCTTTTTTTCTTTCTTATTACTATGCTACAACTTCCAGTACTATGTTGAATAAAAGTGGTGAGAGTGGACATCCTTGTCTTGTTCCTGATCTTAGAGGGGAAAGCTCTCAGTTTTTCCCCATTGAGTATAATGTCAGCTCTGAGTTTTTCATATATGCCCTTTATTGTATTGAGGTATGTTTCCTCTGAACCCACTTTGTTGAGACTTTTTGTCATGAATGGATGTTGAATTTTTTCAGATGCTTTTTCTGCATTTATTGAGATGATCATGATTTTTAACCTTCATTTTGTTGATGTGGTGTTTCATGTTGATCTGTGAATATTGAACCGGCTTTATATCCCTGAAATAAATCCCATTTGGTTATGGTGAATAATCTTTTCAATGTGTTGTTTAATGCAATTTGTTTATATTTTATTGAGGCCTTTAGTTTTCTTTCTTTTTTGTGTGGTGTCTTTTGTTTGTTTTGGGTATCAGGGTACTACTGGCCTCGTAAAATGTATTTGAAAGCTTTCCTTGTTCTTCTATTTCTCAGAACACTTTGAGAAGAATAGGTATAAACTCTTCTTTAAATATTTGGTAGAATTCACTTGTGAATCCATTTGGTCCTAGGCTTTTGTTTGTTGAGAGTTTTTTGATTTATCACTCAATTTTGTTAGTTATTGGTCTGTTTGGCTTTTCTAGAGTTGGTGTAATATTGATATTTCTTACCTAGGAATTTAATTAAACTCATCAGTGAAACCATATGAGTGTGGAGTTTCTCTCGTGAGATGATATTACATGATTTCAATGTCTTTAAAAAAATTTTTAATGTTTATTTTTGACAGAGAGAGAGAGAGAGAGAGAGAGCAGGGGAGGGGCAGAGAGAGAGAAGGAGACACAGAATCCGAAGCAGGTTCCATGCTCTGAGCTGTCAGCACAGAGCCCGACATGGGGCTAGAACTCACAGACTGCGAGATCATGATCTGAGCCGAAGCCGGACGCTCAACCGACTGAGCCACCCAGGCACCCTGATTTCAATTTCTTTTAGAAAAAATAGCCTCTCAAATTTTCCTGTTCAGTTTTTGTCAGTTTTAGTAAGTTGTAATTTTATTGAGGAATTTGTCCATTTCATTTAAATTTTGAATTTATTGGCATAAAGTTACTCATAATATTCACTTATCTTTTTAACATCTAGTCCCTAGTAATTATTTATAGTATTGTAAATTGTGTTCTTTGACTTTTTTAGTACCAATTACTTGTAATGCATAACAAGCCACCCCAAAATTAGTAAATTAAAATAATAATCATTTATTTATCTGTGAGTAGGCCATTTGGGCTGGGATTACCTAAGAAGTTCTTAGAGTCCAGGCAGGTTCACATGGGGGTCTTTGCCAGTCTGCTCGGAGGCTCTGCTAAGCCAGAGTTGTTATATAGTGGCTCTGCAGTGTTCTTAGACAGAATGAAAATGTGCAAATTCTCTTGAAGCCTAGTCTTGTTTTATGACAGAATTGCTTTTTATCCATATTTTTTTGATCAAAGTAAGTCACAAGAAGAACCCAGATTTACAAGTTTGAAAAATGGACTTCATCACCAATTCCAAATGACTGTGGTTGTGGGGCAGGGGAGAATTAGTACCATTTTTGCAATCTATCACATATGTACTATTATGGAGAAATTGTCATAAATTTGGCAATTTTGTGCAAATAGTCTTATCAGTATCATGATACAGCAGTCTTCGTGCTGTATCTTTCTGGAATTTACATAACATTGAGTTCTTTGGTGTTTAATCAAAAGCAACTCCTTTTCTCCCGTTAATACTTAGGAAAATTTTGATTGTTTATATGTTTTTGTTTTATAAGTAATTGTGTATTTTGGTTACTTGCACAATCCCAAACCAATAGAGTTTCAAGCTATGTTTTGGTCCATAATACTTTAAGAATTGAAAATGTGGCACTGATGAAAATTATCATGGATATGTTGATTTGGGGCTTAAAAATAGGTTGAGTCTTCGATGTTGTAGATAAACTATAGGTAATATGAAAGGTAATTAAGTACCTTATCATAGGTAAGATATTTCTCTAGGTTTCTCATCTTGTCTGTCAGTAGAGCAATTGTTGGACACAGAAAATGTAAGTGGAGTTGGGCATGTGATAATGGAAATGCAGTTTAATTCTACCAATCTGCAAGTATATATTTATGCCTCGCTGTTAAGTCATATTTGTTTCACCTTTTTGGAAATGTACCTCTGGACATTTATCCAACATTACTTATGAGTGTGTGAACTCATCTGGTGAAAAGAGTGGTCATTTTTAGCATTGATTCTCTCATGGGGAAATTGGAGGTGACCTAAATGTCTAACGGAAGGGGGCTGATTTTTTTTTAATATGACAGATTCATCACATGAAATAGTATACAACCATTTAAAAGTTATAGAGGAATATTTAGTGACCTGTATGGATGTTCATTATATATAGTTGGTACATAATATATATTTAAAAGCAGATTGTGAAGCTACTTGTGGTATTCTACTTTTGGTAAGATACTTACATGTAAATACTTGCATGCACAAAAAAGGCTTAAAAGGATATATAACAAAAATGTTAATGGTGGTTATTTCTGAATGATGGCAATATGATTATTTTTCCAGTTTTACTTAAGATAGAATTGACAGCATTGTAGTAGTTCTAGGTGCACAACATGATGATCAGATAAATGTATATATTACAAAATAATTACTACTGTAAGTTTATTGAACACCCATCACCTACAAACTTTTTTCTTGTGTTGAGAACTTTTAAGGTCTACTCTCTTAGCAAGTTTCAAATATATGATACACTACTGTTAACTTTACTCACCATGCCATACATTATATTCCCAGAACTTATTTATCTTATAACTGGAAGTTTGTACCTTTTGACCACCTTCACCCACCTCCTCTTTGTATCTATGAGTTTAGTGTTTTTAGATTCTATATATAAGTAAGATCATACAGTATTTGTCTTTCTCCATCTGACTCATTTCACTTAGCATAATGCCCTCAAGGTCCATTCATGCTGTCACAAATGGCAGAATTATCTTCCTTATTGTGGCTGACTAATATTCCTCTGTATGTGTGTGCATGTGGGGGGCGTGTGTAGGTGGGTAGGTGTGTGTGTAAGATTTTTTTTTTATTCACTTGTTTGTCCATAGACACTTAGACTGTTTCCATGTTTTGACTATTGTAAATAAAACATGGGACATAGATACCTTTTCAAGATAGTGATTTTGTTTCCTTCAGATACATACCCAGAAATGGAATTGGTGACTCATTTGGTAATTCTGTTTTCAGTGTTTGTTGTTGTTTGTTGTTTTGCTGTTGTTGTCAAGTGTATTCTTAATCCCCTTTATCTGTTTTACCCATCAACTCCTGCCCCTCTTCCCTCTGACAACCACCTGTTCTCTGTACTTATGGGTCTATATTTGCTATTGTTTGTTTGCTCATTTGCTGTTTTTTTTAAGATTCCACATATAAGTGAAATTATAGCATGTGCCTTTGTCTGATTTATCTCACTTACCATAATACCCTCTAGGTCCATCCATGTTGTCACAAATGCCAAGGTCTTATTCTTGTTTATGACTAATATTTCACTGTGTGTGTGTGTGTGTGTGTATGTGTGTGTACATACACATACATACATATATCACATCTTCTTTATCCGTTCATCTCCCAGTGGGCACGTAGGTTGCTTCCTTATTTTGGCAATTATAAATAATGCTGTAGTAAATATAGGGGTGTGCATATCTTTTTGAATTAGTGTTTTAGTTTTCTTTGGGTAAATATCCAGTAGTGGAATCCTTGGATCATATGGTAATTCTATTTTTAATTTTTTGAGGAACCTCCATACTGTTTTTACTGCACCAATTTACATTCCCACCAACGATGCACAAGGATTCCTTTTTCTTCCACATCCTCGCCAACACTTGCTATTTCTTGTCTTTTTGAATAGCCATTCTAACAGATATAAGGTAATGCAATATGATTTTCCTGTTTTTAATCCACAATTTAAAATTTTTAGCATATATGTTGAAGACATGAAAAATAAATAAAAATGACTTTTAAAAGCCTTACACAGCCACAACTTACAGAATTATTTGCATTTTTAAATTGCTACACTCTATGTAATAAGATCTATGGAGCTTTATAAAATCTCTAGAGTTACCTAAAGCTTGAGATGATCTACTTATACAAAAGACGGATTTTATTATCATCCTAGTAGAACATGGCATCATGAAATATAGTAGTTTCCTTAGGATTTTTGCTTTTGCTGTTAACATTCACAAGAACTCATAAAGATGGGGGAAATTCTTTTCTTATAAGCATCATGTTTTTATTTGAAAACATCACCGTTATTAAAATGACTTACAGACATTTTGGTTGGAAGCAGAATCAGCATTCTTATTCCTTTCTTATAAGTCAAATATTCATGGCTTCCTGAGTCTTTTTTTTTTTAATTTTTTTTTCAACGTTTATTTATTTTTGGGACAGAGAGAGACAGAGCATGAACGGGGGAAGGGCAGAGAGAGAGGGAGACACAGAATCGGAAACAGGCTCCAGGCTCTGAGCCATCAGCCCAGAGCCCGACGCGGGGCTCGAACTCACGGACCGCGAGATCGTGACCTGGCTGAAGTCGGACGCTTAACCGACTGCGCCACCCAGGCGCCCCTGCTTCCTGAGTCTTTAAAAGAATCAGTTGGCTGGAAAATCATAGTTGAAAATGGCATATATATTGGATCTGTGTTAAACTACTTGCCATAATTCTGTGCTTTTCTTTCCAGTCTAACTGATCAGCTCCCTGACATGGTAAAACACATTACATGTCTGTGGTAAAGTGGTATTTCTATTTAGTAAACCCTACTATCACCACTTATGGAATATAGACTTCAGCTAAATGTTACTAGATTTTAGTATCATGTCTGTGAAAAAAAATCTCCATATTGAAGATTTTGGTGTATATTTTATTTTCATTGACTGGACTATTGAGGCCAATTTCCATCCAGGAAATAGTTAATGCAGTGTGCAATCTGTATGCACAAGCATGTCTACAAGGGGTTATTGAAATTTTGTGGGACCCAAATTAAATTAGATTTAAATTAAGTAGATGCTGGAGAGAATTTTTAAAGTAAGGCAAAGTGTTATGAAATCACCACCTCTGCAGGATAGACCATGGATCGAATATTTTATTGATATATTTTATTGGGTATGCTGCAGGAAGGTACAGAACACGTCTGGGTGTGTAGAATTGAACACATGGTTTCTCAGGTGGGAGGAAACACTGAGGAAGATTCTCCACATCTCCGGATCTGTAGCGGCTCTGTCCCTGCAGCACTGTTGTATAGGCAGCTTTTTTCCATGTCAACACCTGCTCATTAGGAAATGGACCAACACTCCCCAAGAGCTCTCAGATGGCCTCAGTTTTGTATCCCTGCCAACCCGCACTAGAATTTAATAACAACCGTGAGGTGAAACTTGGGCCTTTCCTCATTGCTAATCCCCCAAACCATCTGGCCTTTCCCTTTCTCTGATTAACGGTAGAGTGTATGTGTTGGGGTGAGGGAGGAGGTTGGAGACAGAAGAAGAGGAATAAACCTATCTTATGTTTCTTAAAGGACAATCCACTCTCCATCAGAGCAGATAGAGGTCCTTGGAGATCATAGCCCTAAGCGCATTCTTCCATTGCGTCCACATCTTTGCCAGCTAGTTGTTTGAAAATCGTACCATTCATTTACTATTGACAAACGTCCAAGTTTAGTTCTTGTAATGAAATAATGCCGAAAAGAAGCCTGTAAGTCTGTAATCATGATTCTGATATTAAAACACAAGGTTATGCATGTTCTCTTTCATTTTCTATTAGTTTTAGTAGAGTATTAGAAATACAGGAGATACTCCATAAATATTTGTTTATTCCAGTGCTTTGCTCTACAAAGGATTTGAAGTCACTTAACAGGAAATATTTAGAATATGATAGCAAATTACAAATAAAACATTGGAACTTTGTAGGGGAAGAAATAGAATGCAGAAGTGAACCACATGGCCAGTGTATTGCATAGAGAACATCGTGGTTTGGGTCCTGTTGAAGGCTCACTCCAGGGCAAATGCTCCTCAAATAGAACTATGTATGGGATCAGTTGTTCTACTTCAAATTGCTCTCTTCCTCATACTACCGAACACTTGTTGAGTTTGGGTGTCATAAATACATGTGTCGGATCATGCTACTTCATAAGGGAAGTGTCCAACAAATATATTTCAGTGAGTGAGTTAATAAAGAACTTTGACTTGTCTGTACCTAGGATAGAAAACACCCATAGTAATGTCTTTCCATGACTCAAATGACAGTTACTATGTTCAAATACAAAGGGTAGATTCTTTTGCAAATATACACACAGTCACACTATGTATGTATATACATGTGTATACACATAAACATCCCAAGCATCCGTTTTGGACACTAGTGTTCATTCACTCTATTTTTCAGAAACCCTCAGAACAGTATGTCGCAAGCGATATGATGCCTTGGAAGAGGGGTCAGCAAACTGTGGACCTTGGGCCAAATCCGACCTTGTTTTTGAATTGCCTACAAGCTAATCGTATTTACATTTTTAAATGGTTGAAAACAAATCAAAAGAAGAATAATACTTGATGACACGTGAAAATTATGTGAAATTCCAATTGCAGTATCCATAAATAAAGTTTCATTGGATCCTAGCCACATTCACTGGTTTATATGTGGTCTCTGGCTGCTTTTTGCATTGCAGCGACAAAGCTGAGTAACTACAACGGAGACTATCTGGCCTACAGAGCCCAAAATACTTACTATCTGGCCTTTAACAAAAATGTTTGCTGACCCTTACCTTAGAAAATACAAAAAAATGAATAGGGTGAAATCTGCCTGAATCAAGCCACACTTCATAGTATTTGGAAAGATACACCCTCTACCCCACCCTTTTTTAAAAAAGAAAAATTGGAAAAGAATAAGAAAATTATTTTCAACTCTTATCTTTTTTTAAAGGGTGTCATAACTTATTTTTTCCAGATATATAACCTTATATGCCAAACAGAATATTTTGAATAGTCAAACTTTATTCCTTAAAAATTGAAGTCCAGTTGGCACGACAATATTCTATTAGTTTCCAGCCTGCAACATAGTGATTCGACCGTTACACCTGACCCTTGAGCAGCATGGATTTGAGCTGCATCGATCCGTTCAACACATACTTGTTTTAAAGAAATATAGTTCAATACTGTAAATGTATTTTTCTTCTTCATTATAACACTTTCTTTTCTCTAGCTTACTTCATTGTAAGATAGTATATATAATACATATACAAAATATGTGTTAATCAACTGTTTATGTTATTGGTAAGACTTCTAGTCAATAGTAGGCTATTAGCAGTTAAGTTTTTAGGGAGTCAGAAGTCAACTGTGCAGAGAGTTGGTGCCCCTAACCCCCATGTTGTTCAAGGATACACTATAAATACTTCACAAAGTGCTCACGATAAGTCTAGTTACTACCTGTTACAATACAAAGTTATTGTAATATAACTGATTATAGTTCCTATGATGTACTTTTCATCCCCATGACTTGTTTATCTTATAGCTGGAAGTTTTCACCTCTTAACCCCTTCACCTGTTTTGCCCATCCCCACACACTTCTCCCCTCTGGCAACCACAAGTTCTCTGTATTTATGAATCTACTTCTGTTTGTTTGTTTGTTTGTTTTCAAATGTTACTAACCCTTGTGATTATATCCTAACATGATATAATAGAAGGGCAGGTAAAAAGGTACAAGGTTATGGAACATACAACAGAAAGTTTAATTTGTCTAATTTATAATTGGCCTTGTGAAGCAATGTAAGAGAGAAAGCCTACCAAGACTTAACCGTAGTAAGGTAGGAAGAGGCAGATCCTAAATGCACTTGGAGACCCTGTGGAATGCCTTGTGATTACATGTACTGTTTTTGTCTTCTGTGATCATATTGTTTCATAAACATTAGTGATCAAAGCATACTAGCAATAAGCAGATACCATTATTTCCATTTTACATGAGGAAAGGTCTATAAACTTTGTATATAGGTCTTTTCTAGAGCAGTAAGTCAGTGTCAAATCTGAGAAAATAGGCTTTTTTCTTTTTTGTCAGATGGAAATCTCTGCATGATTGATATGGTCTAAAGTACGGTGAATTATTACCTGAGTTATAGTGTGAATATCTGGCTGATTTCCTTTCCAACCTCTCTGGCACAGTGCTCAGTCGTCATTATTATACTATCCTTGGTCACTATAGATGACCTCATGAGTGAACTAAAAAATTTCTAAAAATAAGGACATTTGCTTTCTTTAAAAAAAAAATTATTTATTTATTTATTTATTTTGACAGAGAGTGTGGGTGGCAGGAAGGGACGGAGAGAGTGGGGAGGGAGAGAATCCCAAGCAGGCTTCAGGCTGGCAGGGCAGAGCCAGAAAAAGGGCTCGAACCCACAAATTGTGACATCATGACCTGAGCCAAAACCGAGAGTCAGACACTTAACTGAGTCACCCAGGCACCACAAGAACCTTTACTTTCTTATGCGCCACTCTATCCCTCATATACAGTGTTAGCAAATGATCACAGAGTAGGCCAGCAGATTCCTGAATTTTTAAATCCTATCTCCTTCATACCTTTGACTTTCAGTTTCCTCTTAAAAGAAATATTAAAAAAAAATTTTTTACGTTTTATTTATTTTTGAGAGGCAGAGAGAGACAGAGTGCAAGTGAGGGAGGGGCAGAGAGAGAAAGAGACCCAGAATCTGAAGCAGGCTCCAGGCTCTGAAATGTCAGCACAGATCCCAACGTGGGGCTGGACCCCACGAGCCATGAGATCATGACCTGAGCCTAAGTTGGACACTCAACTGACTGAGCCACCCAGCGCCCCTTAAAAGAAATGTTTTAAAAGTGGGCTTACTTTCCTTATATCTTGACCAGAACATACCAACAGAAGAAGAGCACATAAGTCAATCACTGTCCTTCCTATAATTGTATTTTGGCATCACAGAGTGTGTATTCTGGGAGAAAGACTTTAGAGTTCCTTTCCTTTTGCAGATACTGGAGTAAAAACTGAGGAAGGATAAGGGACTTCTCTAAGGTCTCATAGCCATATGTAGCGAGGTTGGGGTAAGAGCTGTTTGACCCTGCTTGCTTGCACTGTCTTTGCATTGGGCCACTTCAAATATGATTATTGTATAAACATTAAATAACAAGAGTTTAGTGAAATATCTAAAGAATATCCTCTCATAAAATATGTTATGTTTCCTATGAAACAATGAGATTTATCTCCACAAGATCCATAGGAAAATTTATTCTATTACTTAGTAGACATATGACATCCATGCTATTGGAATAGTTATTAAACTGTCAATTAAGAAAAGGTGATGGAAGCTATAAGTATCCACATAGTTCACGAGAGAAGTGATACAAAAGCATCTATTGTTTATCTTTAGTAATAGCTATCTTTGAAGCGAGCACATTACTTGAGAAAACATTTACATTCACCATCCACTACTGTAATCAGTGTCCTAGTTTAGGCTATGTGAGGGAATCCCTACCCTAATGGAGTGGAAGACTCAACTCAATTGTCTCCTCACCATCTTCATTTATTTTTCCTGGAGAATCAAAAATGGAAAGAGGCGGAGTCCATGAACAGTTGTTCCTACCCAGTCACTTTCAATTTGGTCACGAAGCTTTATTTCCTTCACAACACTTGGAACTCCTGAAGCTATCTTCTTCCTGTATCTGTTTGCTTACTCCCCCCCCCCCCCCCCCAATCCCACACTGACAAGAATGGAAGCTGCAAGGCACGGGGCCTCCTCTGTCTTACTCACCACTGGCATCGCCAGTGCCTATAACAGCACCTGGACCATAAAGGGAAATCCACAGTGCGTGAGCAGTTGGCTAAGTGACTGCACTGTGCGGGGGTCAAATTGTGAAACTGTGAGCTCTGTGGCTGATAAAGAGGGACTTCATTCCTGACTGAGTAGCACTCTTCTGGGTGAACTCTTCACTATGCCCCGCTCTGCTTCCACAGCATCTGAACATGCGCTGTAATTGCTGGTTGACTTGTCTCTCTCTCCCATCCATTGCTTGAGGGCAGGAACCAAGTTCCAGTCATCTGTATGTCCCAGGTGCTAACCACAATGACCAACAGGGTGAATGGGCGAGTCCATGAGCGCCTGAATGGTTCTTTTAGCACAAACGCCTGAGAACATACTACCTTTGTGTGCTTCGCCTTTTCAAACAGAAAGCATGACTGAGTGCTGAGTGTCTTCTAATGCTTTTTTGGAGAAATATCTGTCTTTGGGAAGATAATTTCTGGCAAATAAGGCCCTCTTTTTGTTAATATACACTCTTTATATAGACTATCACTATAGTGTTAGCCACACATATATTTTCAAATTTCTAACAGCCACATTTCAAGACCTTTTTAAAAAGTTAAATTTATTTTAATATGTTTTATTTAACTGAACATATCCAAAATAGTCTCATTTCAACATGACTTAATATATAAAGTTATTACTGAAGTATTTTATATTTCTTTTTTCTTGAAATCCATTTATTTTATGTCTTAATTTGGATGCTAAATTACTGGAAATACTTGATCTGTATTTTTCAACTAAAGTTTAAAGTTGAAAAAGTAGATTCCCAAATCCAAGTTGTTTTAGACACACTTAAATGTGTTCCAGTATTTGAATCGAATATGTTTTTTTTAATGTTTATTTATTTTTGAGAGAGACAGAGACAGAAAGACAGAGACAGAGACAGAGTGCGAGCAGGGGAGGGGCAGAGTCCGAAGCAGGCTCCAGGCTCTGAGCTGTTACAGAGCCCAGCATAGGGCTTGAACCCGCGGACCGTGAGATCATAACCTGACTCGAAGTTGGACGCTTAACTGACTGAGCCACCCAGGCACCCCTGAATTGAATATGTCTTTAAGTTTAAAATTTAAATTCTAGACACACTAGTCACATTTCAGTGCCCAATAGCCAAATATGGCTGGTGGCTACTGTATTGGCCAGATAGATTACAAACTCTCCTTAAAGGAAGATTATAGGAAAGGTATATTTATTTCCAAACACCCACAACCTTCTATCCTTCAGGTCGTAGCATTTTGGATTCGTGAGATGATGGCTTCAAAGTTCTTTGGTCCAAGCTACCTCCTTCCATAAGAACAGGGGCCCAGAGAGGAAGTGGCTTGTGCAATACATTTCATTCACCCACCCTGCTTGGTGCTGGCTTCCAACGCAGTGCTCTGCCAGGCACTACCCATCTACTCCTTTGGGTCAGATGGAAAACAGGGATGTCCCTGTGGGGGTCTTCCCTGGAGCATGAGGGATCCCTGCTGTTGGCCAGTGTGGCTGTGATAGAGAGACCTTGGGGAAGCCGTCCCCATGTGCCTGTCCTTGCTGCACCTGTGAGGTGACAGAAGCAGCTGGCAGCTTGGGGCCAGCTGGCTCTCTAGCACTGAGGTCAGGCCAGTTAGTTGGACAGACAGCCTTCTCCAGGGACCGAGGGCAGACTGAGCAGTAAGAGAGATGGGCCCAAAGCCAGCGCTCATTTATCCGAAGGTGCCACCCTTACAATGGTGTGGGAAGGACCTCCAATCTTTCAGTATTGTCCAACTTTTTTTTTTTAATTTTTTTTTTCAACGTTTATTTCTTTTTGGGACAGAGAGAGACAGAGCATGAACGGGGGAGGGGCAGAGAGAGAGGGAGACACAGAATCGGAAACAGGCTCCAGGCTCTGAGCCATCAGCCCAGAGCCCGACGCGGGGCTCGAACTCACGGACCGCGAGATCGTGACCTGGCTGAAGTCGGACGCTTAACCGACTGCGCCACCCAGGCACCCCCCCTTTTTTTTTTTTTAAGCATTTCATGTGTCTCATCTGAAAATGAAGAATACACAACGATGAGTTGAGTATTTCCCAGGGTGCTTTTTTGTCATTTACAACCATTGACAGGTTTAGTGCTTGTTTTCTTTCTTGTTCCCCACGTTGTTCAGAACCTGCTCAAGGTCTCTTGACATCATCTTTATCTAGGATGCCAAAGTTAATGAAATGACGATGGATCCATTTTTCTTTGTGAAGGAAAAATATTGTGACTCTCACGGTGAGGCTGCTCTGTTCCCGAGGAAGCTGAAGTGGGTGCAGTATGAAATAGTTTTCCTTCCATCAAAATACACACTTTGCTCATTACTGAGAGCAGAGGGTAGCGTTGGGAAGGTACAGCCTCCCCAGCAGATGGGAACTATTTTTTCTTTTCTTTTCTTTTCTTTTCTTTTCTTTTCTTTTCTTTTCTTTTCTTTTCTTTTCTTTTTTCTTTTTTCTTTTCCCTTTCTTTCTTTCTTTCTTTCTTTCTTTCTTTCTTTCTTTCTTTCTTTCTTTCTTTCTTTCTTTCTTTCTTTTTCTTTTTTTCTTCCTTTCTTTTGGTTTCCCATCCTCCATTTTTCTGTATACTCTCATCCTCCACTTCTCTACATTACTATGTAAT
The DNA here is from genome assembly GCF_018350175.1 of Felis catus. NCBI lineage: Eukaryota > Metazoa > Chordata > Mammalia > Carnivora > Felidae > Felis > Felis catus. The sequence goes on along the minus strand of NC_058378.1, from coordinate 22,194,996 downwards.
ATTTTTTCAAAATGCACAGTTACTGTAACTTCAAAATGACCAAGAGATAGTATCCTCCTCATAGAAATCACACACATGTTGTTTGTGTGTCAACCCAGTTCAACAATGTGGAGACACAATATAGAATGACACCTCAGAGGGATCAAGTTATTAATTGGCTGAAGTAATAGTCAAAGTTTATCTCAAAATCCTGGCAAGGTGTATACCTCAACTGTGAAGAAAAAATTCCCTCACTGGCATCTAAAGTCTGTAAAACATCTTAATGAGTTGACTTGGTTTTGTTTCAGTGGGATATTTAGTCACCAACTTGTGATTCCTGGATTAGAAATCACTCAAGGTACAAATATTACTCCAGCCACCAGAAATCCAGCTAAAAAGGGATTTTTACTTTTTTGTACTAGTTTTATGTGCATTACGCACAGACAGGAAGTACTGTAAATGAAATTTGTCATTTTTGGTAAGAAATCAGGAATTATTTTGGACAAAATCATAAGGAAAGTTTTAACCAGAGTTGCTTTTCAACATAAATTCTGGTAACCAAGGTTCAGGAAAGGAAAAGACCAGGACTCTTTCTTGCTTCAGTTGGCTGTTTTTCAAATTTGCTTACCCAGGCTGCCTTCTGCAGGAAGGGTAGGCAGTAGGGCTGGGCTACCATTTTTTCAGTTCAGCCAAGTGGCTCCACTGTTATGTTTGTTGTAATTGCCTTTCCCATAGGATTTCTTCAAAGAAGGATTTCTGTAGCTAACAAGTTTGGAAGATCAGTCTTTTACTTTATTGTAGAAAGGATGCTTTAGGAATCCCTATACCTGGGACTTTTCTAAAACTAGAACAGATTCTCCTCCCGCCTTCCCTGGAGAGGAGTGGCTTAAGAATAGTTTTTCTTTAACTTTCAACAGCTTTGATATTCCATGCCCAGGCCATCCCCATCCTGTCCGGTACACCCCCATGGCCAGTGTCAGGAAGCAGGATTGGAATACTATTCCTTGCTGTAATACTATTCCTGTATCTCCTTCTTGCTGTCGGAGAGCTGCCTCTCTGCTCAGAGATACACTCTTGTACCAGCTGTACCATCCTTCTACTTTGGGGATTCGTACTAATTCTGTAACCTTGCAGAAGAGAGCAACCTATTCAGACTTAAGTGGAAAAGTTTTATGTATCTTCAGAGAATAAAGTTTTTAAAAGTTCTTTCCATGTTTTATTTTTAGCTCTTATAAGGGCTTGCTTTCTAGAATTACCGACAGAACTGTCAGTTCACTTTGAGAGGAAAAAAACTAGTATTTGTGGCTATCCTGGGTAAATGCCTTTGTACTGAGAGTAAGTACACAAGAAGCTAGGGAGTTACCTGTCAGGGCATAGGCTGGATAGGGAGAAAGGAACTAAGACTTTAGTAGTATAACCATCAAAATCTCAGACCCTCAGGGCTGCTTCCTTGGCAGCATTGCTGTTAAAAGTTCTGGTTTATTTATTTATTTTTAAAATATTTATTTATTTTTGAGAGGCAGAGACACAGAGCATGAGCAGGGGAAGGGCAGAGAGGGAAACACAGAATCCGAAGCAGGCTCCAGGCTCTAAGCTGTCAGCACAGAGCCCGGAGCCCAATGCAGGGCTCGAACTCATGAGCAGTGAGATCATGACCTGAGCCAAAGTCAGACGGTTAATCAGCTGAACCACCAGGTGCCCCAAAAGTTCTTCTGATTTAGAGATGGAGGACAAAAACCCCACATTTTTTGTGAGATTGGAAATCTAAACAAGCAAGCCTTAGAATTTATTTTTGATGGATCCACCACTTACTGAAATACTCCAAAATCAAACATAACAAAAACTTTATATTTTGTTGACATAAAGATTGTGATGGACTCAACTTTGGGATAATTTGGGGAAAACAAACTATTATTCTAGAGAAAGTGTTTTGAGAAATACCTGTGAATGTTCGTTTTCCTAATTTCCAAGTATGCTTTGGCTGATAGAGATCAATGGGAAAGTATAGGTTTGCCAGCCTCAGACAAAGAGGTTACTCTGATCAAGGATACTTATAAATATATTTTAAAGTTTCATTAGTGTCTACAAAGAAAGAAAAAAAAAGGCCCAGGAGCCAGTGGGAAACCAGCCAGTTCTTTAGCTGGCTGGTCCTTCAACTTGCTGAAAATAAGGAAAGGAAATTGTATGAATGTTCCTCAAAAGTGCAAGGTAATTTATAAAAGGGAGACTATAAAAAAGTTTTAATTTTCCTTCTTTTCTCCACTCCACCTATTCCTATGACAATAAAAAAAAATTCTTCTGGTAGAAAAACACTTATTTTTATTACTAAGATCCAGATATGGCTTATTGCTTTTGGATCTGAGTCACCTTTACTTCCCTTCCTTCCTTTTCTCCTCCCTCTTGCGAGATGATGGTTTGGTAGGCAATGGAGAACGTTTCCAGGACTCTCTCTTGCTGAAGATGATTTCTGTGGGGAAGCAGCACATGAACATCAGCGCACGCAGTAGCCCCTTGGGAACAGTTTGACCGGCCTGGTTTTCAGGTGGTTCACGGTGAGGCTCCAGAGGAGTGTGCCATCCACTGGCAGCAGGACTGGAAATCCATGGGCCCAGCATCTTCCCTTCTCACTGCCCGTCACTGCCCGGCAGAGGGTAAAGCCCCCTACAAGGGGACAGGGAAGAAGATCTGTGATGTCCGAATCAGAAATGTAGTGGACGGATGTTTGCAGGAGCTCCCACTGGGGGTTCTTTATGAAGCACATAAACCACAGCCCCAGAGAACCCAAGCAGCTCTTCATGTGGCACCTTCGGACTTCTTGCTTCAGCTTTTGCCCACGTTAGCCGTCACTCCTGCAAAGCCAAGTGCACCCATCTCCAAAGTTACAGATTTTTTTGTATTGGGAGAAGCACATGGACTTACAGTATAGGAAGCACACATACAAAGTCTTTTCAACAGAGCATCATTTTTTTAAAAAAAAATTTTCTGCTCCTTTTCCTAGTGAATTTAGGGTTTCTTACCAGAGCCCGAGTGTTTTAGATCCGGTCTACCATTTAGCCGTGTCTTGCTAATGCTGGGTGAATACCACGTGTGTATAAACGGCTCCTGACTTAGTATGTTTCTTCCAGTGTGTGCCTCCTGGCAGAAGCCACCCAGCCACCCCACTGCCAACGCTCCGCTTCACATCATGAATATTCAGAGGCTGCAGTCATTGAGGACTCAGGTGGCAAAAATAGTAAGGTGATGGAAGCAAACCCTGACATGAAAGCCAGGGCTGCACTTCAGTGTCTCCACAGCCCTGAGTGCTGCACCCATCCTCTGACCCGTGGACCACATGAGAGGAGAGTCCTGGGGAACTCCTGTGAATCAGGCATCTGTTCCATACACCAACATGCTCACGTCTTTCTGTATGATGTGTTGTAATCAGCATGTTGTTTTTAAAAGACAACAGGCCCCTCTGTAGTCCTCTCCCACAAAATGCATTTAGGCTGATAGTTCAGCATAAAGGATGCACTGTTGAGGCCAGCAATGCCTGCATTGTTTTCCCTGTAATGCAGTCAGGGTCTCCTCAGCAAAATTTAGTGTATTTTGTGAAATCTTATTTTATATATTTTGTCACCAGCAGCAGTTAAACTAAAGGAGGAACAGCTCCATTCTATTACGGGTTAAATTATGCTCTGTGCCGAACTAGTGGTGATGTATAAATTGCAGCCCTGTCTTTTTTCCAAAGGATTCTAAAATAGGTTTTCCGAATTAGTGCTGGATTTTCGCTCCTGCATGTGTGGTGACTCTGGATTTTTTCCCTTCAGAGAACCATCCTTTGCAGCATTCCCCCTTCCGAGGAATCACTTAGACACTTCCAGCTGGTGGCAGGGGATACAGCCATAATACAGCTTCCTCTGTCCCAGCTGTCTTTTTCACTACGATAAATGCATTACGATGGCTGCACTCTCGTGTAAAGGTTCAGGTAGAGGAAGGTGTAGGATGAAGTCTGGAAGCCGTCTTTTGGGTTTTTAAAAGCTTCAGCTTCGACAGCATCTCTGCATTTTGAATGTCTTCCTGCTTCTGGTCAAGGGTTTCTCTCCAGTGATTGGAATGCTACTGTAAGCCTGGTTAAAGGTGCCTGAGGATATCACCTTATACAAGGAAGCCCTGCGTGCTTGAGAAGAGCTTTTTCAATGCATTATGGCTCATGCAGCCTCACAATTAAAGAAAAACAGGGATTTAGAAATCAATGCTGAAGAGGAGACTGAGAAGAAAAGGAAACACCGCAAACGGTCCCGGGATCGGAAGAAAAAGGTAGTTGTATACGCCAGAGCATAAATCTTGCCTGGATTCTTTTTGTTTTAATCTCCTCCTGGCGTCTGTTAGAAGCATTAAGGGCTATTTTTACGTGCTGTGTAGAGTATAAATTGGGAACGGATGATAAAACCCAGTGGCCGACCATGGCCAGAGGATGGGCTAGGCAGGGGGAGAGTCTGTCCTGTGTGGGGGTGATTGCAGTGCTGATGCGGAAGGTGTGCCTGCACTTGACACAGGCAGGGGCATGTTGCCATGACACAGAAAGGTGTTGCAAGGGAGTTCAAAGTAGTTTCTTCCCAGCCCGGTCAAGGTTAAATGGACTGCGGTGACTTGGGTCCGAGGGAGAGGCCAGCGAGCCGGTCTTTGTACTTGTTGGAGGTCTAGGCTCGTGGAAGAGGAGCTTTTGTGCTAGAACTACTGTCACATGTGTGCATTTCTCAGGCACATCTGTGACCTTAAAGACGTAGCAGAAAAGTCATTTCCTGCTTTGCTTTCTTCCCCTCCTTTTGCCTCTTTTTTCTCTGAGGTGCTTTTAGTTAGGTTGTGCGATGGAAACAAGCTGCCAGAAATGACTTTCTTTTGTTAAATGAAGCTGAAATCACAGAGGTTTGTTATTCTCTGCTGGGTGAGAGGGATTATCCTGAACGCAGGAATTCCCATGGCAGGGCAGGGACCTGCAGCCTTCACCGCTGATTCCTTCTGATTAAAGCATGGGCATTGATCATCCCCGACTGATATTCTATGGCAGGGGGAAGATAGGAGGAATATTCTAGGTCAGTGGTGTTTCATTACAGCCGGAGAGTACTTACTGAGTGTTTAGTGGCTGTGCCCTTAAATGTGACTCCTAGGTACCCACTGGGGAGTGTGGGCCCGAAGCACTTTTCCTCTATGGCAATTAATAAAAATTGACTAAAACTCTGTGATCTGCATATGAAAGTCAGGTCATAAAGCATTTTTATGTCTCTTTGTGAGAATTCCCAAGGGAAAGATAATCTTAATTTGCTGTGAGCAGTGATGCATGTGCCTTCTAAATGACATGCAGATTTCATCCACCACATGTACCTCTCTTCAGGGCCGATCATGAGAATATTTTTGGTGCCTTTGCCATTTTCTTCAGAGTTAGGATCTGTGGAAGAAGGCTCTCTGTGTTTTGTTATGTGGCAGACTTTATGAGATTGAGTTTGGAGAGGTACAGTCGCTTTGCTGCAGGATGTTAAATATAGATGCTTCCTACTTCAATATTCTTGTAAATAAACTTCTTGAACAGATTTTCACAAAAGCACAAACTCAGGAAATTGTTGGCAGGCATATTTCGGAGTCATGCACAGCAGAGTTGTGGAATTGCCATATTTTGCCAGGTTCTGGTCTAGTTGCACTGTATTAGGTTCATCTGTGGGAGGTCACTACGGAGTGCCCACTCTTCACACATCTTTACCCACTCCCACCGTGATAAGCTGGCTTCTAAGAAACATGAGAAAAGAAGGTACATATATTGGTATAAAGATACAATCGCATCGTTGCTGTTAATACTCTGTATAAGACTTGTTAGCTGAGCCAGGCTTATGCACCGCAGTTTCCTGTAGTGATGACAGGCCTGCTGCCTTGGGGCCTGGGCCCCTGTTTGACTTGGAAGCAAAATAGGGAAGGGGTGAGGCAAAGGGAGCTTCTGGGCTCACTGAGCTGAAGCAAATGCTTTGTGGACCAAAGTGCTTTGTTATGAGTACAACAGAGTCTGTCCAATGTAAATCTCTTAGCAACCAGGAGGGAACATGGAGAAATATCAATATCGCTATGTCAATGTGCAAGCAGATTTAAATGTTTTGTTCTCAGGACAGTCACAGAGTTGATCCAGAAAGTGGCCTGTGGATAACACTTTCATTGCCATTGTACTAGTTAATTCACGACACACTAAAACCAGTATATTCCCTATCAAAGATACATGCATTTCAGGAGATTTAACATTCACAGTCCAAGGATTTTAGGGACTGCTTTCAAAGTACAAAGTCAACATTAGATTACTTTCAAGACATAATCTAGATTCTTTTTCAGTCATATAGTATATATACCACTTATTCTCTACAAAGTGAATTGTTTTTACTTGGGGTTTCTTTTTCCTACCTTTTCCTAAGATCCTGATGAAGGCTTTTGGGTTACTTTGCTCCACGTCATAGGCCCCATAGCAATTGGAAAAGCTTCTCTTATGTACTTTGTGGGTTATTATGGGGTTCATTCCTCTTACTTATATGTAGAAATATCCTCTAGGATCTTTTAATTACATAAAAGTAATAGTAATTTCATAAAGTCACAAAATAGAAAAGCTTTAGATAAACGTGAAGAGTATCTATTTTGTAAAGGAATTTGATTCATGGTACCCCTGTAATTGAAGTTTAAACAAGCCCAGGATGAACTTTTCCTGATATATATATATGACATAACCTCATACAGTATGAGATATTACTAAGTATTATAATCAAGTCAGAATGTGTATATAAAATTAACATTCTATTCACATTTCATCAGTTCTTAAAAAATCCATGATTGCACATTTGGTCTGCTATGCATATTGATAACCATGAATAAGTGGCTACCAATCAAAAAACATAGGAAACTTTTGGAATTTATAATTACTTGAATTTTAATAATGGTGTGTTTTATTCTTGCCATAGCAACATTAGTGTCAAGGAAAGGAAAAATCTTCCTAGTTGCTAAAAGGAAATGCATTTAGATGGACAAACCTTTAATCTTTTTATCCCAATTTTTCTGACTTGAAGCAAACAAAAAGCAACTTTCCCTGAGTATTTTGTTTAGAAGGTGTCTTTCTACTGCATTTACCCATCTCCTTTACGCACACTGTCCCATCACTCTTCCCTGATAGATTTTCCCCTTCACTCTCCTCTTCTCCCAATGGGCCGCTAATGCTGGCAGTGAGTGGGGTGGCATGCCAAAGGTAGACAGAGTGCCTTTGGGAGGGACAATATTGGATCCATGCTCTGACTGAGAAAGTTGCAGAGAGGAACTCTTTATATTCCCTGCACCGAGCAAGGTCCTGGCCCACGGGCGGTGGTCAGTGGATAACCCAAGCTACCATGAGTTCATGAGGACTAGAAGTCACAAATGCTCTCAGTGCCACACTTCCCTTGTTGCCTCTGGCCTCTGGTGCCACATTACCTGGATATTTTGCTTTCTCTCCGTGTAAACTATAAGGTACATTTCAATAATGAGGGCTATTAGGAGAAATAACATTAATTTATTCAATAATTTTTTTTAATGTTCACAAGTATGCTTGTATATATTTATTATGTCCTATCAAAAAACAACCCACTTTGAGGTGATCTAAGGATATGTATACTAAAAAAGGAGACATTTATATGCATTGCTGACACAGGGTATACTGGGATAAAGGAACAGTCAATTTTATGATTAATATCTTTTCTAATTGTTGACAACAGACTCATGCAGCTATTCAGTGGCAGAGCAGGAATGAATATTTATTGCTTCATTTTTGCATTCACGTATTCATTCAGCAAACATTTACTGAGTGACTTCTGTGGATCAGGCATTGCATTCAGTGTTGGAGGCAAAGCTACAGGAGGCAGAGTGGCAACAGTACAGTGACTCCCTGCAGAGAGAGGAGATCACTAATCACCCTTCATAACACATGTAAAGGGAGCCACAGGAGCCCACTGTAAGACTGCAGTTCAACTCAAATGGGCTCAGAGAAGGTTCTCAGGGAAGCTGAGCCTTGGAGGAGGAGTGAGCAAGACAGGCAGGCAAAAGGACAGGAATCCCATGCCCAGTGTGGTGGAAATAAGAGGGAACATTCATGTGTGAAAAGCAAACATAAATAAGGAGCAAAAGGGATATGAGTGTATGGCTTGGAAAGTGGTCAGAAGCCAGATCATGAAGACCTTTGTATCCCATCTCACAGGGTGGGAAATTACCTTCTCCAAGGAGAGAGGGACTTGAATCGACTTAAATGGAGGCAGTAGGAAGAGTAACTGAATGGCTTTATGGTTTAGAACCATCACTCAGGCATCCATGCTGCAGATAGCAGCCGGGAGAGCCTTCCGGAAGCACGGGTGGTGATTCAGGAATGAGAGATGCTGAGGGTCTGAACCAGGGCAGAGACTATGACAGTGGAGAGGGGGTGTTGCATGCAAGAGATATTTAGGGGAAGACTCAACAGAATTTGGCAATGGACTGGGTGTAGGATGTGAGAGGGAGAGATCGGATTCTAGGGTAACTGCCAAGTTCCTGGCTTGAAGCGGAAGATGAATAATTAAATTTCCTGGATTCATGTCTTTTATTCCAGGGCATTTATTGACCACCTAAAATGTATCAGGTAGGGTTTTAAATTGCTTTGTAGGTAGAGGCTCATTTAATCTTTATAACTACCCTACAAAGAAAGTATTTATTATCCCCATTTACAAATGAGGAAACTGAGGCAGGAATCCATTAAGCATTCCCATACTATTTAGTGGCAGATCTAAAACTCCAGTGTGGAAAGTCTAGCTGTCTAGCTTGTTCTTTTACCTACAACACGGAACAGCATATGTAGTTAATATTTTCACAGCTACATATCAAAATGGATTTGATTCAAAGACCTTCTAAGTGATCAGCTATTTCCTAGACATTGGGAGCCTTAAATAACAAGCTTTATATCGCTAAGTAACCCAGTGCACTATGGCAGTGTGTCTGTTTTTCTTACCCTCTGCAATAGATTTTAATGTTTTACCAGAAGAATTTATTTTTTTAATTTTTGAAAATAAATGGAAAATTGCCAACACCAGGATTTCAACTCCTCAAAGACATGTTGCTATAATAACATAACAATGTCTTAGGTGCTCACTGTATACCAGGCAATGTGCAGGGTGATTCCATGGATTATTCTACTATTTTTCTCACAACTTCTGTATGAGACAGGTATTATTTTCATCCCCATTTTTTTTATAGCTAAAACATAGACTTAAAGAGAACAAATAACTTGCCTGAGGTCATGCAGCTTCTAAGTGTTGGGTCTACACTTAAACTTGGATCATAGGACTTTGGAATCCATATTTAACCACTAGGTTTATTGTCATAAAAATCTACCAGTCTCGTTTAGGATTAAAGCAACTTAAAGATTTGAGAATAAATTTCAAGAGAGATAAATTATTGAGTGTTATCTATTGCTATAGAAGCTTGATGCTTCCTGACATTTATAGGCCTTCTCCATGCCTAGCTCCCGATGTACCTATGGCACCCATGATGGAAGATACCAGGCAGGGGAGGTTTTGTACTATAGTGACTGGACTTATGAGGGTGAGGGTTGTGTGGACTGGTATCAGATAAAGGGAACCCACTCTGCGTCCTGTTCTGCTGAGAACATAGACTCCAGATCTCTAGGGAGCCTGGTTTCTCTCTCAGCATCCTTTATGCTCTGCAGTATAATTATAAGCTCCGTGTGTCTCACCCAGGAGACTATAATCTCCTTGAGGGCAGAGGTGGTGTCACAATCTTCTACTACCAAACTGGTGCTTGCAGGGTAGGAAGTGGATGGGAGGGAGGGAGGAGGTGGATGGATGAGAGGCAGTACCATGCAATGATTAAGAGTATGGCCTATATGTAAGATTGTCTGAGTTCAGGTACTAACACTCTTAGCTGCTGTGACCTTGGGAAGTTATTTAACCTGTCAGTGCCCCAGTCTTTTTACATGCAAAATGAATATAATAATAGAATTATTATTATATTATTATATTATTAGTCCTGTGCTTTAGTCACAGGACTGTAATGCGATTTCAATGAATGAATGAATGAATGAATGAATGAATATTAGAATGGTGCTTGGCACAAAAGAAGAGCCATATAGTGGTAGTTGTTGCTGTTTTTATTGATGTTCATAGTGAACAGAAGAATGAGCGGACTGATTCCAACCTGAACCTTTAGGGGTTGTGCCAACAAGTTATCTGACTGAAGCCAGCAGGTAAGCTCCCTAGGAGCACAGCAGCTGTCCCTTCTCCACTTTTCCTCTGTTGGAAGAGGATGGATGGATTAAGGCTTAGCTCAGTAGGAAAGTTATAAACCGGGGCGATGGTTAGTGAAGCATCCCACTTCAGCTCAGGTTGTGATCTTGTGGTTCGTGAGTTCAGCCTCACGTTGGGCTCTGTGCTGACAGCTCAGAGCCTGGATCCTGCTTTGGATTCTGTGTCTCCCTCTCTCTGCCCCTCCCCCTGCTTGCATGCTGTGTCTCTCTCTCTCTCTCTCTCTCTCTCTCTCTCTCTCTCTCTCTCTCTCTCTCAAAAATAAACATTAAAAAAGAAAAGTTGTAAACCTTTGTCCTTTGATGTGCCATGGTACTTAGGGATAGGGAAGCAATTAAATAAAACTGGTCTGCTGATTGATTCTCTGTGCTCTCTGTTACTATCATGATAACATTTTTTATTCGCAAAGTCATATGTTTGCTAAAAAAAAAAAACTTAACACTTTCTTGGTCTTGATGAATTACCATTATAATGAGTACAAGATCATGTTAGGTATAAATTATACATTTATTAATGTCTGAACATGTTATTTAAAATTTTGTGAGTACTGTCACCAATATACTGTAGCTATTGAACTGTTTCTTCATTCTTCAGGCTCATGGTCTTTTCTGTCTCTTAATTTGCCTTTGGTAAGATGACATATTATTGTGTGTGTGTGTGTGTGTGTGTGTGTGTGTGTGTGTGCGTGCGCATGCGCGCACACATTATTGAATCTCAATATGGAAAAATGTTTTCAGTAGGTATGCTTGAGAAACAAAAGGATTTGACAGTGATTTGTACTTTTTGGTAGTTATATTATTAGAAAAAATATAGTAATCCTATTACATTTAACTGGTATCCATTTAATAAAAATGTACTGTGCAGCTACATTGTGCCGATTATTGTGCTGGAGACTGGCATGGGACCTGTAGGTCCATCTACCTGCTCTTTGATATGCTGCTTGTACTACTTGATGCAGGTAGGGTGAAGGACCAGAGAGAAAAATAGATATTTTTTGTTGCTGGGTTAGCACTGGTTTATGTTAACACTATGCCATAGTGTTATCGACATGGACAGCCGCTTTAGCCTAAGTTTAAGTTTGTTATGTAACTATGTAACTTGCCTCAGTCCAAAAATAACTGGGCTTGGAATCAAGGTCTGTGTGGCTCCCCTTCTTAGGCCATCAGAACCTCTAGAGGATAGGTTTTTTTTTTTAAGGGAGGTTCTTACTAATAGATATCTATGGTGAATTCTTATGTCAAGAGAAGAATGGTCACTGTTGGAATGTTAAAAATTAAATAATTTAATAATTGAATTTTTATAAATTATTTATCATTCACTGCAAAATCTAAATATTGTCTAAATCGTAACACTTAAATTAGTGTACGTTTAAATTAGTGCACATTTAAAATAACTTTTAAGAGGAATCCAGTCACTGAAACAAAGTAGAATTGTAAGCTATCTGTTGATTGACAAATAGGTTAAATGTTGAAGGATGATGTCTAAATACAATGTTACACTGTCAGCTGTATACTCCAAATAGTAATCTAAAGAAATACTTGTACAGAAAGATAACATTTGAAAACAAGGAATCTGCTGTGTTTTTACTCAGACTGTTTCTTGTTTGTGTAAGTTAAAAGTAAGTTAAAAGTTCATTCCAAAGCAATGGAAATGGCGCCTGGGTCTTCTACATATGGTTCAGATTTTTCTGGTGATTATCCCCTTCGTTCAGGATTATGCTGTCCTGGACCCACAGTGGCATCATGAGAAGGAATGACCCGTCCCTGTCAAATATAGGAGCTGCCTATAAAATGTATAGGTTTCAATTTAGATTTAGTTGGTTGCAGTAAACCATAGGTGACCTTCTGCAAATTAGGATCATATCATCAGTTCTGTTTGAATTTATATGAAGCCCATTAGAATGGATAGAGACTAATGTTTTTATCTGCCAGGTTTGGCAGAACAAAAGCCAACCAGTACCATCACCATAGGAGAGGAAGGGTATATGGACTGTGTGGAAAAGCATAGGGACAGATAACTTAGCTGGAGAGTGTTGGAAGCCCAAGATTTTCTAATGACTAGAACCCAGTGATACTGAAACATTTATAATCTACATGTAGGTATCCCTGAAAGCTTTGTAGTTTCAGTACTATGAATAGCATTATTTTATCCTCACGATACAGTTTTCTAAGAGTCTATACAATTGAAGAAGGTATGAAAATATGGTAAATTGTGTTTAGTAGAGGATCAAAAACATTAATAAAGCAGGCAAGCAATAAGGAGAAAGTTGTGGGGAAGGGGCTAAGTATTACAATCCATAGTGATGGAAAGAGAGGGCTTTGGGCCTAGATAAGAATTCATATCACAGCTGCCACTGATTAGCTATGTGTCCTTGAACTAAATTTCTCTGGGACTCAGTTTCCAGATTGGTCAGATGGGGATATTAACCCTTTCCTTGCATACATATTGTAAGGAGTGAAAGAAAATACTATAAAGGCATTTTGCCAGGGGTCTGACATAAAGGGAGCAGTTAGCTAAAGTTTCCTTATCATATGGGCTCTCAAATGTAACCAAGTGGCCATAGTCAAGAACAGAGCAGAGGAGCTGAGAAAACAAGAACTTTTGTACCTAGCAATCCCTCAGAAGATTATTTGATGAATGAAATTTTACTGATAAACTGGTATCCTCAAAAAAGTCATTTGAGTCCTGCAGTTCAGGTCTTTGCAAACTTTTTTATAGTCCTTGGGGAATTAAATCTGTCATTTTGAGAAATATTTCAAAAGACTCACATGTTACACCTTCCATTCATTAACACTATTATTAATAGTTTCTCTCAGGAGTTAAATGATAGCCAAGGTAGATAGTAAAGAAAGCTTAAGAATCATATGTATAGATAGAAGAAGTATCAAATAATTCTTTTAACAAACCAACCTTATTTTGCAGATTTGGGCATAAATGTTAAAATACTTGGAGGAAGAGTATTTAGGGCTGAATGGAAGCAATCTTCACTGGATATATTTACTTATTATATATATTATATACATTATATGTATTATAATTATATATATATATATAATCTATTTATTGAAACAAAAACATTACCTATAAATATGTCCATAAAGTATATGCACTTCATTACCAACTGGCTTTCCACCCCCTCTAGGTAATGTGGCCACCAAAGAGGTGTCGGATGGTTTCAGGGTAGCTGGGGACCTAGGGGAGAGTGGATAGGGAGATGTCACCATCTGTACCTGGTTTCAGAACCCACAGTGGCCTGTGGACTGTCTTCCTTGCCAGCACACCCCCTTCTCTCCTTCTCAGACTGCCACCCTTGAAGCAAAACAGTTTTTAGTCAGACAAAGCAAGCCACCCTGCCCGGACCAAACTGACCCACGTCAGCAACTGCCACTAAGAATTATCAGTGTGTAAACAGCCCTATTCACCTTAAACCAAAAAGAAAAACAGAACCTGAAATGTGGACATCTCTCATTAGACACTTTTGTTACAGACTCTAAGTGAGTTTTCTTTTCAAAGAAGGGCAGTACAGAGAGATGCCTATCAGCAAAAGTATATGGAGAAGAATTTACCTTTTCTTTCTTTTATTGAGCTGTAAGTCACTGAGGAACTGTGGTGGGCCAGGCGCTCTGCTGAGTGCTTTAAGAAGATTATCGTATTCAGGTCTCACGAATGGGGGCTATTATCCTACTTCTCTGGATTAGGGGAGGCATACTCTCGAACATTTCAGCAAGCCCAGGGTTGCGTAATTAGTAAGTGTAAGGCTGGAATTTCCCCCAGGTGAGTCTGATTCCCAGCCCATGCTTAGTCCGCCACTTCTCCCCCCTCAGTCCCTGTCAGTCATGATTGTTTCCAAGTCCCCAGTGAGAGCCATTTTCACAGGAGACTGAGATCTGTGAGGTGAATCTTTCCTGGGCCATGAGATGCCACCATGCTAGGGTTTCCACACCTAGAAAATGCCTCACAAAATCCTTCTTGTGATTGATTTCTTCCTCCCAAAAGAAAAATACACGTTGGGGCATGGACAGCAGGAGGGTAATAATGCTGGATGTAATAAATAATTTAACTTTCACATCGTACAGTTACCTGAAATGCATCCTGCCTCAACAGGACCATAATTATATTAATGGTAAAATAAGTGTGAGTACAGTTTATTTCTAAACTGTTGGCATTTGTGAACACAAATAGTGAAACCATTTTGTGTTGGCTGATTTCTTGATGTTTGAAATGAGTATATTCCCAATGCCTTGTGCTTCATGCTTACCATTTTTATGAGAAAACTGTTAAGCTGATTTTGAAGAACTCGGCCTCAAAACAGACTAATTTTCAGAGCCTAAATTAGAAATTAAAAAACAATTTGTAGAATGGTAAGAAATTAGCACCAACATTAAAAAAAAAACAAAAAACCCTTTAGCCGACGACACCAACAAACGTTAGAATTGAGTCACCATAGGCGCTGCCAGGTTCTTTGCCAGGATAGAAGGGACCTCTTAGTCCTTATGAAGTGATTTTTTTTCCTTTTCCTTGATGGTAAGAACTATGAGTAAAAAGCTTTAATTTGGGGAAGGGAGTTGGCAAAAATTGGAATCTCAAACAAAACAAAACAACTTGATTATTTAGGACAGATGATTTTAGGCTTTCTAACACACTTCACTTTGAATCCGTAGGAGCTCTGCTAGCAAAGTTAGGCTTTGTTTAAATAAAATAATTGGCAGGTGTGAAAGGCTGTTCTCTCTCTTCACACTTATGTGAGTCTCTGAGTTACATGGCTTTCTTCTCCTTTTGCCCATGAGCAGATTGAGGCTCAGACATTGACTTTAACAGTCACAGTGACCACCGGACAGAGGCAGAATCTGAACTCATGGCCATCAGACTAAGCTCTTTCCTTTCTTTCGCTATTCTGCCTGTAGGTTTTTCACCGCTCGTGTAAGATTCTTGCGTTTGGAGAAAGCTTTTACTCTTATTCTTTATTATTTTCTAATCGGTTATTAAATCACTTTTATGCTTCTCATTACTAATGTTATTGTTCATTTGTTTTATGTGACAAATACTGGATAAGAAGTGCTTTTTAAATAATGATGCGTGACTTAAACCCTGTGTTTTTATCTTCAAATGCTACATGGCGACGTTAAGTATTACTGCAAAGCACAGAGCAATTTTGAATCAGGAAAAAAATCATGATTGACCTTGGTACTGTGGATTTACCATTGCTTAGGGAAGCAATGTTTGTCAAAACCATTATCTTGAGCAGTGCATTTTGTTTTCTATCAGTAAATCCCCCAAATGCCCAATCTCATAATTCCCAGCCACATTCCTACTACCTGGCTGGTTAGGGGTGAATGAGAGAGGATGGGCTGGAAGGCTCTGAGGTCACCGAATCCCCACACAGGCCACTGCTCCCCCTTCTTCCGTAAGGACCTGCTGTCCCTCTGTGCAATGGTTGGGACACCGCTACCTGATTCAATAACATAATGAGTGTATTTACTTAGCTCTGTCAACACTCAAAATATATTTGCCTGCTTCGAAGTAAGAAGATAACCATACTGATGTTGAAAAATGCTGAATGCAATTAATTTTTTTTTTCCTTTAAAGAATGGCCATTGTTAAGGATCCCTGCTTTACTCTTCCTCTTCAGCTGGAGTCATTGCCACCTAAAAATAAATGGTTTTGTTGTGGATATTTATTCTAACCACAATTACTTCAAATAGAATTAATATATTAATACTGGTGACCCAAGCATATGAAACTCGCACATTCATTTATCTTCATTAGTGTAGAATTAGCCATCCTGGTAATCCTCCCCAATTCCTGTCTGTGATTCACTTCAAAAGGTTTTGACTGCACCTCATCTTAGCTGAAATTGGGTGTTTGAGGGTGACCATGAATACATTAAAATAGGTGTTTTTCCTGTTTGCTGTGTTAACATAAACCCTGGGCTTGGTTTTTCCACAGCTGTTCAGCGTGGTTACGGCAGCCTGACTTCCTCCCATTCCGCTGTGCGTGGATCCGGTTCCTGGGCTTTGTCCTAGCTCTCCACTAGAGAGCCTTGTCTCCACTGGCTGGTTGTAACTTGATTTTACATAACATGTTTCAGTGGATTTTCTATGGGATCAGATTAAAATAATTACATAGCCATCCATTTGGCATCTGATAGGCATTATCTTTTTGTTTTCTGGTGGATTAGTTAGGGTTTTGTTTGCAGTGTCAGGAAGGGAGAGTGTGCTTAGGTGCATTTGGCATTCTCGGCTTTGACCTGCTTTCCTAGAGCTGCTTTGCAGCTCTAGCAGAACCTAAATTATTAATGCGATCTGTACTGTATCTGCACACAGAGCCTAATCCAGCCCTTTTTTTAAGTGCTGCTGAGGATCTCTGAAATAATGGGAGATTGATTTTTGGAGGCTGCGTGGAATGAGGAGTGGGCCTGGGTGTGAGCTGTGGAGTCATGTGGGTTTGGGTTTGAGCTTCCTCACCACCCTTTCTTTGCTGTGTAGTCTTCAGTTGGTTACTTAACCTCTCTGAGCATCTATGCCCTCATCCCCAATAACACCTATTGCAAAGAGATGTTATGAAGACAAAATTAAATTGAACATGAAGTGCCTGGCACAAGTCAGGGATTCAGCCAATATTCATTCCTCCCACCTCCCCACTCCTTTCCTCTTGCCCTCATCCACTTGGAAGAAATGAGTTTATGTTATGCTAAGTGTATTCAGTGAGAGTTGTGAGTTAAAAGAAGGAAGTGAATTCACTGAAGCTAATTCCAAGCAGGGAAAAAATACATGAAAAACATGTATGTGTATATGTGGAGAAAAATATACATTTATATAAAGTGTAATATTAATAATTACATATACATGTACATATGTGTGTTTAGATTTGAGATGTATTCCACATGTGTATTATATATATTCTAAATAAGGCAGTTAAGCCCAGAGCCAATTTTTATTAATTTCTATAGAAAGAAATGTGGTTTCTGGAGAGAGCACTGTGCGTGGTGTGGGGTACAGGGACTCTTGACTTTTGTGCAGGTGCCGTGGCTTTCCCAGGATCACTCCGCACAGCCCCAGCTTATTCCGCAGCAGCACCCAACGTCCAGTTGCAGGTGCCTCGATAGATTTTCTAAACTGAGTAAGAAGCCAGTCCTTTTTCCCCTGGGTAGGCCTTAATGGGTTTACCTTTGCATTTAAAGGTCTCCCTCGGGCAGCTGCTCCTTGACTCCCAGAGTGAAACCCACTCGGAGGAAGCTAGTCAGCAAAAGATCAGTTTCGGTGACTCTCCTAAGAGGGCTTTTGAGGCTGTCTCTGATATGTGTTTCTCAGGGACAATTATAGAGAAATAGACTAACCTTGGGCAGATGGATTTTCTTGCTAAATGTTACTGTCCAATCAAAGACTTCTTTCAGAGCCTTTGACAGCATTTAATACCTGTTTGCCACCTTTACTCCCTGCTTGATTACCCATAATGTTCTGGGACATTCTGTCAGTTCTCTTACCTTCCTCTTTCTTACCATGTGAATAATTGATGTACATTGTAGACACAGCCTTCAACACAGGGAGGCTAAGGTCACCCAGAGAAAGCATTATTGCTATCATCTTGAAATATGTTTTTCCAATATTTTTCTTGCATGTATATACTTAGTTTCTTCTTCCCTCTTCTGTTTTTTTTTCCTTCCCTTCTCTTCCCTTTTCTTTCTCCCCCCACCCCAAATCAATGGAGATAATGGTGGCACCTCCTGTTTTGTAACCTGATTTTTTTCCTACTGAACAATATAATATGAGCATTATGTTTGTGTCAGTAAATACATTTTTGTAAGGTTTTTAATGGATCTATGGTATTCGACTTTATGGGTGTACCAAAATGTACCCAACTAATGTCTTGTTTTTTTTTTTAAATTTTTTTTTAATGTTTATTTATTCTTGCGACAGAGACAGAGAGTGAACAGGGGAGGGGACAGAGAGAGAGGGAGACACAGAATCTGAAACAGGGTCCAGGCTCTGAGCTGTCAGCACAGAGCCCAATGCAGGGCTCGAACCCACGAACTGTGAGATCATGACCTGAGCAGAAGTCAGACGCTGAACCAACTGAGCCACCCAGGTTCCCCTGTCTTGTTTTTGTATGTTTAGTTCATTTCAACTTTTGTTACCTTGAAAAATGGCACAAAGGACAACAAGGGCTTCATCTTTATCCACACTGAAGCGTTCTCACTTTCTGCTCTCCTTATGTTGGTGACTCTTTAGCACAGCATTCTAGGTCCTTCATTCTGAAGCCAACTCCACACGTACAACCTCATTTTCCACACATACATTCGTTGGCCTTACTTGGTTCTAGTCGAGACACTGACTACCTTTCCTTTCCCAGAGCATACATTTCCGCTCCCCCACTGTGGGGGTTGGGGGGTCCTTCATGCTGCCTGCAGTGCCTCCCTCTCCCATTCTGTTCCGTCTGGAAGTCCTGTCTCTCCTCTTAACTGTTACAACTATTTATCTGCATCTCTTAGGAACTTTATGTGGAGGATAGTCCTTGTGTATGAAGATACCTAGATGAAAAAAGTCACAAATCTTGATTTTGGATCTTGGCATAGCCTCTAAGTTCGCAACTTCAGCTGCTGTTTCCTTGTCTGTGCTATGTCGAGGACCCTGACACAGTTGTGTGGAGGGACTCCAGTGGTTCCTTCGCACGCTTTACTGGACTGCAAGTTCCTTGGAGCAGAGTTACCACTGATTCCTGGGGTGTCTTCTTCTAGGCCCCCTTGGCTCTGTCCTGTCAACCAATAATGACAGCTCTCTGCCCAGGGCTCTGTGCTCTTTCTCCAGCCTTTATTAGTTCATCAGAGATTATTGAGGCCTGTGGCTCTCAACTGGCAAGAGGAGAGGTTCTGCCTTATGCAGCTGGGGTTGGTGTGACCAGCCAGCCTTCTTTGTCCACAGCTGGGGGGTTTCCTAGGATGTGGGGCTTCCCGTGATGAAACTGAGACAAACCCAAGGGTGTATTAGATTTGGTGGAATGTGGTGGGGCAAGGGCAAATGGTAGTGCAAGGGAAAGGTCCTCTGTACTACCTGCTTCTAAAACTCTCTCAGCTTTGGTAACTTTGAGAGGCTTGCCTTCTATCTCTGATTATGACGTCCCTCCTTCTCCTCTAGGAGTCTTTTACCTGTTTTTTAATTTCCTATGTCATCAGTGGGCATTACTTTTTCCTAAATTTTCTGTTATCTACTGAGCATACAAGCACAGTGGACCATTGTGTGTGCCATGCCATCACACATACAGGGAAGTACTTAAAATCTAGCTTTGGGCAATGACTCCTGCTTTCATTATATAGGGTCTCATCTAGGACCCAGTTGGCTTTTGCTCTACTTTTATTTTAAGTTTATTTTTAAATTTATTTTTAGAGAGAGAGAGAGAGAGCAAGCTGGGGAGGGGCAGAGAGAGATAGGATCCCAAGCAGGTTTCATGCCCTCAGCTTAGAGTCCAATGTGAGCTCAGACTCCTGAACACAAAATCATAACCTGAGCGGAAGTCAAGAGCAGGATGCTTAACTGACTAGGCCACCCAGGCACCCGCCTTTTGCCTTACTTTTATTTCATTGGCTCTTTAACTCCTGGATCACGTGTTTTACTTCTTAAGGTTTTTGGTTTTTGGGTTTTTTTTTTTTTTTGGTATCTTTTGCTTAACTTTATTTTTGACCCCACACAAATTTAGATTATACAGTACATACAGGGGTTTTTTTGTTTGCTTGTTTTATATATGCTTTAGTTTTCTGGAAAATGGCTCAGGGCAAAAGGAGTAAAAATATAGGCAAGGTGGTAAAACGCTCTAGCACAATCACCTTATTTTTATTATTCCCAACCTGGACTTGCCAAAGCTGTCTCCTCCCCCCATGCCACCTGAAACAAGGGAAGGACACTGTGACCTTCACCCCGTTTCTCCCCTGGAGAGGCTCCTAGCCTGCGTACTCCTTTCCCCAGACAGTGGGGGACTGGACACAGTAAAGAACTTTACTACTTTCCAGTTTCATTCTCAGTTAGTTTTCCCTTAGTCAGAGGGAAACTGCCACTGTTTTATTAGAAAACATTTTGATGTAGGCCACTACAAAGCTACACAAGTAAAATGTTTTAAGTGCAAGAAAATCACCTTTTGCTCAAATTTACATGATTGAGATAAACATATGACCTCAAATTGTTTTACAGTGATACTAGGAAAAAAATCTATTGATCACTCCTCCATTTTCATACCAATCACTCAAATCATATTTAATGTGTTAGTTATGACTTTTATGGATCGCAGATTTAAACATATGATTCAGTGAAAAGGAGAGCTCCTGTGGAAGTCTGAATTTGAACCTATAGGACTTATGTAAAGGACAGATACATTGAAGGACAGAGCTGTGTGGAAAATTCCCACAGAGTGTCTCCAAGTCGTGCAGTCTTCGAGGTGGAAGGGACCTTCGAGGTCACGGACCCAGGGTTCTCTGCAGAACCTGCCTGTCCTTGAAGATGGCTTTATGAATTGCTTGTCAGTCTGCTTATGAATCGCCTGGTGCTGGAAATGTCCTACCTCTAAACATAGTCCACCCCCATTTCTGGACACTTCTAATTGTTAGAATATGCTCTCTTATTTTGAGACTAAATCTCACACCCTACCATGTCCCCCCATATGCCAGTTATTTATACAGATGAAGATAGTGATGTTCCGGTGCCAGTGTCTTCTCTCCAAGTTAAATGCTCCCTATTTCTTCAGCCAGTCCTCATAAGATATGGTTGCAAGACCCCTTTATTCCCCCTTTAGCCATCATTTGCTACCCCGAATTGACAGTCTTCTGTATGTAGATTGTCCATGTCATACTGTATGTCACAGCTCAGCCTCGGCTGTTGCCACTATTTGTAAAAGAGGCCAAGGTCACAGTCATTTTAGGGAGAAGACAATTGAGCGCCTGTATACTCCCTTTTCATAGGAACTTTGTTTCTGTTTTGCATGTGGATTTATCCTTCCTCTTTCACTTTTAGCTTTGGCTCTTTGTTGGCATTGAAACATATACATTTGACTGATCTGTGAATACATTGGAACGTTTATAAACAGCATTTAAATACAGATTTATAAAGATACAAAAGCTCTGTCCCCTCTGGAAAATGCCTTATCTTCTGTATTTTCCACTCTCCTATCTCCCATTACTTTATCCCTCAGACTCAAAAATTATTTTCTAAGTAATTATTAAGTACCAAACATACACACATTGTCCTTTCTCTCTTTTTTTCTTGGCTTCTGCCCTCCTATTCTTGTTTCCGTTTTCTTCTTTAAACCTAAAAGTATTCACTAGAATTCACTAGAACAGATGGAAATAGTTCAGTATCAGCTGGATACTAGAGAGGAACAAATAATGTAATGTGTTAAGCTTTATCAAAGGTTGATTTTTTATATTTCAGACTAACCAATTTACTAGGTAAGCAGCTGGCTTCTTAGAGACTTTTATGGACTGAATCCTTAGACACTAAAGTATGTAGAACTATTTGGACAAAAAAATGAGCCAAATGAATTTGCCAATACTTTGGCTAATAAGAAGGATGTAAAAGTAACAAAATTCTAAAATATTTGTGTAGTGCAGTGCATATGAAACACACATATTGTTTTGATTCAATAACACTTCAGTTCAATAAATATTTATATACCTTAGAGATACAAAGAATAGTAAGACATGCTCCTAGTCCTTTGAGAACTAGTAGTGTAGTAAGGGAGACAGACAAGTTGAAAAGAATTAAGATAGTCTTCCAGTTGATATGGAATGTCTATAAAGTAAGATGGAGGCCATGTGAGGGGCCAGAGAGTAGAGACAGGTGAACATTGACCCTGGCCCTGAAGACTGAGAAGTGTGAGCAGAAGGCACGGAGCATAGTTAGAAAACTTGCAGAAAGAAGTAGAACTTGTCAGACAGGATGGCTTAATGTGGGTGCAAGAGAGAGGGAGGAGCCCAGCAAGATGAAGGGGCTGTCAAATGCAAGCATCTGAGAGGCTAGTTATACTTTGTGTTAAGAAAGGAATGAGGAGGGATTGGCTTGCATTTGTCTAAGATATCTTCTCCTCCTGCTTTCCCTTATTCCTGTTAACTCTTAATAACATTTTTGCTTTGCAAAAATAGTATCTTAGGTTGACTTTTAACTTGGGTTTCCAGTATGAAGTTCTGTACTTGCACCTGAAAGAACAGAACCCCACTGAGCTGATACACGATGAGCCTGGAGAATAATTAGTGAATGGCTTTGAGAAATGTGGAAGTCATTGCCTTCTGTCTAGGCTGCCATCCATTGTCATGGGGTATGATGGATTTAGAAATGCTAGTTGAAAGGCATCTCAGATTTAGATTATGACGGTCTTTATGATAAGAACTGTGATGTTATGTTCTTGCTCTCCCCTGTCCTACAAGTTTTTGTTATATTTACAGTAAACCCTTTAAAACAGTGACATGTTTTAATGTATTCTTCCATTTTGTGAGCAATGGATTTAAAGTGATTTTATTTTTTTATTCTTTTAAGTTTATTTATTTTGAGAGAGAGAGAGAGAGAGCGTGCACGCGCACGTGAATGCAAGCAGGGCAGGGGCAGAGAGACTCCCAAGCAGGCTCAACACTGTCAGCACGGAGCCCAGTGCAGGGCCCGAACTCATGAACCATGAGATCATGACCTGAGGTGAAACCAAGAGTCAGACACTTAACCAATTGAGCCACCCAGGTGCCCCTACAGTGATTTTAAAAGGAGAGTAGTAAAAAAATAGAAGAAAATCATCTGCGTTAAACTGCATGAACAATTTAATTCATTTCTTCCACAAAACATCTTTAAATGTTTAAATTTCAGAAGCTTAGAGAAATGAAAAAGAATATATCTTGAAAAACAATAGGATGGTTTTTCTTGCAAATATGTTCATTAGTAAAAATAAGCTTGATTACACTTGAGATGTAAGAATGCTCTGAAAACTTGCCAAACTGATTCTAATAACATGCACTAGGTTTAACCTTTCTGAAATGTACTTTTATTGAAAAAAGAATTCCAGTTTGAAGTTGCATTTTAAAGACTTCTGCAAAAATATTAAAATGCACTCAGTTGACCTTTTGTAAAAACCCTTTTGGGCAAGCATACATAGTATTTTGATGAAAAATGTTGCTTTAATATTAAAGCCCTAATTACCAGTAAGGAATTTCATCACCCCAAAATTCATGAGATTATTTTTTCTAATTCTTCTTATATGTTTGTGTTCATGTGTGTTTGTATATCTCTATGTATTTTTAATTTCATGAACCTGACAACCGTATCTCAGTATCTGCAGCTATTCCTTCTAGTAGAAATAAACAGACATCTAATGTCATGAAAGAATTGAGCTTCATTGAGAGTCAAAGCAGCTGAGAGAAAACAGTCCAGTCTGTTGGTTTTTTAAAGATAAACCATAGATCTATTGCTCAGTTCAGTAGGATGTTATGTTACATGGGAAGTTCCCTGGATGAGTTGATGTAAAATACATGGTGATACTTGACCATGGAAAGGAATCCTTTTACATCAGAATAATTGGGTCTTGATGTATCTGTCTTTGAGGTCCGCTATCCAGTTATCAAAAAATGAGGCACACACACACACACATTCTTTCTAGAGAGACCTTCCTATACCCACTGTTCTACGCTGTGGATCACGACTGGGACATTTGCTTCAGATGTGACTGGGAAGTCCCAAGGTCCCTTCTGTCATCACAGGGAATATGGCAGGAATGCCTAGCCTAGAATTTTAGCTTGCACTTGCAATTTAATGTAGAGCTTTTAATTGCATTCTCAGCAATATTTTCTTTCATCTCATAACAATAAAATCTTCATGGTGATGTCTCAGTACAGCATGGCACTGAAGCAGGGACACGTGGCACCAGGAAGCCCTCAGCTTTTGCATAAATGCTCAGCAAAAGGCATTCTTTTTGTTTATTTGCCTTACAATTCTATGTCCAGAAAATTCTGAAAGTGTGCGCACAGAATCTTATTGTTTTATAATGTTTCTGGGAAGAGTTTTTTAAACTCAGTTGTAAATTTACTTGAGTCAAATGCAATGATCCTGAGTATATATTTAATCAGTTTTGACAAATGCACAGTTGCTTATCTCATTCCCCCAACAAGATGAATTGCATTTCATCACCCCTGGGAGCTCCTTTGTGCCATTTGCCAGTCAGAGTCCCTCCTCTACCCGAAGCAGCCAGTGTTAGGACTCCCAGCGCCATTGTTGAACCTTAACGTTAATTCTTAGAGGCTTCTCTGTCAAAGAAGGATCTTTAAAACTGTATTTTCCTTTTAAAGAGCTTCCCCCACCCAAGGGAGGCATTCAGAGGCATGTGCATAGGCTGATGTAGAGTTTCTGTATATTGCTTCTAAAACAGTATCTTAAGTGTATCTTAAGTGTCAAATTCTTACTGAGAGAGGAGCAGATCCCTTTCCAGCCTGTCAAACAAGATTTTAAGTAATTTGTTTTCTTGTTGTATTTTAATTTGTCTCCAGTTCAATTTCCACTTCTGGTAAAAATAACCAGCAATGATTTGTAGATTATACCTTAATTTTGTGTACATTCACCCTTCTGTAGGGTGGGTTAACCAATTAATGGAAATTTAGTAAGAATGCCCACTAAATGCCATGGATGAAGCTGAAGAGTTCAATATAATGCCTTAATTGTAGAGAAACTGGGTTCACTTTGGTCCTCTTAGCTTCTGTGGGGTGATAAAAACAAGTAGAATAGTCTTTACATCTATTTCTTCTCTATGACTATATATCATTGCCTCAAAGGTGACATTCCATCGTTTGCTTCTTATCGTAACCAGACAAAGAGTATTTCTGTTCTCCGTGTGTGTGTGTGTGTGTGTGTGTGTGTGTGTGTGTGTGTGACAGAGACAGAGTTGAGCGTTCCATATTACCCCTAGAGATTTTTCTTTCCCTCCTTTTAAGCTAACATGCTCTTCTTCATCAATAAATTTCAGATGCAGGGTTGGAATAAACTGAACACTACAGAGAAAGAAAAGATTCCAGGATAGAGAGCTACTTTTATTTCAATACTGCGACACATGGAGTATAGAATGAAATCGTGCTGCTGTTGGAATTTATTCTTTTTATTGAAATAGACAAGCATTAAACAAGCCATAAAATTTCCATCTGTATTCACAGCAGGCTCCCACCACCCAAAATACAGATTTCCTCCCCGCCCCCTCTCTCTAAAGCATCCAGGACTGAAACATTTTAGTATTTGAGACTGACAGAATCATAATATTTAGTTTCTAAGAGCAGTGGATCACCTCCTCCGTCCTTTGCACAGAGCCGCATCCGTGTTAAAGGGAAAGTGCAATTTCTGTCCTTAAATGTCACTGAGGACGGGGGAGTTGGGTCAGAAAGAATCTGCAGTGCAGCAGAGGAAGCACATGGGCTCCCGGCTTGGTAATTCTGGTGCTTTCATCACCTCATCAGGCTACTCACCTTGGGAAGGAAAGCAAATGGCATTTTCACACCATGCGCTGATGATGAGTCCAGAAATGAGGCACCCATTGCCATTCTAGCACATTTTTCTCCATCGCCTGAAGGACAAAGGCTTTTACTAGTGGGAAATTACCACCAAGACATGTAAAAGTGAAAGAGCTTCTCAGGCTTGAGGAAGAATTCATTTTTTCTTTCCCTAATTTCAAAGCCAAACACTTGCTTGGCATTTTAGGCATAAAACAGCATAGAGTTCTAAAAAGATGGTTAGAAAGGTAATTGTAAATTCTAATCTGTTTAGCAAACTGTTGCCCCACTCGGAGAATACTCTGTTTCAATTTTTTATAAAGGCATTCTGATAAAAAATTTAAGCACACTCTTTTAGGAGCAAGTTTCTGTCAGATGTCACACGAAGCTTCCCTTTGGTAGGAACGGTTATGTAAGGTGGGATGTGCCTCTATCTAACGAGTAGACATCTATCGTGAATGTAGGGCTCCAGTGCTTTCTTGTCTCTCCCTGAAGACTATGGTATTTCTGCCTTGGTTAATTTAAGTGTAATAGAAATTTTTAATAATGTTACTCTGTTGGAACAATATTGGCCAGGGTAGGGGTGGGCTGTCCTTACCCCAGAGGGTACAATAGGATGTCCATGCAGTGGTATAATTATGTAAATTTAGTAAGAATGCAAATGATGTTAGAGCAGGTGTGTCCACTGGAGGAAGTGATAGGATACTATAGTGCTTTGAGAGGGACATCAAAGGACACTGAGGAGGAAAACTGAACAAGTAAAAATTTTGAAATCTCAAAACATGTGTATCAATTTATTGTTTACAAAGGACTTTCATGTACATTATCACATTTGATCCTTGTAATTCTGTGAAAAGGATGGTCTCGTTTTCAAGAAGTTATATTACTTGTTCAAGGTCAGTTAGCTACCAAGTTACTTTGAATCCTCATGCTATCCTCCCTCCTTCCCTCCTTCCTTTCTTCCTTCCTTGAACATGTTAGAGCATAGAATGTCCTCATCTGAGCATGGACATCCTGGGGCCAGGCAAAGTGGCAACACTAGGTTCCAATGTTTCTCTGGAGCACAGTTCAAGTCTTGAAACAAAGGAGTGGTATTTGGCTCCAAATTTAAAATATAAATTGTGTGTGCGTGTGTCTGCTATGAGACAAAAACTGGAGAGTAAAGGAAATGTTCGTATCTTGATAAAGCATACTGTTGAGTTGCTTTCTATTCTAGTCGAGCCAGTTTACACGGCAGCAATATGTTGACCTCATTATACCCTCTCCAGCATTAAGTGTTAACTGTTCCTTTTCTTCACCAATTTCACAGTTGAACAGTGTTTGTGCCATTATTGTTTCAATTTGCAGTATTGTTTTATTAATGCAAATGAGTATTTTTTGTATGTTTGGTAGTCATGTGCATTTATCATTTATGGATTGCCACTCATGTAACTCACATGTATCTTATCCTTCATTTTTACTAATGCCTGTCTTTCAGTTCAGAAGTAATAGGGGATGCCAATCATGTGTTTCTAATATTACTGTAACGTGCCATAAACATGTAGAGGTTGAGTTTGTACCAACATAAAATGTTAAAGTTAAGATCTATTTTTAAATAATCAATTCCCTAATCAGTGAACTAGAATTTTAGAAACCCAGAAGGTACTTATTTTTAATATTTCAAATAGGAAAAAGAAGACAAAGTTAGGACCACAGCAACGGATAATAGTTCCCAGAATTTCTTTAAGCTGAGAAAATGAACACATCTATTTTGTTGTTTCCATATAATTTCTATCAGAAAATTAAGATAATATCTCTTAAGTATGCATTCAGAATACAGTAAGAGTAGCTATTCATTTTCTCTCTGGCACCAAACTGAAAAGTGTAATACCTACTAGGGCCAGAGTAACAATTGCGGACATAGAACAATTTCAGAGTAAGAGCAGTAAAGAAAAGTTTAGTCCTGTCTAGATAGTATCTGAGAGGCCTGGAGGAGATGCTACAAATGTTTCCTGCCAGGGTCATTAGCACTGAGGTACAAAGGGAGAGAAAACGGTTTTGTTTTGTTTTGTTTTTTTGATAAAGAATTTCCAAATACAGTGATTTAATACTTTGGTCCTAAAAACTAAGTATTTTTGCTCTTGGCAGGCAAGGGACAACTGAGGCTTGGTATATCTTACAAAGACTAAATGTGTGTGAAAATCTTCCTGCAACTGTGTATATTATCACAGGCATACCTGAGAGATATTGTGGGTTCAGTTCCGAACCACCACAATGAAACAAATACTGCCAGGAAAGCGAGTTAAATGAATTTTTTGGTTTCCCAATAATGTAAAAGTTATGTTTACACTATATTGTTGTCTATTAAGTGTGCAACAGCATGGTCTTAAAAAAAACAATGTACATACCTTAATTAAAAATACCTTATTGCTAGGGGTGCCTGGCTGGCTCAGTTGGTTAAGCACCCAACTCTTGATCTTGGCTCAGGTCATGATCTCACAGTTTACAGGATTGAGCCCGAAGTTGGGCTCCCTGCTGAGAACACAGAGACTGCTTGGGATTCTCTCTTCCCCTCTCTTTGCTCCTCCCCCTCTCACGCTCTCTCAAAATAATTAAACTTAAAAAAAATGCTTTATTGCTAAAAGGTGCTAACCATCATCTGAGCATTCAGCAAGTTATAACCTTTTGCTGGTGGAGGGTCTTGCCTTAATGTTGATGGCTGCTGACTAATTGGAGTGATGGTTCCTAAAAGTGGGGGTGGCTGTGGCAATATCTTAATGTAGGACAACACTGAAGTTTTCCACATCAATGGACTTCTCCATTCACCTGAACACTTAGAGGCCATTGTAGGGGCATTAAGTGCCCCAACTTTAATATCATTTGTCTCAGGAAATGAGAAGGAGAGAAGCACGGTGGGGCGGGCAGAACACACACATTTATCGATGAAGTTCGCCTCCGTACATGGGCTCAGTCTGGTTACCTCACAACAATTACAATAGCAACATCAAAGATCACTACAACAGATCACCGTGACAAATTTAATAATAGCAACAAGAAAGTTTGAAATACTGCAAAATTTACCAAAGTGTGACACAGAGACACAAAGTGAGAAAATGTTGTTGGAAAATAATGTGCCAGTAGACCTGTTTGACACAGGATTGCCATGGTCTTTCAATTGGCAAAAACAAAAAACCAAAAAACACATAGTGTCTGTGAAGTACAATAAAAGGAAACACAATAAAATGAGGTATGCCTGTGTTAGTATTACCATCAACTATTATTATCACTGTCACTACCATTGATACAATTACAATTCATGACAGTGATCAGGGGTCAGCTCTGCCATCAGATTCCTAGATTCCCTGCCAGTCTCACCTCCATTGCTTACTCACCTGAAGTTAATTAATTAACCTCACAAAGTCTGTTTGGTCATCTATAAAACAGAGATACCAATAATCCCTGTCTCAAGGTGATTGTTGGGACAGTTTCCTGGAATGGTCAACATAAAGTGTTGCAGAAGTGCTCAATAAATCTCTGATGCTTTCTTACTGTCCCATTAAAGAACATAACTTCGGATTAAATCTTGGCAGAGAGTTTCCTAAAGAGGTTTTTCATTATTGGCCAACAGAAGACATTTCTTAAACATTAGGCAACCAAGAGAGAAATGTTCCTTACAAGGATGGAGAGGCTTCCTGGGTAAAGGCTTGTTACCTCATTCAATGTAATTCAGTCTTCCCTTTCAAGAGCAGATTGCCCTTTGTTCTAGAGATTTATTATACAACAAATATTTGAAAATTATTCAGTGAAAATGATGATACATATTACCTATCAGGTTATTGAGAATGCAATTTGAGAGTGTTCTTCAAAACACGTTCATCTACAACCTGCCTCATAAGAATGTTTCCTGTGCTGTTTATTTCCTTAATATCATTTTGCAACTTATGTGTTTTATACCAAATGGTACTTCTGTGACTGAGAAAAACTAAGTCCTTTGTAAAGAAAATCTTGTTCATGAAGGAAGTTTCCTGTTTTCATCTCTTTTCCTTCTCTTCTTTCCCCCCTTTTTTCCCCAGCATTTCAGCACCTATTTACCAGGTGCTGTGCAAGATACTAGCAAATAGTGGTAAATAACAGTCACTGTTTTGCCCTCTTAGATTTTTAGGCCTATGTTTTTCATACCTTGACATTTATTACACCTTTTTTATTTCACACTCAAATGTGTAGTGACCCTTGGTCACTACAGTGAAATAGATCCACAAAAAAAGCACCACCAAGGATAGTGTCCCTCACCCTTTGGGAATATGCAGAAAATGTCTCTAATGTTTCCTTGCTGTTACTACTCTGTCCTTTAAGATGCATGGTTCTTCCCCATTTATTTATGATTTTGTAAATTGTCCATAATTAAAAATGATTGGCTTATTTTCTCATGCCTTGGGAAACAGTTTCCTAGGTTGTTGGGTTTGTTATAAAACAACAGTCTGCATAGAATATTGTCTTATTTTTCTAACGAATTGTATACATTTTTGTCATTAGATCTTTCTTGTGAGACACCCCTTTACATGATTTCTGTGATACTGAGCAGGCTTGAATAATCTTTTCGGCTGTTCAGTTGGCCAAGATCCATGATATTCTAGATGCCATTCTTTTCTCCTAAAATTAAACAAACAAACAAACAAACAAAAACAGAAAATTTCTTCCTTTTAACTCCACTGTGCTGGTAATGTTTTGGCTGTTAGCTTTTTTAGAAATTTGCCTTCTATCTTCGTGTAAACTTCTAAAGTTTCTGCCAGAGGAAAGGGATACAGAAAGGACATTATATGCATACATACCCATTGCCTAGATGTACTGCCTTTCACACACTCACTTTGGACTCCACATTATATTTACTCTTTGGTTCTATAATTCACATTAGGATTTGTTTTATTTTTGGAACTTTTGAAGTTGTTGCATCTCAAAGAAACCATGTTTTGGGTTCATTATCAGATGGTGTCCTCCTATTTTTCTAATAAAAACACACTTTTAGGCCTTGACGCTTAGGAGAAACATCACCCTGTATACTTAGCTATGCGTCCTGAGCTTGAAAGGGCCATTGAGAGGATAAGAGAGTTGTTGAAGGTGCACGTTCTGAAACCTGCTTGCTGTTTTGCCTGGTCATGGCCCCTTATCCTTGCCTCTACCCACAGACCATCTTAGTTGCAGGAATGGTAGGAGTGCCTTCAGCTGCAAATAGCAGTATATCTGACTAGGAGTGGTGTAAACAGAGAGCTTGCTTTTCCCCATAAAGCTCCATCTCAAAGTAGAGGACCACTGAGGCTACTTCAGAAGCTTAGTGATGTTGACCTTCACCCCTCGCTTCATGCCTCAGACCTGCATTTAAGGCAAAAAGAAGTGAAGGAGAGGGTAACTACTGCAGTGGCTTTTTCAGAAAAAGAAAATGCCTCTTCTTGAGCTCCCAGCAGACTTTTGTCCCACTGACCAGAACTGCCTCTTCTAGCTCTCTCTGACCACAAGGGAGCCTGGAAAAAGGAGTAGCTAGCCTTTCTACTGTGAAGGTAACAAAAGAAGGGGGTGTTGGGGTCATTCAGTGGGTGACCAGGGAACAAGTCTGCCTCCGTCTCAGGCAACCCAATCCATTCACCCTCCCAGAGCCAGCACTCATGCCCCATGTCCCTGAATTGCTCAGGCAGAGTTCTTCCGGGTGAATACAGCTGGTCCTGAAGCTATCATCAACTAGACTGATGGTGCTCCCTGGCAAGGACCATTTGTGCACACGTGGTAACAGAGAGATGGTGTTCAGTGAGGTTTGCTGAAACAATGAATGAGTGTGTAGTGTGTGTGGATCCCCTGATTGTTGCCTAAAGCCAGCTGCTGGAGGTCAGTGCAGAGTGCTGAATGAGGAGATCTCACTTCCACCTGACATTCCATCCTTGCCCCTGGGCATTCCCTTGGTGAAATGTGAAACCACAACCCTGACCACTTGTATTCATTAAGGTACTATGGGGAGCTTTTTGCCAAAATCCTGCTGGCGCTTGTGTGATAGAAATATTCACATTTGGGGCACTAGACTTTCTGCTTTCCTAGAATTTTTATACATAGTTTTAAATAGTTATAGTCATTTGGTGTCTTGATGATATAAATCTTAGCTCAGCATAACAATCAGTATAGCTCTCTGAATTGAGAACGTCTACAAAGTATCTATTCATAGGAAATATTCTGGTTGTGCTGGAGTAGGCATAGAATTTAAAATATAGTTTATACTTTCTAGAATTTATCCAAAGAGGATGATTAAACCAGTGTGCAAAGAGATACATGCAAAGTTTGGGTGGTTTTTTTTAGTAACAATGTTTTAAAATAAAATTTGGAAACATTCGAACTCATCATTAGGAGTTGGGTTAAATAGATAATGGAACACTATGAAAGCATTAAAAATGATCATGTAGGATATCATAAGAGCATCAAAGTGTTGCTGAGTATATCAGGTATGCTGTGTGCATATGGGGCATGTGCATGTATCAATATCTTTTTCACCAAAATGGTAGGCAATGCTTAAGTTTTCCTGCATTGTTTATTTTTTTAAATAATGTGTGTTTTTGTTTTACAATCAGAAAATATATTTTTGGGGTGCCTGGGTGGCTCAGTCAGCTAAGTGTCTGACTCTTGATTTTTCTGCTCAGGTCATGATCTCATGGTTCATGAGACTGAGCCCCATGTTGGGCTCTCCAGTGACAGTGCACAGAGCCTTCTTGGGATTCTCTCTACTCCCTCGGTCTCTTTGACCCTCTCCTGTTCTCTCTCTCTCTCTCTCTCTCTCTCTTGCTCTCATAAAATAAATAAACATTTAAAAACCTGGAAATATAATTTTT
The DNA here is from genome assembly GCF_018350175.1 of Felis catus. NCBI lineage: Eukaryota > Metazoa > Chordata > Mammalia > Carnivora > Felidae > Felis > Felis catus. The sequence goes on along the minus strand of NC_058378.1, from coordinate 22,162,369 downwards.
ACAGAAATATGCATTAGGTTAATAGAAGAGTACATGGAACCTCCACTAACTGGAACAAAACTAACAGTAAAACCTGTATTAATGGATCTTTTTTCTTTTGTTCACAAGAGTGGGGAAATCCGGATGAAATAAACTACAACTAGGGATATACTGTAAATAATAGTTTTCAAATTATGACATAGAGTGTATCTTCTCCATTTTTTCCCAATACCTCACTTTACCACAATGAATATTATCCACAACAATGAACTCCTGCCAGTACCTTTCTTACTGAGCAAGTGACTGAACTCTGTGAAACAGAAGTGAACTAATACATTTATGAAATATTTTCAACATCAAAGGCTAAACAGAAAGTATTTACCGAAAAGTCTTTGAGTTAAACCAAAAATTAAATTCACATCCCAGTCCTTGAACATTCCAATTAATGAGGCATTCACCATAGAAACTTTGAAGAAGTGATTTAAAATTTCCTCTTTGGACTCTTCAGTACAGAGAACAAACTGAGGGTTGATAGGGGGTTTGTGGGAGAGAGCGGAAAATGGGTGGCGGGCATCGAGGAGAGCACTTGTTGGGATGAGCACTGGGTGTTGTATTTAAGTTATGAATCATGGGAATCTACTCTCATAGCCAAGAGCACACTGTGTACACCGTATGTTAGCTAACTTGACAATGAATTACACTTAAAAATTTTTTTCCTTGAAATTCTAATATCTCAAATTGCTATTATTTACTAAAGACCACAAGTTTAGGGGGAAACTTCCATGAGTGGTTCACTTACATTTTTTCTATTGTCTTGTTTTTTGAAGTAGCATAATTATAAGTAACAAAATTATGACTCAAGTGGAAATTGTACTAAAAGAGATAAAGGCACGCATCAGTTCTGTGGAATATTGGATAACTTCCTTAGGTACTTGAGAAAGAAAAGGCAGCCCCAGAAGAAGGATTTTAAAAAACATAATTGATCTAATTTTTGATTCTAGAATATGTCCAGTATCACCCATATTCCTGTTGATATGAGCCTGCACGTGACTGTAGAGTTTTCAGGCTAACGACTAAAGATTTTAAATTGAACTACTTACTAAAATAGACCTACCTGGACTTTTGTTTTTCATTAATCATTTCATCAGGTATGGTATTTCCCATTTTCATCCATCTTTCTAAAAAGAACCACTTATGGGTTGCCTGGGTGGCTCAGTCGGTTAAGGGTCCAACTTTGGGTCAGGTCATGATCTCGCAGTCTATGAGTTTGACCCCCGTGTCAGGCTCTGTGCTGACAGCTCGGAGCCTGGAGCCTGCTTCGGATTCTGTGTCTCCCTCTCTCTCTGCCCCTCCCCCGCTCATGTTTTGTCTCTCTCTCTCTCTCTCTCTCTCTCTCTCTCTCTCTCTCTCTCTCTGTCAAAAATAAAAATAAACATTAAAAAAAATTAAAAAGAACCACTTAGAAAGAATCTCTCTCTGTAAATGTCAGCTTCCTTTTTCTTTTATGGATAGATCATAAGTAGAAACCAAGAAAAATAATTCTGGGTTTCTCTTTTTAGATAAAGGTTTATAATATTAGATCCAAAAGTTAAAATTGATTTTTCATCCAAAAAAAATTCTTTTAGTTTTTGACTTTTAGTTTCAACAAATCCAGCTACCTGTCTGTTTAGGTCTCCTGTCACTAAAAAGGAAAAGAATGTTTTAGATAGTGCCCTTAATTTGTTTCTTACATGGCAAGAAATATTTCACATCTCCTTTATTGAAATAAAATGAAACAAATATCATTTTCCAAGTTTCTTGACCTTTTAGCTGAATAATCCTGGTCATTCAGCTCCTTGGAATAGAATAATTGTTTTTAGTAATTAGATCTGTGCTTAATTATTTAGGGTCTTGGTCAAAATAGGTGAATACAATCAAGCCTAAAATGTGGTTTCTTGTCCATCCTCATGAGCACACACATGCACACAGAGTGCACACACACTGAGATTTAAATCTGTATGAAAACTATCAAAATTGTTTTTTTGATTCTGAAAATACTAGGTATTTTGGACTTTTTCAGTTAATTTATTGTCTCTTCATTATAGCTCAGAAGTACAGAGAGAATTACTAATTGAATTAATACTATTTACTAATAGTAATAGAGTATTATTATTACTAATAAAATAGAGGTTTTAGAAATAAATAGTAAAGCTGAGCTTAGCCTTCTAACTTTGGTCAAATCAGTTTTGTTGGCATTATCATTTGGAATTTTAAACTTTCCAGTAGAGTGGCTGAACTCCTTTGATTCAAACCAGCCTGTGATTTAAATTAGCTTTGTTTTTAAAGGAACCTAAAAAAGACCAATTTACTCTAAGGAAAGCATGGATCACGTTAGCAGTTTGGGGGCTAAGAATTCATATGAGTTAAGAACCTCAAACTGATCAATATATGATAGAGTGCATTTATAAAAAGTATAGTTCATTTAGTAGGTGTGATTTGAAGAAGTGCTATTAGTTCTTCACCACATTAAGCCTGGGTATAAATTTGCAGAGAGAAATCATTCTAAGGGAGCTATTCTGAGCAGCACTTTCAGTCAAGATGGTACATATGTTTCAGCTAGAGAAGAGTGCTATTGAGGGTGCTCTGGTATCACTGGTTGTCATCCACATCATGAAAAGGAGGCTAGCAGGTGTTTATAAAAGAGTGTATAGTCAAAACACCTTACTAATGATATCAATCCTCACCACCATTTAGGTAGAGCTGGCAAGCAGTCAAATGTCAGATATTCCCTGAGCATTTCCCTTGTGCCAGACACCTTTCTAAGTGTCAGGGATGCAACAGTGAATGAGACAGCCTGAGACCCTCAGAGGATAGAACTTGCATCTAGTGAAGGGAGTTAAATAATAAATACCCAAATGAATAGGCCAATGAAACCATTTCGTTTCGAAATAAATGCTATGAAGAAGGTAAATGTGGCCAAGGTGTGTAGGTAGTGAGTAGAGGAGCTGCTTTATATGGACTGATGAAAGAGACCACTCAGGGAGATGACATCTGAGTTGTGATCTGAAGTATTAAAAGGAGAATTTTTCCCCCCAAGAAGAGTTTATTGAGCAGAAGGAACAGCAGGTGCAAAGCCCCTGGGGATGGGTCTCAACTGGAGCATCCTATGCTCCAAAATGTGGCCAACGTTCCAAGAGTAAAGTCAACAAAAGAAGAGTGGTAGAAAGTAGAGCTAAATTGAACCTTAATATGTCTGCTCTACAGCCAGCTGTTGCTACATCAGCAGGACAGTCTGATGTACAAGTATGGATGATAGTCAGGGGTCCAAACCTGAGACCTGAGATGGTCGTCTGTGAATGTAGTGAGTGATTTTAAGCCAATAGAACATGATTGGGGATGGCTAAAGAACAAAGGATGACCAAGCACAGAGTTCTGGGGCACACCGGTATTTAGAGATGTAGGAAAGGAGGAAGAACCAAAAGAGAGACTGCAAAGCAACACATATTGAGGTCAGAAGACCAGGTACACCTGTGTGATTGTCTGAGGCGGAAAGCTATTCATGGAGTAGAGTGTGGCCAAGCATGCTAGCTGCTCTACAGTGTTAAACAGAAAGTTGACAACTGACTTTGTAAGATGCAGGTGACTGGTGATCTTGCTAAGTGGGTTAAAGGAAGAAAGGAGATAAAGAATAAAAAGGACATTATACTGAGGCATTTTATGATGAAGGAGATTACAGATACAAGGTAATAGCTGGTGGAGAAATGGGACCATGGGAAGGTTTTTTGGTTTTGGGTTTGGGGCATTTTGTTTTGTTTTGTTAGCACAGGAAGGATGGGAAAAGCATCTCACTGATGGGAAGAAGATTGTAGAGGTGAAGAAATTGACAATGCAAAAGACAGGGAATGATGACAGTAGCTAAGTTCTTCTTAAGAAGCCAGGACAAGACTTGGATGACATGAGAGAGCCAGTGCCCCCATGGGAGGGTTGGCTTTACATAAAAGCAGGGACACCACTTCCGTTGCAAAAAGAGAGGAAACATAGCATTGCGACAGATTCAGGAAGGTTGCTGGAGGCGGTGGCAAGAAGCTGACTTAGTACTCATCCCATTGCCTCTGTTTTCTCCATGGAGCATGAGGCGGCTGAAAGTGAAGGATGGAAAGGAGTTTGGGAGAAGGAAGAGAGAGGATTGGATGTGAAACCATTGTTTTGTTTGGATGGGAAAGCAGATTTGCCAGGGAAGTTTCATAAGACTGTCTGGCACCATGGAGTGTCCATTCAAGATTTATGGCAACAAATTTCAAGTGAGTCTAGTCTGCAGGGTCAGGTGATTTTCTCTGGAATTCTTTAACTGATCAGATCCAGGTGCAACTGAATTTGCTTAAATGTGTTTGGGGGTTTTCCAGAAGGGTATGGTTGAAATGCCAAGGATGTAATATATAAAGGGAGCAGTTGCAATGCCTGGAGATAGCATATAAGCCAATAAGGAGGAAATTGAAGACAAGATGGGGGTAATGCGTGGTGAAAGAGTAGATGATTGAGAGGCTTACACTGTGTATTTTGGAGGTGATGCTACTGTTGGTCATAAGGTATAGCGCATGGTCATGTGCGTATATGGCTGAAGTGGATCAGCATGAAGGACGCCAAGGACTTGAAAGGCCAGAGCCTTGGAAATAGCTACATGAATGTTGAAGTTGCTAAGAAATCTGTCAGGAGCTGTAATAGAGAAAAAGATGTTGGGCTATAGGATGCCACCATCAGTGATGAAGGGGGTGTAATGAGGATTTCAGTGGATGGACACAACAAGGAAGACTAATAAGTGATAGTCTGGTGCTTCAGGGGATCTGGGTTTTTGAAAGAGGAAGGAGGAGAAATGACTTGGAATTGCAAAAGAGAGCAAGAAGGACACCTGCCAGGCCCTGAATTGCATGAGGCATAGAAGTAAAACAGACTTCACATGAAAGGATTACAGAAGTATCTAAGGGAGACAGCCCATTTCTGTTAGACGAATAGGGCAATCGGAAAGTGTACTGAGTGTTTGAGACACTTGAACTTCAGATAGTGACCCAGGTAATGGGGACATTAGGTCAGGTGGGACTGTACCTGGAAGTCTCTCAGAGAAAGGTTGCTAATCCACTGGAGTACAGAGCATTTAGCTGGAGCCACTGCACGCACATTCTGTCTTCCAGGCCCTGGACATAGGGACTGAACAAGGACTTCTTCAGGGAACTGCTGTATTAGTTTCCTGAGCTGGGAGTACCCAAGAGAGGAACTGCAGATGCCAGTAGATGCCATGCCTGCTGGGAACATGCAGCCAGAGGAACTCTCTAGGCATCTGATCTTCCTGGTAGCTGACTATACGTAGTGTGTAAATATATGCTGACAAGCATGAGTACTCAACTCCCACATGATTTCAGAGAATTATAAATTATATATATGAACTTAGAATGTATTTCCCATGAAACTTGTAACATGGAGGACATCAGATTCTCGGGGGAGTCCATGAAGACATTTCATACCCAAGATGGATAAACCAGGGATCTAAGGACACTACAGTGCTCACCATCCTTGAGACCAGTTCTGTGGGGATGGTGCATTCTACTCACTGCTGCTTCTCTGGGCTCCCACATAAGCAGCCCAGCGTGAATTTCATTCTTTTCTGGACACTTTTTGTATGGGTTGCTGTTACTAGACTATAAGATCTTTGAAGGCAGGGCTATTCCTGAATCATAGCACGATCTCCATATTACATTGCCTGACAAGCACTCTGAAATGTCTCCTTTCTGTTCCTCCTCTGTCCTTCCTGGGAGGAGACAGGAATGAGAAACAAGAGAAGGTAGAGGACCCTTACAGGTCTTCTTTTCTACTTCTGTCCAAAATGCAGAACTTTAAAGTTATCAGAGGGCAAGATGATACTGACTAAATTTAGCCATGTGAAGAAAGGCACCAGAGGGAGGAAACTGTCTTAAAATTTGTAATCTGTTGAAGAAAGAAATATTGTACTATTACTATGGAGGTGAAGAAGTACTTTCTGGTCTTTTGTGAGAATGTAGAAGATGAGCCTTTGGGGAGTTGTCCAGCCAGTTTGTCCTTTCCCTCAATTAGAGCAATATTTTCTAAACTATCTTTGGCCTCAAATGCCTTACAGAGACTCAATGTGATGAAGTCGTAGGAGAATATTTTGCCAGTATGTAGGCTCCATTTGACAAAGTATTGTTCCCTGAGAGCATGGGCAGTGATAATCCAAATAAGAACTAATTATTCCAGTAATGGCCCAAGAAAACACGTTATTCAAGCCAATGGTGCAAAAGCCAACCTTGAATTAAAAAAAAAATTTTGATCATCAGTTTCCTCCCTTTTAATGTCATGAGGGGAAAGCAAAGATGTTGACTTCTTGACAAGATTTATTTTCAGTTAAACTTTTTGACGGGAGTAATTGTTTTAATTTATTTGCAAAATCTTGAAAAATACAATTCCTGGAATTATGAAAAATACAGATTGTAAAAAGAAAAAATAGCAATCATGAAAAATCTTAACACCCAGGATTCACCATTATTAATAACGTAGCATATTTTCCTCTACTCTTTTTTTTATGTCCCAATTTTTCAAGTAGCTAAGTTATATTCTCTAAACAGTCTTGATAAAAATAAATGTGAAGTCTGTTCTTAGATTAAGCTACAAAATACAAGATCTTACACTTCTAAAATTAATTGTGAAGATGATCAGATTCAGGGCTATTCTTTAGCAGACATATTAAATGTGGAATTCTCTCTTTTGAGAACACAAAGCCATCAATATCTAAAAGTTAATTTAAAAGGGAAGGTATTTTAGGGAGCACCTGGGTGGCTCAGTCGGTTGGATGTCTGACTCTTGATTTTGGCTCAGGCCATGATCTCAGTGCTGTGGAATTGAGCCCCACATTGGGCTCCACACTGAGCATGGAGCCTGGTTAAGATTTTCTCTCCCTCAGGGTGCCTGCGTGGCTCAGTTGGTTGAGTGTCTGACTTCAGCTCAGGTCATGATCTCACAGTTCCTGAGTTCGTGCCCCGCATCAGGCTCTGTGCTGACAGCTCAGAGCCTGGAGCCTGCTTCACATTCTGTGTCTCCCTCAGTCTTTCTGTTCCTCCCTGTTCACATGCCGTCTCTCTCTCAAAAATAAAGATTAAGATTTTCTCTCCCTCTGCCCCTCTCCCCTGCTCACGCTCTTAGTCTCTCTCCAAAAAATAAATAGATAGATAGATAGATAGATAGATAGATAGATAGATAAAAGAAAGAAGGAAAAAAATGAGGAAAAAAGAAAGTATTTTTTAATTTAAAAATCCATAAACATAAGATAAACATGTATTACAATAAAAGTTTACATTTTTTTATACAACCACATTTTAGGGAGGAACTCCATTAAAATGGAAGGGAGCAAAGAATTGATATTAAACACCCAACTCACATCACAGTCCCTTCTCTTAATCAGTATCCGGGCAAGAGCCAAGAAGAACTGGGGCGAGGAGCTATTTTTGTGTTCTATGTTCTTTATCTCTGGGGTTTGCAGGAGAAAAGGTGGCAAAGAACTTCCTGACGGCTGTTCTTAACTCCAGCTTATTTGGAAAGTATTATTAAAAAATAATGTTGGTTCTGGTTATTTTTCTTTTAAGATTTAGCAAACAATGTCAAGTTCAGTTTTCTATTGAGTTTGAAGGTAGTGACTTTTTTTGCAGCAATGAAAGCAGTTACCTGGTGAGAACAGTTTTGCAAACAAGCGAAGATGTGTTATGTCTCTAGTCACCTATTACCCCAGGAGAACCACTTCATTATCTAAAAGGCTTGAAGCACTGTCATCTCAGGGGTTTCTCATATCTTCTCACATCTCTTCTAACAAATTTGTCACCCATCTTGGGGGAGGCGAAGAAAGGCTTAAATCCTAATGGTTTATTTTCACAATCATTGAACAATTCACAATTCACACAGTATTCAGTGGTCAAGTCTAGCTGATTGTAGAAGGTGGGATGGAACTGGAAAACTGGGCTCTTTATCAGAATTGATCGACGGGACACAATACCCTGCTAGAGACAACAGCGTCCATGACATCATGGACTGCACGCGGGCATGGAGATGCCCCAGCCAAGCACAGCCACTTGGTGCCTGGTCACAGGCCAAGCTCATGATGACAACAGTGCATGTGGCTCTCTGGCCCTGCCTGCTGACTCCATTGGGAAATATTAACAGGCAGGGATCTCCCTGGAAAATCCTGAGACAATGAACAAGTGCAAAGGTTCAGCAGGTTCCTGAGGCAGTGTTTATTTTAGCATTGGTTGTCATTCTAAAAATTGCTGCTGTGACCCTGTACTTTCAGTGGCTGTGGAGTGTTTGTGACCTTCCTCCTCCCCCAGATCAAGCAGGGGCACATGTGGAGAACAGAACAAGGGATGGTCATGTTCTGCCTGTGTTGCTGGCAGGGGGCTGTGGGCCAAAGGTCTCATCCCTCACACAAGAGTAGTCTCAATTTGTGCTCATCAACAAAATTAATGATAAAAAGGCAGATTGTGTGGCAAGAAATACTGTAAAGTAAATAGTGTGAGAATCCAAAGACATACAGTTGGGCAAAGATAATCAAGGAAATCTTTACAGAGAAGCTTATATTGAAATAAATAAATTAAATCTGATATTAAATCAGACAATGCTCCAATCCTGGCTTATTATAGCATATATGATAATAGTTAGGGGGAACTCAAGGACTAAAGGAATTCAAGGATCTAAGATTCACAGTTTCTATTTTTCACTCATTCATTCATATTCTCTCTCTCTGCATCCCTTCCTTCCTCTTCCATCCACCTTCTACCAAGAGAGTCCTGTTCGATTTACTTAAGCTACCTATGAGCCTAATTCAGCTGCAGTGTGCATGTATACATACAACAACGTACCATCCCTGAGTCTTCGAAACTTCTGTTGAATGGAGAAGTAAGTAGTTCATAAGCTGTGTCAGAGAGGAAGAATATCCTCTGCCCTTCAAGGTTCTTCCAGCTGGACTAAGAATCAAGCTGACATGAGACAGATTAACAGGAGAAAGTCAATTTTTAATTTTGTACAAAGGGGGATCTACCCAAAATCCATGGACATGGAATTTGGCAAAGACATGCAAAATGAAGTTTATAAGTCATTCTGAACCAAAGAGAATGGGGGCAGGGGTCTGGGACTTCAAAGGGAAGGTGTGAAATTCACAGGAAGATGAAAACGAGTAAATGTCTGGCAAACAAATGTTGCTGAAAACTCCACCCTCTTTTCTTTTGGAAAGAGAAATAAATGTTGGAAGAGTCAGAGGAGCAATTCTGAGGTGGTGGGGTCATTCCATAAGAACCTGGTAGGAAGAAGGTTCCTACCTGTGCTCTCAGTGCATGATTTTCTTCCACATTTACAGACTCTGGATCTGATGGTTACCATGAACTTCAACTCAGCATTTATATAAATGTGGGCTCTTCCTTCTGCCAGGTCACTAGCATCTGTGTTTGTGTGGGTGTGTGAATAAAGTCCAAAGGCAAACCCTCAGCAAGGATTTTATCATCATGTGTGGGAGAGTTTATTACTCAGGCTCTGTTTTTCCATTTGCTGTGTACTTTGATTCCTGAATCAAATAAACAGAGAAATAAGTTGCCACTGTGCACCTAGACTTTAAATATAAAATGAGTATTTTATTTTAACTTTAAATGCCTTTCTGGATGCCTTTCATGCATTGGCATCTGAGTTTTTTGTTTTATAATCCTTGTTAGAGACCAATTTTTAAAGTAATAGGGATGTACCTTTTCATTCTGGATGCTTGCTGAGATGTTCTGTGTGGCTCTGCCAGCCTGAGCAGCTGTCCCCTGCCGCTCTATGCCTGCCTGTTCCCCCCTGTGAGTTCTCTGGGGCTCCCATGGATCTTTGTACAGCCTGAATTGTAGCTAGCTTTCTCATTACCTTATCCTGCCATGCAGTTTTCCCCTAAAGTCTCAAGGCAATAAAGTTCAAAATAAAAATTTACATGGTCTGTAGATATTGCGTGTTTTAGTAAGAGACCGTGGACTAAAAAATGTAAGTGAATGGTCTTTTATTTCCTTTCTTCAGATAGGGAACTTCCCAAATGCCCCTGCCTTTGTATGGGACCGGTCTGTGATAGCATTGAAGTGAATAATTTTATATTTGGCAGTTGTATATCAAAGCAAGTCTCATAAACGCAGCAGATGTACATTCTGGGAGACTGCCATTAGCATGCATCTGGGGAGTTATTTAGTGGTTATTGACAGGCTTGGGGATGGGGGGCGGGGAAGGATGGGATACCCAGGACTTTCCCCCTCATTGTTTTGTTTTCTGATTGTCCCCAAAGAAAAACCTTCTGAGTCTGAATCCTTAAATGAACCTTTTATATTTAAATGTAGTGCTGTTAACTGTGGGAAGCCTTTGGATTGGAGGTTTTCCACGGGAATTGAGAAAAGTAAGTCTGGCCTCTTTCATTGTTTAAATTCTAATTGTTTCTAAGAGAAAAGCATTTGAGGAAATGCCTTCGTGCCCTCTGATTGGCATTCTCTGCTTTTGAAAGTAGATTTAGGGGATTTTCTATGTGAAACCAATAAAGCAGTTTAAGTAATTTAGAGCTAAATTATTTCTCCCCGGAAGACAGCCAGGTCAATGGCCTGGGAAGAAAGGAAGGGCCCAAGGAACTCACAGGTAGAACAGCAGCATCTTGCCCTCCTCCTCCCCCCCCCCCCCCCCCCCCCCGCCTCCCACAGCTGGTGAGTGAGGGGCTGCTGTAACCATCTGGACCATGAGGGTCCTGCCCGGCTCTACCATCCAGACCCTGAGGGTCCAACTGGGCTTTTCTAGCACAGCAGACCTAAATGCTCACATTGTAATGTTTCTCGTCTTCCTGTTCCTCCAACCTTCTCTCCCTTTTATCTTGGTAACAGTCACAGTTGTAGTTTTCCAACTGTTTTTCCTTTAGAGATTTGAGCTGGGGCTTAAGAGATTCTTGGTATTAGGTTTCTGAAGTGTCTTTCCTGGAGAAGCAGGACTGAGCAGATTGGTGTGAGCAACCTAGGGAACCTGCTTCATCTACTCCAAGACAAAGGTGGAATAGCTTTTACAAATTACTTAATATCTTCCTGCCCCCACCCCCATCTGTAACACTCGAAGACTTAGGAGATCCCATATTGCTTGCTCATGGTATAGTGAAGATCAGTTTAGTCTCTCAAGTTTTTGTCCCTGTTCACTTAAAGCTCTTAGAGTTCTTTCTCCCTCCCTACTTTGCTGCCCCTCCCTCATGCCCATTCAGTCTCTTAAAGCCAGAACCTTAGCTGCCATCTAAGCTCCATAATTAATTAGCATACATTTGCTTGATGTTTACTATGTTTCCTAGTATGCATATTATATTAGAGATATTTGTGTACATTATCTTATCTCCTCCATTTGACTGTAAATTCCATAAAGACCAGGCATTTTCCTTCTTTGAGTCTCCCTAGAATAGCACCTTGTCCATAGTGAGTGCTGAATAAATGTGGCCAGCACTATGGTTTTCAATCGATTTGAAAAAAACATGTAAATGATAGATATGTTAGTTATTAGGCATGTAGTCTCAGCACCACTGTGTTTCCATTTGTTTCCAGAAAAATAGTTATTAACTGTATAGGGCTCTTTTTTTTTTCACCTGCAATATATATATATATATATATATATATACACATAAATATATATACATATATATATTTATATATATACACATAAATATATATATATATTTATATTTATATATATATATATAAATGTTCTGTGTGGCAGCACAGCAATATATATATATATATTGCTTGTTTGTTTTAACTATTTTTGAGGGAGGGAGTGCACATGTCTGGGGTAGGGGCAGAGAGAGAGAGGAGGACAGAGAATCCAAAGCAGGCTCTGCACTGACAGCAGAGAGCCCCATGGGGGCGGGGGGCTCCAGCTCACAAACAATGAGATCACAGCCTGAGCTGAAGTTGGAGACTTAACCAGCTGAGCCACCCAGGTGTCCCTTTCCTTCTGATTCTTATCACCTCCTCCCTCTACATCTTCACCCAGGAGATGGGATTTGTCCAGAGATCCTGTTACTTGGAAGCTTCTTATTTTCCCATGAATATTTGTGCCTAGTAGAAGAGAGAACAGAGAGGATGAGAATCTCTCTTTCTCCCCTCAAGCTAGTTCCTATTCCAATGATTGCTATTATTTGTATATTTTCCTCTCTTTTTCTTTGTATTTAGAGAGAAGGTTCATGTGGTTTTTATCAGGTAAAGTGAATTAATTTTATCCAAAGAACCTGCGTTATTGGGAGTCCATTTTTATGTGAAGTCCTGGTTGTAAATGAAGCAGAAGAATTTTCACGTATTTTGGAGTTTTGGGGTTAAAAGAAGTGGGGGGTGGATCTTAGATGCACCGAACATTTCACGGATATGCTTGTTGAGCATTTATCTTCCTCAGCATCAAACAGTTCTCCCTAACTAATCTTTGCTTACGATTTTTATGAGAGCTAAAAGATAGTTCCTTCAGTTTTGCATTGGCTGGCAAAGCTCTAACACATGAGGTCTTTGTACGTCTTTCTCCAGTAGCTGATAAAATCCAGCCTTCAGACTGAGTAGACGTCTTGCAGAAAGAGATCTTTTTCTGATTTCTCTGCTTGAATTCATGAGATCACAAGTTAAATGAAGGGTTGAAGTTCAAGTAGGAAATAAAAGGCCGAGTGTAACACCAAACAGTTTGCACCAAAAACATTCTGCATTTCTCTCCTTCAAGCAACTGTTGCTCAACTAACTTGTGTTGGTGTTTTCTCCTCTCGTGTGTTTCTCTCATGAGCCTGTACTGTTACCACTTCCTTAGCCCTGGAGGAAGCGTCCTTCAGAAACCAGTTCATGCTGGGAAGACTGAAATGGCCGTATAAATACATATGAGAGAAATGTGTACTGGTTCTGCATCCCTTGCATCTTTAGAAGTTAGGGTCTCAGACCTTTTAGTAGATCTGTTAGCTTTATCTGTGTTCCTTTTCACTCACCGTATAGTTACTGACAACTGATCTTGTGCATGTTATTCTGTTCCAGGCATTGTGGGCCTGTATACTATTGAAACTGTGAGTCGATTTCTTGCATGGCTCATGAAATCACATTTTCTTTTAGAGACACCCCTTGGGGCGCCTGGGTGGCGCAGTCGGTTAAGCGTCCGACTTCAGCCAGGTCACGATCTCGCGGTCCGTGAGTTCGAGCCCCGCGTCGGGCTCTGGGCTGATGGCTCAGAGCCTGGAGCCTGTTTCCGGTTCTGTGTCTCCCTCTCTCTCTGCCCCTCCCCCGTTCATGCTCTGTCTCTCTCTGTCCCCAAAAAAATAAACGTTGAAAAAAAAATAAAAAAAAATAAAATAGAAATGTACTATCTCATGAGTGTTAATACTACTGTTATTACTACTACCACTAATAATAATAGCACGTGTCAGATACAGGGACTTTATCCCAGGCACTATGATAAACCCTTATAGTATCCCATTTAAACGTTTCAGTCCTCTGAAATGGCTAATGTATTTCTTCTCTTTAACAGCTGGAAGCCTGAGGCTCATGGAGGTTAAATTACTTGTCCTGGGTCACACAGCTAATGTGTTTCAGAGTTGAAGTTCAGACTCAAGTCTATTTGACCACTAAGTCTGTGTCTTTAGTCACTACCTCCTACTCTCTCTGGAGATTGTCAAATGCCAATACTTCCTGAAACAGCCAGTTACATTTTTGGCCAGATGTGAGGTTTTCTTTCATGCAACAGATAAGACAGGTGCATGAGTAATTAAAACCCAAGGATCTGTAACCGAACCAATGTGAGTTCACTCCTTGGTGAGTCAGAAACTGCACCAGGTTGAGTTGTCGCACCAAGAAAACTTTTATTGGCAGCAAATAAGGAGATCACAGGGAATGGTTTCCAAAGCCGTGACTCCTTGAGAGAGGGTGCACGGGTTCCTTTTATTTAGGGTTAGGATGAATATTTAGATAGGGAAGACTTGTCACCTGTGTATAGGTGGACACAAGGTCACACATACGCCTTAAGGAAATAGGCCTACACATACATTGTATGTTATGTAAATGAGGCCGACGCTCCGCCTTGGTTAGGGAATTTAGTATTGTAATGAGGTAAAGGTAATTTTAGGTCATACCAGAGGTCACTCCATGGTCCATCTGCCCAGTTGCAGGTCAGGTTTAGCTTAAAAGGTCTGGGACATTGGGTGGTCTCGCCCTCAGGCAGTCACTGTCACCTGGGAGTGGGGGTCCAGGGGGTGGCTTCAGGTTTCATCTGCCTGAGTCCAGAGGAAAGCCAGAAAGAAGACTTGAGGGGAAAATGTAAGACAAAGGTTAGTGAGTGCAAGCAGGTGGGCAGGAAAGGCCAGATCTTGGGGTCTGGTGGGTGACAGATCCAGGTTTCTGTAACACCCAAACTCATGATAGGCTAGCTGGGGTGACAAAGACTTAATATATTCAAGAGTTTGCTTGGGGAATAGCAGCAAGTAAAATGGAGGAGTCCCTTTTGTCCTTCATAGGATTTGTAACTTAGCTCGTCCTGTTGCTAATCATGCTGAAAAGAATGTGGAACCCTAAATCAGTGTGTGAAACAAAGCCATTTCTTGGCCGACACCTTCCAGTGCAAGGGAAACAAGCAAAGCAAAGCATGGTGTTGGTTAAGGGGCTGAGGGAACAAGACTTAGAGGTTCAAGGTCACACCTGAAACCATAGAGCCTATTTTTCACTGATGCTAAACAGAAGCTGTGTTTCAAAGTAGTCACATATTTTTAACAGGCCAGCAGTCGACATCACCTGGGAACATGATGAAAATAGACATTCTCAGACCACATACCACATCCACCAAATCAGAAGTTCAAGGGGCGAGTCACAGCAGTCTATCTTAACAAGGAAGTTCTGATGCACAGTAAAGTCTGACAACCACTGGATTAAGGTGTACTTTTTTTCATCATTGCAAATCAATCTGGTGAAGGAATTGATTTATGGTATCAACTCACCTATCTGGTACTGGAACATTTATTCATTCACCATTTATTGTCAGGCACTTTCACAGATGTCACTTTATTTCATCCTTTTACTAATCCTGTGAGATGTTCTTATCCCTCTTTTACAGAGAAGCAACAGAGCTTCAGAGGCGTTAGGTGGCTTATCTGACATTACATAGCAGATACCTGTCTTGGTATTTAACCCAAGTTTCTGGACACATGCTCTGGGCATTAGACAAGATATGCCACCCCAAAATGCTCATGGTCAAGCAGGAAGACAGCTACCCAGCAAAAATTAGAAAACCCTGCTATCTCTATATACGTGTATTCATAGGAGTAAAATTAACCTTTTCAACATACAGAGAGTTAACCAAATTAATGTTCCCTTGTTCTCTTAAAAATATCCACATAAATCCTTCTCAGCAAGAGATAAGTAAAGAGATTAGACATGGAGTCTTTTTTTACATTTTACAATCATGGAACACGATGTAAATGGTTATATTTTAAACCCATGAGGCTTTTGAACACCAGTGAGCATACAAATTTATTCAGTAAACATGCGTCTCGTTTGTACAGTACTGCATTAGGTACTGGGCAGAAACTAAAAAAAGTAAATAATAGATGGTTTCAAGTCACTTAAAAGGTTCTTTGTATGAAATCATTAGAAAACAATAAAAGAATATCAGGGCCTAAGTGATATGATGTAATAGTGGTTGAGTAAAGGGTGAGATCAGTGAGGGTCAGAACACCCATTCTCTCTAAGTAATTCAACCCACCAGTGTTTTCGAGGAGAATAAGTCTGTATAATCAGATTGAACTTTGTTGCTCTGGGCCCAGGGCAAAGAGGTATGGATGTAGCTTAATCTGTGTGTGTGTGTGTGTGTGTGTGTGTGTGTGTGTGTGTGTGTGTAAAAGAGAGGGAGAATATGTATCTACGCTTGCGTATATGTTTCCATTTTGTGGGTAGTTATATACATGTAAAATCTCAAATATAATTGCTAGATTGCCTCCTAACTAGATGTATCCATTTATACTATATATTCTCAAACAATATATGATGATCTCTGTTTCTCTTGTCTTCCCCAACACTAGGTATTTATTATCAATATTCTTAATCTCTACCAATTTAGTAGGCAATGTAATATTTTATTATTTTTGTCTGTATTTATTTAAAGATTTATAAGTTTCAGTAATTTTTTAGATGTTTATTTTGTCTTTATGTCCTTTGCCTATTATCTTTCAGAGGAGGGTTTTCTATTTATAGGAATTCTTTGTACTGTATGGATGACAGCCTTTTGTTGTAGGAGTTCCATATATTCCTTGTTGTTTGTCCTTTTTTATAACCTTACATTTTTTGTGTGCCATATAGAAGTGTTACATTTTTATATACACAAATGTATAAACTCTGTTCTCTATGACTTTTGGATTTTGCTTTCTACTTAGAATTCCCTGCTTTAAAACTAGCCAGTTTATTAATGAAGGCAGCTTAATAACTATATTAGCTATATTTCAGTTTTATTCTTCCATTTCTACACCTGCAGGAAAACTTTTCTGAATGATATTTGTCTTGGCTTCCATGTAGAATATAAAGCTGTGCATGATATCAGACATCTGAAGTCAGTTCACCAGTTGCTTTGAATGCTCTCTTTCCATCTATACAAATAGTTACCTGTTGGATTTTGGATGTTGAAAGCAAGTAATTTGGGTGGAAGTGGCAGGAAAGGGCAGGCAGGCAGGCAACTCCTTTATGGAGTTGATTTAAAACTAAGTGGTTATTAGGATCTGCCTCTACCTCAGCCCCTTTGCTTGCTCAGCTTGGAGCAAGCACTCCACAAGGTCCAGGTCTGTGCAGTTTCAGAACTGGCACTTGTGCTAGCTCACAGTGTAGTGCCCGGGCCAGCAGCCCAGCAGCACCTGGGGGCTTAGGAGAAATACCAGTTCTCAGGCCCTGTACCAGATAGACTGAACCAGGGACTCCCAGGTGGGCCCAGCAGTCTGTGTGCACAAGCTCTCCTGGTGATTGTGGGGCCTGCTCAAGTTTAACAAGCATGGCTCTTACAAGACAGAAACTTAACCCACAAGCACATTCTTCCTGCAGCTCCTTTCTTTAGTTAGGACTACATCATATGCAAAACCCAATTTCCCCCTTTAGAGGAAGATACCAGAGATCTACCTCCATTTCACAGAGGAACCATTTTTGACCATTTCCTTTTTAGATACGTTAGTAGGACTTCTCATAATCTAAACTACATTCTTCTTTATGTATCAGCTGTTAGAAGTATTTATGGCTACCCTCTTTGAGAGATGAGGATTTGGTTTATATACGCCCTTCCCTTTCCCCTACCTCCTCCAAAATTTTTATCTCTTACTTTTCTTTTATATTTGGTTCTTCCAGACTACCTTCATAATTTTATTTTTATTTTCTTAAGTTAATTTAGTTTGAGAGAGCACGTATGTGCACAGGTGAGGGAGAGGCAGAAAGAAAAAGAGAGAGGATCCCAGCAGGCTCTACACTATCAGCACAGAGCCTGATGTGGAGCTTGAACCCACAAACTGAGGTCATGACCCAAGCTGAAATCAAGAGTAGGGTGCTTAACCTACTGAGCCACCCAGGCACCTTTACCTTCATAATTTTATTTTATTTAAATTTTTTTAATGTTTATTTATTTTAGAGAGAGATAGAGACAGAGTATGAGCGGGGGAGAGGTAAAGAGAGAGGGAGACACAGAATCTGAAGTAGGCTCCAGGCTCTGAACTATCAGCACAGAGCCCAATGCGGGGCTCGAACTCATGAACTGCGATATCATGACCTGAGCCCAAGTCAGATGCCCAACTGACCGAGAGCCACCCAAGCGCCCCTCTACCTTCATAATTTTAAATGACATACTTCAATTCTTAAGTTTTCACTCTTTGAGTACAATGAAGAAATTGACACCCACTTCCCCACCTCCTCCTTTCTCCCTCCTTCTTTGAGATAATTTTAGATTGTCAACATTTCTATTTTTCTATGATATATTATTACATAATTTGTTTATACATTGCTTTTGAATATTGGAAATAGTGTTTGCAATAGGATGGTTATATAAAAACAATATTCACTGAACAATGAAGATGTGCGATTAGTCTTTGACTTAATGCCTTGCCTACCTGCATGTGTCCTGTCCTTGATCGCTTACTTAGGTTTGATTCACAGTCACATTATCTCATGGCATTTCCCAAAGTGTTTTCTGTAGGCGTTAAGCAAAAATGTGGCAAAGTGAGTTTGGGAAACACTCAAAGTTAAACACACTACTACTATAAGACTCTTCAAAGCCCTTGAGTTCTAATGAAAATCATTAATCTTTGAAAGAGGGATTGGTATATAGCATTTCTCAAATGGAAACCCTTTTTTATAAGGCATCTCAAGGAATTAGTGTAATGTAGAACATACCATGGAAAGTGTTGCCCTATGGGACCTGCAAGTCTTCTGCTCTAGAAGGCCTCCTTTCTGCCTAGATTCTGCACGCTGCCTATTACCTAACTGGTCTGGTTTGAGTCTCAGACTTAGTCAGCCATTGTTCACCAAGATCCTAGCCCTGACTTCTGGACCCAAGAATGTTCTTTTCCCCTCAGCCGCCATACTAGCTTCTAAGAGCTACATGTCTATGATCTAGGATGTAGTCAGGTACTGCCCGCACCATTGTCTGTCAGAGTGCTCATTCACTGATTTTCTTTTATCAGATACTATGATAGTGATTTGCATCCTTCCTAAATGCTTGGTTTCTTTTATTTTTTTCCCAACTTATCCTAGAGATGCTGAATTTAACCAACCTACTCAGAAGATATTTTCTTTCTCAAAAGCAGTGTCATCTCACAATAAAACAAATTCACTCAAATTCATGTTTCAATATCTGAATTCTTATCTACTTAAATAAAAAGTTCCTTTATTTTGAAAAGGAGTGTTTTAGAATATGGCAATGTAACAGATCATTTCATTTCAATGCGATTCAGGCTTTAAGAATAAATTATACCATTCTTCAGGACAAAGACCTTGTCATATCGCAGACTCTAGGCAAGCACAGTAAGTGGCACAGAGTAGATGTTTCATGAAAATATTTACAAATTTTGAATAAATGAAAGCTTCCTTCCTTTTCCTACAAGTTCAATTCCTTTTTCCCCCTTTCTCATGGATGTGCAATTTGTCACTCAAAAGAAAGTAGGTTTATATTTATCTTTCTGGAAGTTGTCCCAGCTGAACCACCTTTGAGACACTTGATTTTGTAAAACTGACCACACTGCCCTAACCTGACATTCTCAAATGAAACCTTTGTCTCAAGTGGATTAGCTCAGTCATGAGATACTTAAAAACCAATCCAGATATTTTTAACCTAAAATTAGCACTTCCTGTTTCCTTTTACCAAATTATTTTGTGTAACCATTCATTCAAAAAACCAGTCATTCAGTGCCTACTCTGTTTAAAGCACTATGCCAAGCAAAGAACAGAACTCAAAGATGAATAAGGCATTATACTAAGTATCCCTAAGTACCCTAAGTATCCTAACTTCCCTAAGTGTCCCTAAGATGCCCACTCTTTAGTTGGGAACATCAGACGTACACATAGGTACATAAAATGCAAAGCAGAGGCATGCCATGTAACAGAACCAAGGATATAGTCCTGGGGATGAAGAGTTCTCTGAATACAAATGATAATCATATTTAGGTTATTTTAGTGGAACCTCTTATATTATCCGATACATTAATGATGCTTCCTAACTGGTAGATGGTGGAATATAAAGAAACATGAAAGCTGGTGTGTGCCCTTGAAACACCAATCAGGAGACAAGCCATGAATGCAAAAAAATGGGTAATAATAGAAGTAACAAATGTAAGCCAAAAGATATATGAAGTGTCATGAAGCAGAACATGATTAATCACCAGATGAATAGATTTGCATTTCAAAAACTCCCTACTGGGTTTCCATTGGTCTTTTATACTTCTCAAGAAATCAGAATGTCCCAGACTCTTAATAATAAAAGTACTAAAAGTGTAGAGCTGAGCAGCCCATGTCAAGGCTGGAGAGAAAAGAAAGGTAGAATCCTCAGGAACAGAGTTCCTGACTAAGGAAGAGGTCAGGTTTGGAGTGATTTTGAGCAGATGCTAGAAGGGATAAGAGCCAGACAGGATAAAATAGAAAAATGATTTAGAATTTCTGTTCTAAATAATCCTGAATTTGAGTCCCAGGTCTACAAGTTTTCTCATTTTGAAGTTTTGGGTAAGTTTTGTAATCTCCTAAGCCTCAGCTTTCTTATCAGTAAGATGGAATAACAACAGAATCTGCTGGGTGGTTGTGAGGATGAAATTAAATATTTCACATGAAGTGTGTGGCACAGGGTTTGCCTGTCCTAGATGCTTAGTCAATGCTGGTGGCTGAATACTGCTAACATTTTTACTATTACCTCTACAGTCTCCTCCCTGGGCTGTAAAACAAAGGATAATAACAGTACCTCCAGGTGGACCTCCAAGTGTTGGTGAGAATTAATTGAGATAAACAGGCAAAATGCTCAGCAGGGACTGCAGCTTACTGTCATACAATGTATGTATTGCACGTCTCCAGAAGATCCCCTCGTCATCATCATAGATATGTAGAATTATTGTTTTATGTTTATTTATTTTTTAGAGAGAGAGAGGGAGAGAGCACATGCACGTGTGCACACGCACAGGGGAGTGGCAGAGAGAGAAGAGGGAGAATCCCAAGCAGGCTCCACGCTGTCAGTGCAGAGCCTGACGTAGGGCTCAAACTCAGGAACTGTGAGATCACGACCTGAGTGGAAATCAATAGTTGAACACTTAACCAACTGAGCCACTGAGGCGCCCCTAGATATGTATAGTTAGTTAGTAGAACATCTTCTTGAACAATGAGCAAATCCTCCCAATTTGCACAGTCATTGTATTTGCCAGCACTGAGCTGACCAATAGTGAGTGCATGTGAAATTTTAGCTACTACTGCTACTGCTCCTAGTATTTTACTGCTCCTATTCCCTGCTCCCAAAGGCCTCCACTGTGCCCTGAAGGAGAAAGTTGTCTGGACAAGTCAGAAGAGTTTCTCTGCTTTTTGTTACTTCATTTAGTATTTTCAAAAACTGTATAGGATAAACATTGTGCTGTGGATTTGGTAGAAGAAAATGTTCTGCTTCTTGCTGAAAAGCCCATGACCCTTAAGTGATACAGCTGGAATGTAAATCTGGGTCTGCCTGACTTTTTTTTTTTTCATTGACACATATGGCCTGCCCAGATGAAATGCGCGTGCCTGCTTTCAGTGACAGGGAGAACTGTGCAAACACCACGTGAGAGGATTGTGTTCAAATAAGTATGTGAATGTGAGGTGGTGACGCATTTGTAACCTATGTGTGGCTGTTGAGAAATTCCCATTAACATATGCAGGCAGAGGTCATAAGGTGGCCTCTCCTTCCCTAAGAGAGAAGTCGTGGGATTCATAGAAGGCTCACTGAGGTTTTTATTCCTCTGATACGTTTTCATTTTATTCCACAGCCTAGAAATATTCTTGGCCTCTGAGTAGATTACATTTTCATAGCAATGCGGAGGATTTAACTCCCACAGATGTTAATGGAAGCCATACAGCTATGCAGCATTTTCAAAATGTACCACTTAACGTCTGAACCTTTTAATCATGCTAGAATTTTTTTCTAGCAAATAAACAAAAATCTATTTTTATACTAACAAAGGAAAGAAACGAACACACAATTCTGTTTCACTCTGCTCTGGGAGTATATACCGATTTTCTCTTTGGAAATTCACCAAACATCTGTGAAGCTTCGAATCTCCCAGATTTGGTGGCTTCATACTTAAATACAACTGCCATGTATTTGGAGACAAACACCAAACAAACAAAACCCTCAAATTTTTCTACTGTAAACCTCTATGGAGAGTGGCTTAAGTGGCTCAGTCAGTAAAGCGTCAGATTCTTGATTTCCACTCAGGACATAATGTCACAGTTCATAAGATCAAGCCCCACATCAGGCTCTATGATGTCAGAATAAATAAGCTTAAATTTTTTTTTAAATATTAAACTTCCATGGGGAAAATGTTTCTAAGGAGAGTCAGAGAGCAAGCCTGTATCAGGGATTTATTTAGAAAAGCAACAAAGATTTTACCGAAGGATAGGGAACTTTCAGCCCAGTGTCCTCTATATTATAACTTCACCACAGTAGAAAATGAAACTTGGTATGGCAGTAGACCCCACCAGGGCTGGGAAAATACTATTGTATTCCCATTGCTTGGGACATGTTGACATATCTTACATATGCCCTGATGCCTTTGACATTACATGACAACAATAACAAAAAGATTTGATATGCTATTCAATTTGAAAAGTGAGTTTATTGGGGTGCCTGGGTGGCCCAGTTGGTTAAGCACCGATTTTTTATTTCAGCTCAGGTCATGATCTCATGGTTCATAAGTTCAAACCATGCATCAGGCTCTGCGCTGACAGCATGAAGCCTCCTTGGGATTTTCTGTCTCCCTCTCACTCTTGGCCCCTCCCCCACTCGCTCTCTCTCAAAAATAAATACATTAAAAAAACAGGTCTAACATGTTTTTAAAAAAATAAAAGTGAGTTTATATGTATTTTCATTTCAATATCAATTCTCTAAGTGCGCTCCCTGGATCAGCAGCATCAGCATCATCCTGGCCCTTGTTAGAAATGCACATTCTTTTTTTTTTAACCTTTACTCATTTTTGAGAGATGGAGAGAGATACAGCATGAGTAGGGGAGGGGTAGAGAGAGAGGGAGACACAGAATCCGAAGCAGGATCCAGGCTCTGAGCTGTCAGCACAGAGTCCGACACGGGGCTCGAACCCACCAACCGTGAGATCATGACCTGACCTGAAGTTGGATGCTTAACTGACTGAGCCACCCAGGTGCCCCTAGAAATGCACATTCTTAAACCCAAATCCAAACTTAATGAATCAGAACCTGAGACAGGTGCCCAGGAATCCATTTTTTCAAAGCTTTCCTGGT
The DNA here is from genome assembly GCF_018350175.1 of Felis catus. Lineage (NCBI taxonomy): Eukaryota > Metazoa > Chordata > Mammalia > Carnivora > Felidae > Felis > Felis catus. Next base: position 22,139,378 of record NC_058378.1, on the reverse strand, counting down.
GATACTGATGCAGACAAACATTTGAGAAGCATTGGCCACAAATTGGGTAAAGTACTGAGTTAATCTGAGTACTGTTTGTGTGCCTCCTGGGTGGGTGAAGGTTTATTATAGCCAGCTGCCCATTCATCATACTAGTCAGCTATGTGTGATCGTACTTTGTTAGCCAGTGCTCTGTTTCACGCTTCACTGAACTTCAGTGTGCAGAGAAGTAGGACCTAAGATTCAGAAAAGAATCAGAGATGAGAGGAAAAACAAGAGAACAGGTGCACAGACCTCAGTACGCAGGTAAAAGAGGTCAGGGGTCAGCCTTTCTCCTACCAGTTCACAGCAACAACTCATGGCAACTACGGGACTGAGGTTGACAAATGGGGCTAGACAAAATACTGTACAGACAGTTAAATATAAAAGCAGGTAAGGGGCTAAATTCCGTGCTACTTTATTGACAGTTAGGTGCAATCTGCTTTTAGCTGTGATACCACCTCAGGAATATGTGTTTCTGTCACAGCTCTTACCAGATGCATAGGGATTACTTGTTAACCTATGTCCATGATTCTGTGAAAACAGAGAATACCATGCTTTATTCATTTTTGGTATCCCTTAGTATATGCCTAATATATACGAGGTATGGGCATACCCTGTTTTCCTGTGCTCTGTTTTATTGCACTTCACAGATACTGCATTTTACAAATTGAAGGTTAGTGGTGAACCTGCGTCGAGCAAGTCTACTGGTGCCATTCTCCAATAGCGTTTGTTCACCTGTGTCTCTATTTACAGTTTGGTTATTCTTTCAGCCTTTCAGACTTTTTCATTATTATATCTGTGTCTGTGATCAGAAATCTTTATTACCATTGTAATTGTTTGGGGGCACCATGGACCGCACCTATTTAGGATGGCAAACTTAATACGTGTTGTGTGTGTTCTGACTATTCCACCAATTGGCCATTCCCTCATCTCTCTCCCCCTCCCCAGGTCTCCCTATTCTTTGAGACACAGCAATATTGAAATTAGGCCAGTTAATAACCCTACAATGACCTCTAAGTGTTGAAGTGAAAGGAAGAGTAGTATGTTTCTTATTTTATTTTCTTTATTTTTAAAATGAAAAGTTTTTAATGAAGATACATCAAGGTTAAAGTACTAAATCTCAAATTTCTATGGTATGTCTCTCATTAAAAATCAAAAGCTCGAAATGATAGAGCTTAGTGAGGAAGGCATGTCGGAAGCCAGCATAGGCCAAAAGCCAGGCCTCTTATGCCATTTAGCCAAGTTGTAAATGCAAAGGAAAACGTCTTGAAGGAAATTAAAAGTGCTACTCGAGTGAACATTACAGATGGTAAGAAAACAAAACAGTCTTATAGCTGCCCTGGAGAAAGTTTGAGTGGTCCAGATAGAAAATCAAACCAATCACAACATTTCCTTAAGCCAAAGTCTATTCCAGAGCAAGGTCCTAACTCTCTTCAGTTCTCTGAAGGCTGCAAGAGGTGAGGAAGCTACAAAAGAAAAGTTTGGAGCTACCAGAGGTTGATTCGTGAGATTTAAGGAAAGAAGCCATGTCCATATCGTAAAACACAAGGTGTGGTAGCAAGTGCTGATGTAGAAGCTGCAGCAAGCTATCTAGAAGATCTAGCTAAGATAATTAATGAACATGGCTACACTAAACAGATTTTCAATGTATATGAAACAGCCTTCTGTTGGCAGAAGATGCTAGGACTTCATAGCTAGAGAGGAGAAGCCAACGCCTGGTCTTAAAGCTTCAAAGGACAGGCTGGTTCTCTTGTTGGGGGCTCACACAAATGGTGACTCGAAGCTGGAGCCAGTGCCCACTGACTGTTCCAGGGCACTTAAGTCCTAGGGCCCTTAAGAATTATGCTAAATCTCCTATGCCTGCACTCACTAAATGGAACAACAAAGCCAGGATGACAGCACATCTGTTTACAGCATGGTTTAGTGAGTATTTTAAGCCCACTGTTGAGACTTACTGCACAAAAAAATGATTTATTTTAAAATATTACTACTTAATGACAGTGCACCCGGTTACCTAAGAGCTCTGATAGAAGTGTATTAAATTAATGTTTTTGTACCTGCTAACACAACATCCATTCTGCAGCCCTGGAGCAAAGAGTCATTTAAACTTGCAAGTTTTATTATTTAAAGAAATATATTTCATAAGAGTGTAGCTGTCATAAATAGCAATTGCCCTGACGGATCTGGGCAAAGTAAATAGAAAACCTACTGGGAAGGATTCACCATTCTAGATGCCATTAAGAATATTCATGATTCAGGGGTACCTGGCTGGCTCAGTTTTTAAAGCATGCAACTCTTGATCTTGGGGTGTGAGTTTGAGCTCCATGTGTGGGGTAGAGTTTACTTAAAATATTTTTTTAAAAAGAATTGAGTCATTGGAAAAGATCAAAATATCAAAAGGAACAGGAGTTTGGAAGAAGTTGATTGCAGCCCTCATGGAGGAATCTGAGAGGTTCAAGACTTCAGTGGAGGAAATCACTGCAGATGTGGTGGAAACAGCAAGAGAACCAGAATAAGTGGAGCCTGAAGATGGGACTGACTTGCTGCAATCTCATGATAAAACTTGAATGGATGAGGAGTTGCTTCTTATCAATAAACAAAGAAAGTGGTTTCTTGAGATGAAATCTACTCCTGGTGAAAGTGCTATGAAGATGGTTGAAATGACAATAAAGGATTTAGAATATTATGTAAATTTAGTTCTTAAAGCAGCAGCAGCAGGGTTTGAGAGGATTTTCTCCAATTTAATACATTTTTTAAATGCTTATTTATTTATTTTTGAGGGAGAAAGAATGCATGCATGTGCAATAGAGGCAGAGAGACAGGGAGACAGAGAATCCAAAGCAGGCTCAGTGCAAAGCCTGATGCAGGGCTCAAACTCACAAACCATGAGATCATGACCTGAGCTGAAAGCAAGAGTGAGACGCTTAACCAACTAAGCAACCCAGGTGCCCCATACTCTAAGTTTGAAACAAGTTCTTCTGTGGGTAAAATGCTATCAAAAAGCATCACATGCTATAGAGAAATCATTGATGAAAGGAAGAGTCAATTCATGCAACAAACATCATTGTTGTCCTATTTTGAGAAATTGCCACAGCCACCCCAGCCTTCAGAAACCACCACGCTGATCGGTCAGTAGCCATCAACATCCATCAGCAAAAGGATTACAACTCACTGAAAGCTCAGATGATGGTTAGAATTTTTTTTAGCAATAAAGTATTTTTAAATTAAGGTATACACATTGGTTTGTTTTCTTTAAATTTTTTAATGTTTATTTATTTTCAAGAGACTGAGAGAGACAGAGCATGAGGGGCAGAGAGAGAAGGAGATACAGAATCCGAAGGAGGCTCCAGGCTCTGAGCTGTCAGCACAGAGCCCGACACGGGGCTCGAACTCATGGACCGTGAGATCATGACCTGAGCCAAAGTCAGATGCTTAACCGATTGAGCCACCCAGGTGCCCCTACACATTGGTTTTTTAAGATATAATGTCATTGCACACTTAATGGAAAAAAATATAGTCCAATATAGTGTAAACATAACTTTTACATGCACTGGGAAACCAAAAATTCATTTGACACACTTTATTGTGAAGTTACTTTATTGTGGTGGTCTGGAACTGAGCCTACTGTATCTCCAAGATCATGTCTACACTCTGTAGCTATCTGTTGAATTGAAGCAGATCCTTCTGGTTTAGGGAGAGTTTCATGTTTGCCAAATATGACATCACCAAATGAAGGAAAAGCAGATAAAGAGGAGAAGCATGGACCTTAATGGGAAAAATATTCAGTGAGAGCCAATAAGAGAAAATGCTGTGATTGGAAGTATGAATCTGGATTTGAAAGAGTAAAGAAAATGGTGGGAAAATGTGGTGTTTGGAGGAAAACAGACAGTGTTGTGTATGGACAGGAGAACTCAGAATGCCGTGTTTGACAAGAACAGAGCATTCAGAAGACAGAATGGAACAAGATGGGGGCAGCCAAGAAAAGACTGGATAGAAGATATGAAATACCATGAGCAGTAGGAGAGAATATAGAAAGCACGGGGCAGGGGGTGGGAATGAGAATTTTATGTTTTATTTGGCCAGCTAGACTTATAGACTTTAGAGTTCATTGTTGTCTTGCTGTTTCATCATCAAAGGAAAGTCCAGCTCACACAATGAAGCCATCTGTCAGTGTCCCCACAACTGCCCCACCGCCTTCCCTGAGAGCCCCCATGGGATATTTTCATCTTTGGCAAGACAAATTGTTTCTCTTCGACTGGTTTTAGAGGCTTACTCTTGATGACAAGCCACTGAGCAGCAATCCCTTTCTTCAGCCTTGTGAAGTGTGTTCCTAGAAACCGAGAGGGAAAGGCCAGCGGGCTCCAGGGTCAGGGCTTCACCCAGGAACCGTCACCATCTACCTGATTTGTGGCAAACCGGTACGAGGAAAGGTTCCTTCTCTTTGTCTCAGCATTGAGTACTTTTCTCGCTGAATACATGGTTTGCGCTTTGGAGATGCTCTCAGCCAATTCCCAGGGCTGCAGCTGGGCCTGAACTGTGGGGTCAAAAGCATCAGCTGGTATCAATAGATAGGCAAGCTTTGCTTTTACCATTATCTTAAAATGAGTTTTAAAATTTCTTTTTAATAATTCGATGTTGCTTTTTTCCCTCAAAATGATGTTAATTTTAGAAAATGTAGGTAAGCAAAAAGAACATAAAAATGTCTCCAAGTCTCACCAAACCAGAAATAACTGTCACCATCTTGACATTGCACTATCTTTTGTGCGTGTATATGTGTGTTTATGTCCTTGCAGAAGGAAACATAGTCCTTCAGGACAGTGCATTGGTGGGACTGTATATTGGTCTCATACTTCATGTTCTCCATTTTGAGCTATCAGCTACTGCAATTTATTGAATCAAGAGATACATTATGAGAAAGTGAGATCCTGGGTTTTCAAGAGTTCCCTCTCATGCTCACATTTTAAAATTTCCTCCTATGTTCTTTCACATCCCCCTGCAAATATGCTGTTCTCTTCCAATCTAAATTAAGCCTGGGTCACCCCAGGATCCCCTGCCCGATGCCTCTCTGTCCCTTCTTAACCTCACTTTTTGGTAACCTCATTCTGGTAACAGCCTTACTTCCCAACCTGCCCCATGTGACTTTTGCATAGCTCTGTCCCCAGGTTGCCCTGCCCCCCCCCAAAAAAATGGATTTAAAATATCCTCAGTTTACATTATATCTCTGCCCCCAAGAGGTAGCTGTGCAACTTGGGGCAAATGTCTCAACCTCTCTGTGCTGTGTTTGTCTCACTTGTAAATTAGAGATAATAATAGAACCTACTGCATAAGATTTTTATAAGGATTGAATGAATGAAAACTTATACAAAACTTAGAATACTACCTCAAGAAATAAATTGTAATGATCATATGGATGATGTCTTCTTATACCTGTTTATTTCATGCTGATAAGTTTCTGAATCAAGGCTGGTGGGTTCATTAAAATTCTGATCACTCCATCCACAATTGCTCAAAAGTCAAAGTTCGAAGAGCTGTCATCATTGCCTCCATTTATTTAGTTTTGACTCTGCCTTATTTGCTATCCTATAGCTGTTTGTAAAGGCTGGAATTTAGATGGGCTGACTTTCCTCATTCTTTCTGCCAAAGAGAAATGGTCCAAGTCTGACTTTTGTAATTGGCAGGGGCTAGAACCTGGAGGAGAACAACTTTCAGGTTAAGCACTGCCAAAAATATACCCTCAACCATGTAGAAATAATTTGTTCTGTAGAGTGTGTATGTATGTAATTGTATAATTTGTGTATATATGTATACATATATATATATGTATACATATATATATTTGGGTGTGTCCCCCATTAGCACTATGCTTTGAAAAAGCAAAAACTCCTTTAAAGAAACCTTGAAACAAATAAATAAGAATAATGAAAAAAAAGAAAAAACAAAAACTCCTTTTTTGAGCTGCTATCACAATATATTTTTTGAACTGCTACCAAAAAAAATTCTCTTCTATACAGAAATTGTTTGTTCATGTTTATATTTATGTATCATGTCCTACAGTAGCATTATTCCTTTGATAAAACAATTGTTTTCTTTTTTGGGGCTGCTTGAAGGCTGGATGTAAACTAGACACATTTGTTTTTAAGATTCATATTTGTAGCCCTTACTCCCCCTGATACCCAAAACCTTGTGCCTGATCCTGGGTGTCCAGGGACCCCTACTGCTGAGTTGGGAAATACACCCTGGAATGTGCTCTTTTTCCTTAACAACCCTCAAACAAATATATGCACACCCCTTTCCGAATGCTCCCTTTCTTTAAAGTGGCATGAAGTCTCCATAACTTTAGCCTTAATAAAAATCCAAGTGTCTCCTTGAAAGTGACATTATTAACAGTGAGAATTTAAGGCCATATGAGGCCACCATTTCAGATCTCTGAGAATCTGATGAAAGTGATAGAATCTGCCTTCCACTGCCAGATGGACATCTATATCTAATAGATACATACTTTTGGGGGTTCATTAATCTCCTGACTTTGGCCCATGGAGTCCAAGTTCATAAATAAAAAACCTTGAGTTTGGATGATTATTTCTATACTCATAAAATGCTAACTTGTCCATATTATTATCTGTCGAAGGGGACAGACCTTGGTCCTGTTTTCATTTTTAAGATAAAGCATTTCTCATTTTCCCTAGTTAAGTTAGACAAGGAAAAAATTTACTGGATCACAACAGACTTCTGAAATCCATTATCAGACATTAAGAGCTTGAGGCAAAGGTTTGTGAGGTCATTACTTTCCTTAGCATCTCCTGGAGCCAGGGAGGCCAGCAACTTACGGACCCTTTAGAGAACTTGCCAAGGAAAGGAATCAGTCTTTCCATTTCCACCACCTGCTTGAACTGGCCACTTCGTTTTACCTTTTGACCTCCTCTAGCTGGCATGAAGCCAGGGGAAACAGGATAGCTAAGAATGAAAATTTTAACTACATAAGTACATACTTTGTGAAGTAGAGGGGAAACAGAGAATTCTAGTGGCTTTGAGATGCTATCTTATATAGATCATTTTTATCAAGGGAAATCTTTTCCCACAACATACACTTTAAAATTAAACAGTTTATAAAAATCATTAATGTGCTCAAACTAAATATGTGAAGCCATGTAAATTGCGTTGAGTGTTGATAAAATCTTTATTAGGTGACAAACTACAGGATAATTGGTATCTAACATCCCCATGACTGAAACATTGTGTAAGAGCTATGAATACAAATAGAAATTAACCTAATTGCTATCATCTGCTTTTTTAACCTTTTATAGGTTAGTATTAATTTCTGCTCTCTTTCAAAATTCCGGTGAGCACTGAGCTAAGGAAATGAAAACAGAGCTAAACAATATGTATTACACATCATTAGTGGACAACTGATGGAAATAAAAAAAGAGTAATATAATTAGAAATTAAATAGTATCCAAGATTCAGAATAGCAGAACATCTGTGTCTTGCTTGGTAGAAAATAAAAAAAAAATTACTTTATATACTCTATGGCGATTTGGGGAAGGATATAGATCCACATGAGCCCATTTTAGAGTTCTTTATCAGAATTAAAAGATTAAAAAGCCTTTAAAAATCTCTAGTTATAATTTTTTATACTTCAGCTCCTATAATGTGTGTGTGTGTGTGTATATATATATATATATATATATATATATATATATACATACATATACTTTAAAATAGGCCCTGCCATGGGGCGCTTGGGTGGCTCAGTCGGTTAAGCTTCCGACTTCGGCTCAGGCCATGATCTCACAGTTTGTGGGGTCGAACCCCACATCGAGCCCCATGGTTTGTGGGTTTTGAGCTGTTAGCACAAAGCCTGGAGACTGCTTTGGATTCTGTCTCTCTCTCTCTCTCTCTCTCTCTCTCTCTCTCTCTGCCCCTCCCTTGCTCACATTCTGTGTGTCTCTCTATCTCAAAATAAATAAACATTAAAAAAATTTAAAAAATACTTTTAAAATAGGCCCTGCCAAATAAGCCTAAAATTTGCTCAGAATTATAACGCTGGAATGGCATGGTTTATTCTTATTTCTCTTTATCCCCCCAACGGATCCATTCTCTTTGTGTTGTAATCACTTTTCACAGTTCAGTGATTCCTCTGATACTATCTTAAAGCACTGATTCTCAGAAGGGTCGAAATTAAACGGCATTTGCAGAAACCCCAGAGGCAGCACACAGCCAACAGCCTCAGACGCGTTGTTACAGAAGGCAATTATCAAAATAGAACGATGCCTTTATTTCATATGGTTTAGAACTTAGAAAAGAATGCTTTTATTAATATGTCTGTATTTGGTCTTTCCTGGGTGTCTGCCTGTGTTCCTTTTTTTTTCCTCTCTTGGTAGCTACTGCCAAGCAAATGTGGCAATACTGACAGTTGCCACTTTAAGCAGCCTTGCCCTTCCCTTCTGTTCCCCCTCCATGTGTCCCTTTCACTGGGCCAACTATGAGGTGACTACAAAATTGGTAAATATCATTCTAAAAGTTGGAAGAGAGAACACGTACTACATGCACTAGATGCTTGTATCAGAGCGGTGGAGCCAACATCTGCAGACACAGCCTTTACAAGATGCATACTTGAATTAAGTGAATATGTATTTAAGGTACATTTTTAAAGGAAAAGCACTGTATCATTTTCTGTCCACGGTGTATTAAAGTATTTTGCACATAATTAAGCTGCATATGTCTATAACAGGAAATCCCTAGTCATTCTGAATAAAGCCCTGAATTGCTTCTTTACACTTCTTTCAATTTAGGAGCAGAACATTAAAAAAACAGGGCCATTTGCATGTGCGTATAATGGCAGAGTTGGAGGAGTGTCTTAATTATTTTAATCATGAGAGGAATGATTAAACTAGTTGATTTCAGTTTATGCTGAGCTTAGCACAATAGAAAATGAGCTTAGGCCGCAACAAAAAGAAATTGAGTTACCTACATGGATAAATTTCCTGATGCTATGAATTTTTCAAATGAGTTATTAAGAGGCTGAATACATAGAGTACAAAGGAAGAAGGTAGTGACCCTATCTGAAACGAAGGGGGAAATGAGCCCATTTCTTTTTCCTTTTTTTTGACTCACTATCTTTAAAATGGTTTCTCTGAAAGACAGATACCATATGTCTTCACTGTTATGTGGATCCTGAGAAACTTAACAGAAGACCATGGGGGGAGGGGAAGGGGGAAAAAAAAAGTTAGAGAGGGAGGGAGGCAAACCATAAGAGACTCTTAAAAACTGAGAATAAACTGAGGGTTGATGGGGAGTGGGAGGGAGGGGAAAGTGGGTGATGGGTATTGAGGAGGGCACCTGTGGGGATGAGCACTGGGTGTTGTATGGAAACCAATTTGACAATAAATTTCACATTAAAAAAATAGAAATAAAAAAATAAAATGATTTCTCTGCAAGAAGTAAGGTGCATTTAATATTCATATCTCAATGAAATCAGGTCACTCTTGAGTTTTAATTGATTTCTAGTTGTGATAAAACAGTATACTTTAATTTAGAATATGAACTTTATTTTTTAAATCTCCTGAAAAGACAGGCTAATGTGTTTATCAAAAAGAATGACATGTGTGGCTTCACAATGGAAGAGACATCAGCAGAAAACAGATTCTGAATCACAAGCAAGGTTGATGAATGACACTATATGGCAGCTGCAGTGACTTTGTTTTTTGTGGGCTTTTTGGGGGGAGGGTTTTTTTGTGTTTTTTTGGGTGGGGGGTTATTGTTGTTTTTATGAGGCTGGTTTAACTTTATAGTGGGATTTTCCTCTATTGACATTTTAACTTTTACAAAACCTATGGAAGTAATTATTCTCATTTTTAGAAATAACTTATTTAACGCCTACGACATATTCCATCACAGGAATATAGTTCTTTTATTTAACCACTATTGTTAGACATTGCTTCTAATTGTTCCTTACTGTGAGTAATGTTGCAATGAACATTACTGACAAATCTTTGCCCACATTTAATATTCTTTCATTAGCAATACTACTTTTAACTCCGTCTTTGTCTCACGATCTAAAATTGATACTGCTTTATAATTAACTTCATAAGCCTACATAAGATTATCGAAGAGATATTATGGGATTAAACATGTCATGGAGACTTTTCTTGGTGTATTGATGACTTTTACATTGTTTCACCAATTGTTGTCTCCAGGAAGTATCACAGCTGAATAGACTTGAGTTTCTTATCTTGGCAATATCTACTTTAAACAATTTAAGCCGAAATTTGAATAGATAAAACAGATTTAAAGATGATTACACACCTTTCTGTTTATTTTTAATTAAGGTATAGTTGGCACACATTACATTAATTTTAGGTGTACAACATAGTGATATGACAACTCTATATGTTACGCTGTGCTCACCATGAGCACATGTAGCTACCATCTATCACTGTACAATTTTGATACACTATCATCGACTATATTCCCTATACTGTTCCTTTTATCCCTCTGACTTACTCATTCCATAATTGGAAGCCTATACCTCTCACTTCCCTTCATTGCACGCCTGTTAGAAAGAATTATTTTTAAAAAGAGGATTCACCAAACAGTTCATTTAATTGTGTTTAAATGTGTTTAAAATATAACCAAATTCATTACACTTTGGTGTACACACACCTTTCTGAAAATAAATCATTGGACTCTAAAGTAGCTCTTTGCAAACCTGCCTGAAGATCCAGGTTACCTAGGAGATGCCTTAACAATACCATTTACTAGGCCCACTAGAGCAGAATGCCCACGAGGTGGTCCTGGAGAATTGATACTTTTAAAATTTGACCAGGTGATTTTGACGATAAGTCAGGTTAGAGAGCTGTAGGGCCAAGGGCACCTTTATCCTATGATGCTCTTCAGATTTAAAAAGACATCAAACAAAAGAAAGGAGGCATGGAAGAGCCAGGAGACTCTGAATTAAGGCAGCACTGCCTTTAGGCTTGTCTTTTACTTCCAAGAAATCCCAAGGCTCTCCCTATGTCCTTACCCCCATTCTTTTCTGGACCTTTAAAGGGGACCATGAGGGACTCTGGATCTAGAAGATTGTATAGTCCTTATGGACTGTTTTGCTTCACTATATGGAGAAAATAAAGAGTAGAATGTGGGAGTCAGTACCAAAACAAACAAACAAAAAAAGTTTTGTATAAGGCAGCATTTACCAACCTTCCCACTGTTCTAAATTTACATACTAATATGTATTGTAGCTACCACTTAGAAAAACAAACAAAAAAATGGTGCTTGCTATCCTAAGAGAAAATTATTTGCCCCCTCCCTAGAGCTTCTGAAAAAGAGAGGACAGTCCCCCCTAAATATTTATTTATTAAACCCATTGCATGCACTGAATATGAGAACCCACGAGTACCTATTAAAAGATAGGCATAGAAGTGAGAGATGGCGTGATCTGACATCTCACATTCCCTTAATCCCATAGTGAAATCACTTGAAGTGGCTACTCCCTTTCCCCCTCCCGTTCCATGAATATTTGTATGAAAACTGTTATGCTTGGATAACAATAAATACATTCGGTCTCTGCCCTGATAAAACTTACTTTTTAACATGAGAGTGAAGGCAGTGAGACCATGTGCCTCTACCTGTGCATATAAACTCTTGAACAGTGTCAGCAGGAGGGTCAGGGAGAGGGAGGTGGTTCTGTGATTTGGCTGATTCTAACATAAGAAACAGGTGGTGATGGAAGGACAGCTTCTGAGGAGCCCTGTCTGTGACTGAACAGAGAAAGGGGTGTGATATTAGAAACCAGATGGAAAAAAATGCTTTCTCAAGTCCAAATATTTAGACATGGTGGGGGGGGGTTGGAAAGCAAGAATAGATTCGCACATCAGGATAGAGAAGGATCTGGAAACAAAAGTAGGTAAGTAAAGTACAGGGTCCTGGTAGAAACTCTTCAAGGCAATAATCAGAACTTTACCCTTAATCTTGACTGAAATGATACATGGAAACTTTCACAGTGCAAACACTAGCACCAGCTTTGGCTTTCTTAAGCAATTGGTAACTTACTAGAAGATATCTGAGCCCTCTTCTAGGAGAAGACTGGAAAACCAGCCTTGGAAAACCCCAGAGAATCCAAGGTCTATTGTCCATGCTACATATCAGGGATGGGGGGAATGAAAAGCCATACATCAAGTATGGCTTCAAACTTGAAACCATCTTAACTTCAAACCATCTTACCAACACTTGGTAACTTCAAACCATCTTACCAACACTTACGGTTCACTACAGCAGGGAAAGAAAGCCCTGGAGGGCCTCATACTGGTGATGAAGTGTTCCAGCCAGAAAATTATGTATAATGTCCACCCACAATCCTTGGAGATAATATTCTCTTACAAGCCCAGAGGGGAAAGCCAGATATAGGCATATATTCCATGCCTATGTGGTGGACAGGAAGCAGGGCCCAGGAAATAGGAACTATAGAAACCTTTGTCTTAGATGGTCTCTCTGGGCGCTTCCCAGAGAGGAATGAATAAATGTGGAATGAATAAAGCTGAACAATACTTAAGACTCTTTGTCACTGTCTTTTAAGATACATATGTGAAAGAGAAAATGTCTGATTGGTCTAGCTTGGTTCAAGTGCTTACTATTTTACTTTGGTAAGCAGGGCACACTGTGGGCAGTTACAGTGGGTGAAAGCTAAACCAAGAGGGAATCAAGGTGCTAGGAAGCAGCATAGGATACGAATATAAGCTGTTCACTGAATAACAGAAATACCTACCTCGGTTGAGAGGTTACCAGGAAGCCTCTCGTTTTGGTATTCACCAAATATTTATGGAGCACCTCCTATGTGCTCTTATAAGAACTGTGGACCCAGCAGTGACACAACGGACAGTCTTCCTTCTCACTGAGCTTACACTTTTGATGGTCAAATAACCATGGTTGATGGATTGTTTGGTGGTGTGGAAAATATTCTGAAATTGTGGGAATAGGAAAAGATTATATGGGTAGGAAGCCAACGTGAGACCTCTGGGGACAAAAAAAAAAGAAAAAGTTTTTATAAGACTTAAGGGCCTTTGTGTTCCTCACTCCAGAAGGTTTCAAAATAAAGCTGACTGGCCACTTACTACCAATGCTATAGAGTGATTACATAGACCGCATGAGAGAGGGAGACACAAGACACCCTTTGCTGCTTAGATCCCTTCCAGCTCAAAAGTTCAGTGACTCAATGACAGCTGCATAAGGCAGAGTTGCCACTGGGAGACAGGGACATGGAATGAGGGAATCGGGCAACATTATCAGGAAGGAGACATTTCCTTCTGGAGACCGAGGACTCCAGAGTTTACCTGGAGTAGGATTCTAAGCTGGAGAACCAGATGAACACTGTCGGTTTATGACCATACTCAGGAGTCCCTACCATCACATCTACTCATCCACTGCTTCTACTTTGTCTTCTGTGCTGGCCCTAAGTGTCCGTACTCCTATCGAAGGCCATACTCATGACATGTGCGCTAGATCCTTTTCTTGCCAACTCTAGGTCCTCAATCCAGCATTTCTCCCTTCTCCTTCTATTAGTTTTCCCCTCCTTTGTGAGTACTTCCAGTTAGCATTCCCATGGTTAATTTCTCCTTTCATAAACCCTCTTTGTCCCCTGTCTTCCTCCAGTTTCTACTTCATTTCTCTGTCCTCCCTCACCACTAAGCTCTCCTAAAGAGCTGTTCCCCAAGCCTCCTCTTCCCTCCCTCATGAACCCTCTCCAGGCAGGCATCTTCTTCACCGCTCGAGCAGCGCTGCCTTTGAGACACTCTCTTCACTTCTAGGACATCTCTCTGCTGATTTGCGTCCTACTTTGTTAGCTACCTTTTCTCATTCTCTTGGCTGATCCTCCTGTCTCCAACTTCAAAGTGTTGGCAAACCTCAGAGCTCAGTCCTTGGGTGGCAGCCCTTTTCCATTTACCTTTCTTCACTGGTCATCCCATCAAATCTCATGGCTTAAAAAACCTGTCAATATGTTGATAACTCCCAAATTTGTATTCCCATTGGGACATCTCCCCGAAAATCCAGGCATATATATATCCAATAGCCTACTCAAAATCTCCATTTGCACGTTGTTGCCCCCTCCATATTTTCTCAGAACTGTGCATTTTGGCCAGACTTCTAATTGCAAACATCTGTGATTTTGCCGGAAGACTTTCTCATCTGCAAGAGTCTACATGGCCTAGTTGACCCTTGTATGCAGCTGAGTTAACCCTCTCTTGGAGTGCCCTTCAACCAGTGACTAATGAAGGTTGATAGATAAATGTTCCAGCTCCCTCACCTTAGGGACCTCTGTGCCCCTGCATAGAGGTATGTTGTGCTTCCCAGGGCTCCCCAGAGAGTCAGCTCCATTTACCCGTGGCATCAACTAGCTTGGTAGTACAATCTACATGCGCCCTTTCCTACACTTGTCACATTTCTCCAATTCCCTACAGTGTTTCCTGGGATTATCTCCCAAATAAATTACTTGCATCAAAATACTTGTCTCAGGGTCTGCTTGTGGGGAAACCCAAGCTAAGGCAGATGCCAAGCTAAGGCAGTTGGAGGTATCTCACCTCCAACATGTCCCAAACCACATCCAAGATCTTTATACAAGGCCTTTACCCTCTCTTCTCATGGTCTTGTCTTCCTCAGTAAATGAATGATTCTGCCGGTTGCTGGTCAAATGCCTTGACACATGTCTTTCTCTCACACCTTCTACCCAACTAGACAGCAGATCTGCCTTCAGAATTCAACCCTTGTTTTTTGTCCACAGGATTTTACTCTCTGGAATAGTATAATAGTCAACATTTTAGAATTGTTTGTCTCCAGACAATTAAATGTACTTCCACAAGGAAAGAAATGTCCATTTGTTTCATTTGCTGTTGTGCTTTCAGTGCCTAGAAGAGAGTCTGGAAACATAGTCAACCTTTGAAAAATTTTTGCTTAATGGGTTGCATAGATGGAAACAAATGGTTAATGAGAAAAGGCTTTGGGGGTGAAAGTGTAAAAGGCCACTAACCTAGATTGCTTCAAGATTATGAATGTAGCTGTTTCTCAAACCAAACTTTTTTGTTATTTAAATATTTCTACAATTAGAAAAAAGCCCTCTGGGGACTTTAGATACCCATGGTTTATGCTATAAGAGCTTACCACAGTAGGGTGCTATGTTACAAAAGTGGAGAAAAATTCTAATGAATCATTTTTAATAAGGAAGTCTGCCTCTTCCTACCTCTACCACCCCAACAGTTGTATGTGTTCAGCTCTACACACCTGTTCTCGTAGGTATTTTGAGAATACATCTGCAATTGCTAGGACCACTTAGAAGAAGTAAAATTACTCTTGGGGTCAGAAAATGAGCTGGTATCTTGAGCCTGATGATCAGCAAGGGGCAATCAAAGAGGCATGGTGTCATAGAGGTTAGAGTCCTGGGCTCAGAAGTCAGCCTGCTCATTTCAGTCCCAGCTCCGTAGCTCACCAGGGGCACAGCCGTGGGCAACGCTACGTGACCTCTGTAATGTCAGCTTCTGTACTTGCAAAATAGTGGTGCCGATCTAATGAGATCATTGTGAGGATTAAGTGGGCCAATACATGCAGAACATGGAGCAGAGTGGCTGAGACAGAGTAAGTCCTGAGTAAGTGTGAAATCGCCTTCTCTGGTTGGGTTTATATGATTAACTTTCATATGTCCCAGACTATACCGTAGCTCCCAAGACATAAGCTGTGCTTTCGCACAGCATTGTTATTATGTTTGTATAATGCTTTCTCTATTTTTTAAATGTTTTCTACATTTAATGTTCAAAATAATACCCCTATAATCGGAAGAGTGTATATTATCGACTTTAGTAAGGAAGCATAGAAAGTTTTTCTATAATAGCTTATTATAATAAGCCTGGGGACATTGCAGAGGAACATGCTGGGAGGATTTTTGTCACTCTACATTTGCTCACTAGAGATTCTGAATGACTGTCACACGAAACCACTCTTACAAATGGGATGGGGAGGGATTGTGTCCCATAGATTGAGTACACCCTGTTCAGTGGTATTTCACACAGTGTGTGCAACAAATAAACATTTTCTCTCAACTCACACTGCCCTCCCCAGAACAGATGGGAATGTCATCTCTCTAGGTTTTGCCACATCCTATTTGTTCTTTTCAGATCGTTGTAATCACTGAGGCTCACCAGTGCTGTGCCCACAGCCAACTTCAGACAAGTTGATGCTTTGAATACAAGCCCACAGAGGGCTACAGTGCTGGCTTCTGTTGTTTATCCAGCCTTGTCTTTCTCTGCCTCAAGATATCCAAAGTGGGTGAAATGAGGGGCAGAGTTGAGAACAAGTCACACGAATGGTTCCAGGCCTCTCCAGAGGGACATTGTAAATGATAATAGAGCCATTGACACCAACATAGGCACAGAGCCTGGCTCTTTGCTATCCCAGGAAAGAAAGTGGCCAAACTGGGGAGAAACTCACTTTAAGGAATTAAGGAAGGAGAACCTTGAGGAGGTAGGCATAATCAATATGCACAGGAAGCATCAAAGGGTGAAGGAAAATGAAGCTGGTTTTTCTCTAGAAATTCCTCTGTCGCACCAGTTTGAGAAACACAGGTCTGGACTGGTAAAGGGAGTTGGAATGACCCTAGAAGAGTATGTAGGTTATGATTAATCATCATCAGTAATGCATAGGCATGATTTATAGATGAGAGGTAGACTCTTGGGCTGCCCAATATACTATATACCTATTAAATATGAAGATCATAGCTTTTTGTGGTCCAGTAGAGAAAGATTTCTTCACAGCATAGCTATGTCTCCAAAGACTTTGCCACTTGACCATAAGTGGAATATCCCCCAAGAATGTAAGCTCCTTGGAAGCAAGGCTCCATCCATTGTATATCCCAGCACTGAGCACAATGCCTGACACCTAGTAAGTGATTGTTATATGTTTGTCGAATCAATAAAGGAATGCATGTTAGAGCGAGCTGGAGGCTTAAGCAAAATATATAATAATATACTAAATAATGGGAATAGAATGGAAGACATGTTTCATTATAATAAATTCTACATCTCCATCCAATTATTTTTCCCTAACCTGGCACTTGTGGCATTGTTTTGTTTCCATTGTGATAATGGGAAACTATGTTAATATGCAGATAGTAGAAATGAAAAGACCTAGTCTGGTTCACTCAGATCCAGTCCAGCCACCCAATTTGGGGAAAGGTTGTTAATTTCTCTAAGGATTGTTTTCCTTGTTTATTAAAGAAGGATTGTAGCACCTGCCAGAGAACCTCCTATCTCAGGCACTGGTGACTAGTTCACAAAGCCTTGGGAACTATGAACACCCCTTTGCAAATGTGTAACTATTATAACAGCCTTCATATAGTGCTTTTATTTTTTTGAAAACAGGAATTTACTATACAATCTGGTAATATTTTGAAGGAGTTGTATTAAGAACAGCAGCTCAATGCTCTTCTGTATGGATGAGCAAGTGTGCAAGTACTTAAGTCTGAGTAACTTGCTCACAGTTAAGAAGTAGGAAGGAACAGAGCACATTTTAAACCCAGGTAGTCGGCTCACTGAACCATGACACTCAGGGCCACTACTTTTTTATGAAGACATCTATTTTGTTAAGGAATCATAAATTTACATAGCTTTCCTTGTTCTGTTTCTCCTTCCTCATAGTTAACAGTTTTCACTGGATAAAGTACCAGGCTGCCCAGAACCTGCCTTAATGGCAACTTAGAAGAATGCAATTATTCATAATGTGTCCTCACAGCTCACCTAGTTAGAAGAATTCTTGAGTTTTCCTGGAGCTCCACAAGGGCTGTGGCTGGGGACCTTCATTTTAGCAGGCTTCTGATGCTGAGGAGCCCTCAGTCTCTGGAAATCCTGTCTATTGTGCTGAACTGAACAAATTAGAAAATCAAAGCTTTTCTTCACATTTCTATCATAACTAGCCTCCCTTAGCATGTAGATTGAAAGCTGGGGAGGTTTCCAACACTCCTAACATATAACCATTGGAATGTTCTGAATTATCACCTTCTTGTTCATATATCCATTGGTGGAATTTTGCTAGAAAACCTAAAATAAATCCTTGCCATGCTAGTTAGAGAGAGAATGTTTGGTAAATGGGGCCAGCTCACGCCTAGCTCAGTAAAAACGCTGTGGATTGCTCAGCTTAGAAAGGAAGCTAGGGGGAGGCAACAGTATATTATTTTTATTTTAGAACTTTCCCAAATTCCATAGAACAAGTTTAAACCAGTGAAACTAAATCTCCAAATTAAATTGTGCGAAACATGCTTTCCACAGTGACAGGTGGAGAGATTAGACAACTTCCTTCATGTCCATTTTCATTACTAGTGTTTTTACAAATGACTCATTTCTAACAGTGATTTTGGCAAAAATCACAGGGATTCTGGAAACTGTTTTTACATTTTCATCAATATATATTAGAATTATGGCAATCTCAGTGGACTCCAACCTGGGTTCAGTGTCAGAATTGTTGGGTTCTTAGAAGGTCCTCAGATTTATTGGACTAAATAAGCAATCTGTTTGTATATGTTATTTGCACACCCTAGTGAAACTTAACAGATTTCCTCTGGCCTCAGTGGTTGTGATTGTTTGAAATTCTTCTGCACCCACTCCCAACCTCTACTAACTTAAATTGCTAGGCCATGCAAGAAAACAAGAATAGGATGGATAATGGGCTTTATAAATTGAAAAATTCTGCACTAATTAAAGTTGCCATTAATAAGTGAATCATATCATTATGTCCTCTATGTTTCCATAAGTGTGGGATCAGAAGCCAAAGCGAGCAGAAGAACTTTACCGTTAAAGTTAAAACCATGTAGCTTTTTTACATGGCCCTCAGGTCTGGCATGCAAGTGTTTTCCTTTCAGATCAGCCCTTCATGTATTTCCAATTTTTAAGTTAGTCGTCAACATAAAAAGAAGGGAGAGTTCACTCAAAAACAGATTCACATCCTTTCTTGAAATATTAGAAAACCCACTTATAGCATGGCTCCCTGATGGTCTAGACGAGCCACCTATCATGAGGTTGAGCTGGGTGGGCCCTGCCCCATTCAGATGCCGTCTGTATGTACCTTCAGTCAGCTGGGCCTACGCTTCCTGCAGAAAATGTTATTCACCCAGGGAAAGTGAGGCTCCTGTTTTCAGTCCTGATTATGCTTTTACGGTTTTATATTCGTGTGACTGTTTCACAGGAATATGCTTATTCCTTTTCTGGTGAGTCACATATTACTCATATGACACATATTTCCAAGACTTGTCTCGTTCAGACCTGGCTCTGTTTACATAACACAATTGAAAAATTGCTATTTTTAAGGGTTAATTTGGTTAGCTCCTATTGGATTTACTGCTCTGCAGAGTCTTCTCTTGTCAGAATAACACAATAATAAAGACACCTTGCACCATTCACTTGCACACCAATAGTGACTTCCTATGATGTTATGAAAATTGGGAAAATGAATGCACCATGTTTAGTGCAGTGTCTGGAGTATATCATGAGTAATAATATCACTGGCATTAAATGTGTCTGCCTATATTGAACACATGAACTGGATGAAATCTGATGAAAATCATCTAATTTGAAATTTTGATAATTTTGGTTTCTTAACTTGGTTTTCTCAAAGTGTCCCCCTATCAGAAGCTCCACAAAAGTAACTGCTATTTATTCAACCAATCAAAAATTATTTACTGACTATTAGGGAATGTTCTAGCTATGAGGGGAGCTGTATTAACCAACAGGCAACCTCTTGTCCTGGAGGTTTTTACACTTTAGCTGGGAGATAGACAGTAAACTGATAGAGCTATGTATTAATTCACATAGAGATAAGAGCCAGTAAGAAAAATACAAAGGGGCGCCTGGCTGGTTCAGTCAGTAGAGTGTGTGACTCTTGATCTCAGGGTCATGAGTTTGATCCCCACGTTGGGTGTAGAGAATACTTTAAAAAAAAAAAGGAGAACAGAGTCAGGGCTAGAGTAAGGGATGGGGTTGGCTGGAGGTGCTATTTTAGCTAAAATGTTTAAAATATATTTATTCTCATGTTTATTTGAGACTTCCTTTTTGCAGAAGCATTTTTGTAAACATGGGACATGTCATGATAGCAGAATTTAATGAACATAGCTTGAAAGTAGAGGAGGAAATGTTTTGTGGTGGTGCTGAGTTGCAGGGAAGAGCCAAGGTCAAAGAAAGACCAACTGAAGATTCAAGAAAATGGGCTGATTGATGGTTAAAGAAGTTCTGGAGGAAATGAATGACCCCAGAGGGCAGGCAAAGAGATAAGCATTGGACAGCCTGAGAAAACCCAAATACCCCAGTTTACCCTTTTCTGTGGGGACAAAGAGAAGTCAGCACTTTTTCCAACTGTGCATAAAATGTTAACCCCCTGAGTCAAGGGAGGCTCATTTTTTTTCAATACTGACTCTCTTTTAGGGTATTACTATATTCATGTGGTTGTTACCCCAAAATATACTTATTTCATTTCCTATGACTCACACGTTACTCAAAAGTCATTCGTTTCCTGTTAACTTTGAGACTGCAGAGTCTCTTGAGGATATTTCTTGAACAGTTGTGTTAACCCCACAAAGCCACAGCCCACATCATCCCTACAGCCCCGGGAATAGGTGCCATTTCCGAACTGGCTTTACTCAGTTCTGTTCTGGTCAGTTCAGCAAACAGGTCTCGGTGTTGTGCTAAGTGAAGGAGGAGCAGAGGGGAATAGGCTACCTGTCCTTGGAGATGAACTACA
The DNA here is from genome assembly GCF_018350175.1 of Felis catus. Classification (NCBI taxonomy): domain Eukaryota; kingdom Metazoa; phylum Chordata; class Mammalia; order Carnivora; family Felidae; genus Felis; species Felis catus. The sequence goes on along the minus strand of NC_058378.1, from coordinate 22,118,594 downwards.
ACAAGACTGATCTTCCCTGCAAGAGCCCCACCATGTCTGTTGTGGGGAGGACCCAGTCGTTTTCAGTGGGGCCTTGTTGATGGCACTCAATGACGGAGCTGCAAAGCTTACTGTCTAGTGTGGCCAGGCTTGGGATTGGGACCTGGGGCAAACTGCAAAGGAAGGGTCCCGTTAAAGTTCACACCTCTGGCTCAGCTACAGCCAATTGTTAGCACACAGAAATGAGGCGGTAGTTTTGCCAAGGCATCTGATTTATTTCATTTCATTTTTATTTTAAAGAGAGCATGTGAGCAGGGGAGAGGGGCAGAGGGAAAGAAAAGGGGAGAGAGAGAATCTTAAGCAGGCTCCACTCTCAGCACAGAGCCCAATGTGGGGTTCAGTCCCACGACCGTGAGATCATGACCTGAGCCAAAATTGAGAGTCAGACGCTCAACTGACTGAGCCACCAAGCATCTGACTTTTTTAAGAAGGAACAGAAATATGACTTTTTATGCAAAATCTCTTTATTTGTGAACATTAGCAGTAAGAATTTTTAACAAATTGTTTTTAAACCTGAATGAATGTTTTAATGAAGGAAGACATAGAATCCATTAATGAGCATTGTGACTTTGAACAAGTCATTTTTTCCTGTATGGATTTGTTACCTCGGAAAAATTGAGTCCCATGGTCTGTGAGACACCTTCCAATCCTAAGATTCCATGTTTGTCACTTGGAGACCACAGCTGAATTGCTGATATGACAAGATCAGTAGGTTATGGGACTGTGCCCACCTTACTCATGTAGGTCCCTTTAGTGCAGAACCAGAGCATGGAGCATTCTTGCCTTTCTGGACCATTAGCAAATATAACAGTAGGGAGCAGACACTTTCAACATCCAACAGACATTTATTGAGGGCTTGCTCTGTGCCAAGCCCCGTGCCAGGAACCAACATTCGGCTTCTTTATATGGATAAAGAGATTTATTCTTTCCAACTCTGAAATGCAGGGCTCTTAGCCCAGTACTGGGCTCAGAATTACAGCTCAATAATTGTTAGCTTTCTTTTCCACCTTCCCTGCGGCTGTCCCCATAGAACTCTATTTGCTTGACTTTTTCCCTCAGCCTAGGATATGCTCCTGTTTAGAAATTTTAAGTACCCTCAGAAGCCAGCCCAAGCCTGCCCTCTTTCATTTCTGCCTATAGACTCTGAACTCAGGTCCTCCTTCTTCATTTAACAAATATTTATTGAGCATCTACTATATTCCTGGTCTTGTTCTACCCATGAACAAGACAGACACAGCTGTGCTTGTACCAAGTGAAATTCTGTGGGAGTTGTGAGGGAAGGAAGAAACAAACTAGGAACTAAGCAAATCCGAAATTTATCAAATAGACATAGAAAGTTATGGTGACATGAGGGTTATTTCAGGCCTATGTTAGATTGAGTGGCCAGAAAGGGCCCATGTGAGAGGATGCTATTTATTCTTTGACCTCACTGATAAGAAGGAACTAGCCTTGGAAGACCTGGCAGAAGGGAGCATTCTAGGCAGAGGAAACAGCAACTGGAAAGACCCTGGGACAGGAATAAAATTAGCATTTGGAGGAATATTAAAGAAGCTTGTGTGGCTGGAGCATACATTGGAGGGAAGAGGTAATAGGTGATATCAGTATAGACTTTTAAAAATTATTTTATGCATGCAAGTTTTCTTTTCACCCAATTAGAGTATAATTTCTTTAAGAGAATTGGACCAATCTCTTTTTTGTCTTCTGTTTAGTTGATATTTAGTTAACTGATACGGCAAAGTAGAGTTAACATTTCAGTGTGGTTTGATTTAGGAATATTCAGAATGGGTGTGTCTAATAGCCTAGGAGGTTTGCAGGGGTGTGTTCTTGTCCAGCTGCTATTTGAGCAGTGCACATGTGAGGACACATGATCTTCCCTTTCTTCCCAGCTCATCCATGTGCTGTTTTGACTGCGTGTCGCTTCTGAGCCAGAAGCCAACAGACCTCCATCTGGTTTAGGAGATAAAGAAGCAGGGATGTTTCCACAAGTCTTTGTAATTAAACCACCACCACCACAAGATGGCCTTTCTCCACCAAGTCTGGCACTTTGATGAGAGAAGGCATGCCTATTCCCATCTCTGATAACTGCTTCTTCCCAGCCCCCTTCCTCTTCTGCTGCCTGAGAGATTGAAGATGGTTGGAATGCAGGCTGGAGTAGTTCAGTGTTCTCACCCCTTCAAAGAAAGCACATGACATACTCCAGTCCTCTGCAGAGCAGCAGACCATCATGTGACTTGCGCCACTTGATCCTTTGAGTTCCAGAGTTGAGGAAAAGGACATTGCAGATAGAACGATGTGTGCAGATATTTAGTTCTACCTTCTTTTTGAATTTCTAGGGGAAGAATACGTTCAGCAGAAAGGAGCTAGCTTTAATAATTTCATTTCTACACATTTTAGGTATTGGGCATTACTTATGTTAGTATCTGGGACGCAACATGATCAGACTGCCCATCCATCTGGGGTAGGCATCGTGGTCCCTGAGTCTAGAGTTGCTTCTTAATAACTTGTCACATTGATTTATCAAATTGTTCTGTCTCATGCACTTTTGTTGATGAATGCATTTTTAGTTCCTCATATTAAACTATCATTTACTCTTCTCTTTAAAATATCCAAATCATGCATAGTTTCTTCCAAAGAATAATTTTCTAGAATACAGCTAGTGTTTCCCCGTTCATAAAAGAGAACCACTTTTCTTTAAATTATCCACATTTAACATGGCTCATATAATATAGAAGCATATGTATGTTTGTGTGTGTGTGTGCACATGCATGGGTGCATGTTGATTACAAAAGCCGGGCCTAGAAAAAGCATTTTACCTTCTTCCTTTCACTTGTGAAGGTTAGTCTTCCACTCATACGTCAGACCCAGAATTAGAGCTTTACAATTAGAGTTGAATAACCGTTGGAAGATTCCTAGAAACCTAGATCATTGTGTGCATGTATGTGTATGTGTGCACACATGCATATTAACTCTCTATGTAAGGGTTTTCCTCGTTTTCTTTTTAATGTTTATTTCTCTTTGAGAGAGAGGGAGACAGAGGATCTGAAGTGCGTTCAGCACTGACAGAGCCTGATGCAGAGCTCAAACTCACAAACAGCAAGATCATGATGTGAGTCGAAGTCAGCTGCTTAACTGATTGAGCCACCCAGGCACCCCTATACTATAAGATTTTTAAATAAATTGGACACATTGATTTCTGCCTAATAAAACACAATTTAGAAAACTGCTAAATGCTGGATGTGCAGTAGACCCAACTCCTATTTCTCTTATTTACTATTCTGATAGTTTAGAGAATATTTTAAAGAGTTGGCATATTTGTTAGTGTTTTCCCTTTACTTGCAAGTGTTAAACAGGTTAGTGTTCAAAAGGCAGAGGAATCTACCTGTAGAAGTTATTCCAGCCTTCTAAATCATTTCTAGGAGTGTGTATGGATGTCATAATTTGTGGACACCCAACTGGAGTGATGTGTTGATGTCAAGGAAGCACAATTGTAAGCTCACCATCTTTAAAGATTTTGTTCTTAGGCTATTCAAAGTCCCCAGAGTTCATTATGTTTTCCAAATCACAAGACTTGATTATGCACAACAGCAGAAACATAGTCAATTTCATCTAGCTAAGAATGTTTACACTCAATGGAGCCCTTCAGAGAAGGGAGGAAAAAAGTGATCATCATTTCATAATCAGTTTTGAATTTTGCATGCTTCATGTTTATGTATTAAACAGCATATGACACAATGCAGAAATATCTTGCTGTTCTGTTTCTTCAGGCTACACTGAACACAGCCTTGGAAGTCCAGAAATAATCTGGCTTTCCTAATGCAACTCAGGCTCATAAAACCAGGGTGTCTTTGTTGTTAATGAACAGCATCTTTTATAATCCGTTAGCTATGAAGTATGCAAGCATTGGGAATGCGTATATATGAAGGGCTGATGGCAATATGTTACCACACATCATTTGTTCTCTTGTATCTTTGCTGAGGGGACCCCGTTTTTATTCTACCTGCCTCATTTGCACATAAAGCCATTTGCAAAAGAAAGGAAGGAGGGAGGGTATGTTGAGTCCATCGATGTCATTTCTCATGGAACATGAGGCTTTGAGGAAGTGCAGGAGCAGGGTTGAGCGGCAAGGCTTGTATAGATGAAGGCAGGAAACTGTGAACTCAATGGGAGGCAAAAGTCTGTCAGACATCCAGTTAGAGAAGAATTTGTATCCTTTCTGTTGGGGATAAAGCAAGCCCCCTGAGAGTTTGATGAATTGGTCATTCTCACCATAGACTACCCTGTTTTATAAAAGTAACCACCAAGGTAGCTCTTGTGTGTCCTTGTCTAGATTGGGTATTACTGGATATTGGAAGGTAGAGGCCTGAGGCTCTGGGAATGGAGAGAAATGGGATCACTTGGCATCTCTCTACCCTACCACATTGAGTTCCTGACCCCCTGGCCCCATAGGAGCCATCCAAAACCAGGCTCCCTCCAAAGTCAAGGGTCTTCTGTCTAATCTGGTCTCTCAACTTTTCTTTTATCCTCTATCTTGTCTGTTTCTCTTCTCATGAAGGAGGGTAGAATGTGCCCTGATGAAGATATGGAAATGTTGAATACAGCCAATCCAGATTACTTTACTGTTTAAAAGCTCCCTTGTAGATTAGATCATTTGCCCTCTTACAGGCTCAATGAGCTGCTTTTTCCATGTGTTCCTGTGAACAATGCCTATGTCATGGTCTCAGCTTGAAAGAAGGGGCAAACAAGGAAAAGAGAGAGCACACTTTGTTACTACAAGTTTTCAGGAGTCATATCAATGATGTAAATGCTGTTATCATCTTTTTTTCCTTTTTGAAAACATTTTATGTTTTTGTTCAATATTGAAGAGAGAAAATTATGCAGAAAATAGGTTGTAGTGCTCAATGTTTTGTGTGTGATTCATAGGATAGAGAATAGTGTTAATATTTTAAATTATTGCTCAAAAAGATACTGCTGTTTTCTGTCACACAAAGCTAATGGGTGAATGCATTCTGCTGGATGGCAGGGAGTTTCTGCTATTTTCCAATCTCAAAGATCAGACAGCATGCTAGGTATCCACGATACTTTCAAAAATGCATCAGAGGGCTATAACCTCCAAACCCCTGGCTCTAGATTAGGGGCTAGCAAGTTTTCTTTCTCAAAATGGGCAGATAGCATTTTCGGTTTTGTTGCCCATACAATCTCCCACATATTCCAATAAAACTTTGTTTGTGAACACTGATGTTGGAACTGCAGGTTACCTCCACGTGTCATGGAATATTATTATTCTTTTAATTTATTTCACCCGAAATGTAAAACCCAGTGTGAGCTCAGTGGCCATACAAAAACAGGTAGCAGGTCAGTCTGGGTGCTCATGACGTAGTTTGAAGAACCCTTTTCTTATCTATCCTGGGATGTTAGTGACATCTCAAGACAAACCAATCTTCACAATGAAGTCGGTATGTGGCGGCTCACTTTCAGGATGGAGTCGTGGGAGAAGGCAACTCTGCAGACATTTGCTGAATCTTGAAAGGATCTGTGAAGCACCCAGGGTTTCAGGAACCTCCAGCAGAGCCACAAAAAATTCTTCCCCTTGCTTGAAACGGTCCTGACACTGAAGATTATCTCTGAATTCCGTTGAATATGCAGATGCTACCAACCTCTCTGTGGTTCCTCTCTGCCTCTTCCCACCTTCCTAAAATATCTGTTGGGCACATTCTGTTTGGAGCCCTTGGGGAGAGGTTGGGGGACACAAAGAGGCAAGCAACACATGAGTGTTCACAGCCTGCGGAAGAGTTGGAGAGCTGAGTGGAGAATCTCACCCAGGTGAGCGGCCTGTTGGAAGGGATGTGTAGCCATCCACACTGCCCACCCAGACTTCATCCTCTGCTCACAGAATTTTGAGAACCAGTTCCAGCTGGATGACTCATGATTCAGGGTGGGTTGACACTGAACCGTTGGTTCCTAGTCAGGAACTTGGGTTGGTGGGAAAGACCATAACTTCTAGACTATTCTGTACTTTAAAGATCCATCCAGAAAAGTATTACCAGACTCTGCTTTGAGCTGGTAACTGTTCTTTCTACAGCCTGGTGCAAGTTTCTGTCCCTTTGTCTGAGCCCCCAAATGCTGAATACCAGAAGCAATGCTCATGCCATCATTCTCCATGAGCATTGCCTTTGTAGAGCAGTATTCATGCACCATGAAAATCACAAGTTAAATCTCATTTTGAAAATTAAATCCCTGTGTAAATACCTTAAATCTTTAAGCTTGTTATAGGAATCCCATCATGAATTCTAGGCACAGCAGTATCTTTCACAGTGTACCATCACAGAACTACTCTTGGGTTTCCATTTCTTCATCTTTGAAATGATGGGGTTTGATTAAATGATCTCTGAGATTATGCAACTTATTCTACTGTTTATCTTTTATGTCAAAATATATTATTAAATATTGGATTTCCTTGAGGTAGGGCGCAGTTGTTCTCATAAGATGTGGTAAAAGATGGTAACATAACATACCCCATTATGAAACATTTACTATTTTCAGCAGACCCTCCAGACCACCAGTTCAGGCTATACCAGCCTCCCATGTCAGCCCGCATGCACCATTTAGGGATGTTAGCTTCTATCTGTGCTTCTCCTTTCACAGCTGCAGTATCTGTGAGATGAGCGGCGTTAGTTTGGGAAACAAAATGTACTGGCCAGGGGTGGGTTGCAAGACACAATTATGGGAATTATTACTCTTCTTACTTAGTATAATTATAGAGCATTTTTCTCTGAAGAGTTCCACAGAAAGGTTGAATCCGTTGGGATTATTTATCCTAGAGAAGAGAAGAGCAGAGGGGAAGGGATAACTCAGTAACAGTCTGGAATGTTTGGAAGGCAATAGCCAACTGTTCTGTCTTCTCACTGAAGACAGAAGATGAAGAAACCGGTGAGAGAGGTCTAAATGAGATGTGAGGAATAGTGCCTTGCCACTAAGCATGATTAAACACCAATGTGAGTTCCTTCTGGACAGGTCTGGGTAGACTGGGGGCTTAGATGCCCTGCCTGGACCCAGACACCTCGCTCTCTGATTTACATTGCAGACACCTGGAACAGCCTATAGGATCCAGGGGACAGATTCACAGGTCTGGACTCCTAGGCCCCCACCATTCTGATAGATAGGGTAGGGTTAACGCAGACATAATAGCCTGGAACAGGACAAGAAACACAATAAATGTTATCGGAAAGATGTCTGCAGCTCGAGAGGAAAGAGCTGGGCTTGGGTTTGATGGACTTTGCCCCACCTGGGCAATGCCTGGCCTGGGGATGGTGAAGATTTCTTATGCCAGCCTCACCATCTCCACAGCATCAGCAGATGGGACCTTTCTCCCACATGTTAGGTGCCCAGCCTATATGTGGTGACTGTATAAATGAATGAATGCAGGAGAGAGGGAATAAAGAGATGTACCTTCAGTAGTGAAGAAACTCTTCTGGGCATTTCAGAGCCATGCCTGGTCCTTCCCCGACTGTTACTCCTCTCTTGGGTGCCATGTGCCCCCCTTGGGTGTCACACTCCCTTGGGAATCACTAGCACTGTGGTCAGCAGAGCAGGCTCTAGGGCAGAGGCCCAAATTCAAATGCCTCTGGGTAGCTCAGCACCCAAGGAGTGAAGCAGACCAAGCAAAGTAAGACAGTTGGGAATACTCAGGGTTGAGGTGGATAGCCGTCAGTCAACACCAGGAAACTGGCCTAAGGGAAACAGTCCCAGAGTTGCCAGATCCTTGATTTTTTTTTTTAAACAAGAACTCTAGATTTTGATATGAAATTACTCAATCTTTAAATGTTGGCAACTAAAAATATTTTTAAAAACACAGTGAGAGCCAAGAAAACGTGTGTCACCAGTGTGACCTTTCCTTTAGAATAATGTAGAATTAGATTCACAGCTTGACTATTTAGTTGCTGTTGACCTTGGGAAGTTATTTAACATTTCTGAACTCTAGTTTCTCTCTCACAAATGTAGAAAGATTTCTTCATAGCCTAGCTCTGAGGACTAAAAGAACATATGTAAGAAATTAACGTAGTACCTTGCATGCAGAGTATTTAATAATTATTAAATAATAATAATAATAATAATAATAATAATAATAATGGCTACGATTATATTATTAGATTGAACCATATGAAAGTCCTGGAATACATATGGATTTGACCTATAAAGATGGCAATTTCATGTGGTTCAACATAATACTAATATAAAATCCTACCCCATATACATTTTTATTATTTTGCCATCATTATTAAGTTTACCTACTTACTCCCTAAACACATACTTATGATCCCCCCTCTCCTACACTCTTCTCCACAGCACCTATCCTGTTTATCATACCCAATAACTCATTTATTATATTTATGACCTGTATAGTCTACCCCACCTCTGCTGGTATATAAGCTTCACTTAAGGCAGAGATTTCCTGTAATTTATTCATTGTCTTTCTACCCACCTCAGCCCAGTACCGAGAATTATGTAGTAGGCTCTCTGAAAATATGTGTTGAATGAGTAGGTTTGTACACTGGCCTTCCCAAAGTTGAGTTTAGTCTCCTACAGACACGTTCCTCAGCCCTTACAGGTTTGAGGAAACTATTGATTAGAACTGTTCAAATAAAACATAAATGATGATGATCATCTTATGGTGAAGGGTTTTTGGGGCCTTTGACTCGAGCTCAAGTATAATGTAAGACTAGTGAAAAGTTGTGTAAGTATTGCTGACCCCAAATCTGAAAAACTGAATTCAATTAGTAAAATTAAAAATACCTAAATTGAAAAAAAAAATGACCAGAAGCCTTCAATGAGGTTTTGTTCTGCTTTGTTTTTCTGGTCAAATACGTGAGCATTTTATATGATGCCACATTTTTAAAAAGATGGAATGCATTTGCCCTTGGATAAAAGGAAATTCAGTTATCTCAAGATAACTCTCCTTGGCAGTACAGTATGCTTTCACTGTGTGTGTGTGTGTGTGTGTGTGTGTGTGTGTGTGTGTGTGCGCGCGCGCGCATGCATACATATATTCAGTAGTAAAACTATTGCAGCAAAAGGAGTTAAAATCGTAAAAGGCAGTCTTGACTGGATTCCAGAGACAGGGGAAAATGGCGGTATTGTCTTTAGGAGGAATGTCAGAGTAGCCCGCATACAGAGGAAAGTGCTGATAAGCAGAATGACAAAAGCCAGTTTCATGAGTGATTCCCAGCAGCTAGGGTACACTCCCAGCTGATTGCCTTGCTATTTTCGGTATTCCACATATCATGACTAAATACACAAAGCTTGTCTGGAGGCCACAAATATGGTAAGTCAGTGGGTAATTCTGGGAGCTACTCTATCGTTTGTAAGGGCCAAGGCACCTTCCATGCTCTTGTCTGCCCTGCCCACTCCCTAGTTCACTAGCTAAGAAAATTTTGAGCAGCTCCTACCTTTTTACCAGGAGATAGGGAAAACCTTTACATTTCCCAAGGCAGATATTTTTAGACTCAATGCTCAGTCCAAAGTGTTAACTAATTGAGTTATCAAGTTTCATACTTGGCCACAGAGAATGGCAGTGGAGGAGGGAGAGAGCTTCCCAGAACAAGTAAGCCTTTACAGTTTCCGAATGAAATGTGTTTTCCTTATAGAAATGCTGCTTGGGCCTGAATAGTTGTGTCTTTTACAAAATGTGCGTTGCCAGATAGGAAGGAGGCTAGCCTATGTGCATCATGGATCGCCTGAGTTCAGTATGTGTAGGACAATGGGCTGTCCTTTCTTTCTGTTTTGCTCGGATCCGGACTCTAGGTACGTTTTGTCTCTGATGTAATTTGGAGTGTGCTGGGCTCAGGCATGTCTGAAGAAGATGCTTAATGAAATGCAAAAAGAATTTGAGGAGTTTGGGGTCCTGGAAGGGCATAGTGGACCCAAGAATGTAAGGTTTAAATGTTCACACTTTTCTCAAGAGAAATGTGAGAGCTTTAAAACTCAGCTTTGTCTGGTTTATTAATTTACAAGGGGAAGTATGGAATCTTACTGTTGGGAAGGAAAACATTGTAGAGTTAAAGTTTGTTTTTAGAACTCATATAAGTGGCAGATGGGGGATGGGATGTATTTGGAAGTTGGAAAATGTAATTTTGTTTTGTTTCACTAGAATTGCACATAATATATCATCTCATTTAATAATGTTAAAGAATTAGCATAGTAAGCCATTGTCCCCTTAAGGGATACTGGATGGGTATTTGCTTGATGTGTGTAAAATTTTGAATGTTTGATTCTGAGGGATTCATAAAATACGATTTTGATTATGGCACAGTTTAAGGTTTCATGTAATCTCTCTACCCGTGTCTTTTCATTTAGCACCAATTTATCTACTTATGAGAACACACATATGCTCATATATGTACTTTGCTATTAATACAACATATTAAATCCTGAGCACCAGATGAACATTTTGTATGCAATACTTAGAATGCCCAGAAGAAGACATCATAAAAATGAGGACATTGGTGCTAGTTCTCACATCAGGCAGGCAGACATGCTAATGGTGTTGAGAAAAGAACTGTCATTTCATAGTGTTACAGAAAGCAATTCAGATAACTCTCACAATTTTGAACTTTATTTTAAATGGATTCAGGTTTAATCTTTGTATTCTTAGAAATAGGTTCAGCTCTTAGCGAAGAATATTCTTTTTATGCACTTTACTGAATATTGCTGTATTCTGCAGTAGACATGTATGAAATTTTAATCTCTGTGAGACTTGCAAACATTTTGTGTGCCTCAGAGAAAGGCTTTTTCAAATTAAACTTGAGATTTATTATAAAGATATAAACATTGTTGTGAATTCCAGACATTAGTGGTGATTTACTAGTAATATAAGCATACTGACAGATGAGTCCTAAAAATCATATTATGTCACTCTAAAAATAATCAATTCATCCATCAAAAATTTTGAGCTATATTGAAGGTTGAATTTCGAATGTGAATTCTGTTCTATTAATTATGGAACTGAAAACTTTGCATAAAATCAGAATGACATTTGCTGATGACCTAGTGAGACTTGGCTTTGCAAAATACTAATTGCTAAGAAGTTTCAAGCTAAGTGCAAATATAACAAATCTTAAAGCATGTACTTGAGAAGTTTTGGCCTCTAAGAATTGATGAGTTATTAAAAAAGAAAAAGATCTGAGATCCAAAAGGAAAGCTCAGATAAAAGCAGACCATCTTGTTTCTGCCTTGTGTCAGAATATATCAACTAAATGGTGAGAGCATTTGATCTCGGCCCATATGTGCAGCATTTTCTGTTTTGGTGGGCATGCTGTTTAAAAAATGTGTAATAAAATGACAGACTGAATTTGAAATTATCCTGCCCTAAGCAGTGACTCTGGAAGGGTACTGACCCGACACAGATCACACAGAAGTCCCGACACAATAGAGAGTAGCATATACTATTGCTGTCCTGGGTTTAGTTGGACAATGAATAAGAATTATTCATCTCCTGGTTTCGCCTCTGACTTGAATGGAAGACTGAACAGTTTGTCTGCATGAGCTGAACTATGGACAAAATCCTTGCAGAGAGGGTATAGTAGATAATTACATTTTCACAAATGATCATTAATACCTCCTGCTACTTCTATTTGGCTTGTGGTTTCTGTAATATTGTTTAGAGATTTTCTACAGGATTGCTTAGTCTGTGTTTTGGGAGAAACTTTCTGTGATTTTACAACTTGTAATTGGGAAACATTTGCAGCACAAACCTTCTAGAAAGGTAGAGTGTGTGTACCTCTGTCAATTTTAGAAATTCTCAAGGGTTGTTAATCAAGTCTTTATGAAATAACTAGTTTTGCCATAAATGATTGATTAAAAAATTAACTCTTAAATAATAATCAAGCCCCCCAAAAAGCTAGACTTTGAGCAAAGCCCAAATTTAATACAATTTTAATGTGCATTTCAGAGGCAGCTAATAAGATCTCTCAATAGCTGTGAATTATTTTTAAATCCTTTAAAGTTGCTCTGTCATACCAAATAGAAGTTATTGGTATCACTTCATTTTCTATCTTCAACTCAGATGGGTTCTATTTTGTATGTCTGATTTTTTAAGAATGTGTTAATAAATACGTATTGAATCCATAATTTTATTGTTGATGATTTTCACTTTAGGAAACATAGGGCAAGTGGGAAAATTCATCTAGTCAAACTCAAGAAAGGAGTCACAATACCTTTTTGCTGCTGACACTATCTGTACAGTTTCTTGTTTTAAAATGGAAACTTTCAGTTATATAGTAACTATGGTATTTACTTACCAACTACATGTGCTTTTTTTATGTGACAATGTGAAGATACTACCTCTTCTCAGTTATAAATATAGGTGATGATCAATTCTAAGCGACGTTTATAAGACAGAAGAGAATTTAAAATCTAAGTGTCCTGTCTTTTTAACAGTCACTCTTCTTTATAACACTAAGGCATTTTTAGTCACAAAGTAAAAATATATTTGCCAATTCTTTATTTTAATGCAAATATTGATGTGTTTTACTACAATCCCCCAAATATATGGCAAACGCTAGTATTAAGAATGAAATCATGTCTTCTAATTGGACTACTGATAAATATATTATTAGACTACACAACATGAATTTCAGAGCATGTCAGGCAAATACGTACAGTTACTAATTAATCATTTATTAAGCATATAAATCAATAAAGACTTTAATTCTTTTATTTTAGGAGACCTTTTTTACTCCCACATGAAATACAGATCTAAACAGACATTTCAGATAGATACTCTTCCAGATAATAATGTTGGAAAGTGAGTGCATTTTTCTTTGGTCAAGTGACAAGGAAGCTATGCATTAATTTAAAAAGTAGAAGTTGATAACGTTAAAAATTGCTTTGTAAAATCTGGGTACGCGTCAGCTTTTAGTCTTGAATTCTTGATTATATTATGTTCCAATTCAGCATCATTCTGATATGTTATTGACTTATATATTTCCATAATTCAATGACTATTCTGCTGTATTTTGAAAACACTTGTATCAATAAGGTAAATTCTATACTTTGAGTCCTGTAGCTTTTCAAACACAGACTGTGTCTTACTCATCTTTTGATCCTCAGAATTGGGCACATATTGGGCACTCAATAAATATCTGTTAAATATTTTTAAACAAATCCTTATCTCCAAAGAGTGTACCCGCTCATCAAAAGTAATTGCTCAAGAGTATTTTAAGCATCTCATCAACAGAGTATTTGAATGAAATTGAAAATAAACAGATATTATATAGCTGAAAAGAAGCCAAAACTGTTTAGTAAACTAGATTTAAAATAATGTTTGGCCTTCTAGTCACCATTGGTCTTCTAAGACACACTATTTCTAAATGTTTAAATTATTTGAAACAGGAAAATTTACTAGCTAACTTTGCATTTTAGTGACCAAAATTAGACTATTATTTCCAGTCTAGAATTTTCCCAGAATACAGGATTCATATCTATAATTGTGTTTACACACTAATGACAGATTATCTATAAAGAATTTTCATGTTGGGGCACCTGGGTGGCTCAGTCGGTTAAGCGGCCGACTTCGGCTCAGGCCATGATCTCGCGGTCCGTGAGTTCAAGCCCCGCGTCAGGCTCTGTGCTGACAGCTCAGAGCCTGGATTCTGTTTCAGATTCTGTGTCTCCCTCTCTCTCTGACCCTCCCCTGTTCATGCTCTGTCTCTCTCTGTCTCAAAAACAAATAAACGTTAAGAAAAAAAATTAAAAAAAAAAAAAAGAATTTTCATGTTATCTTTTTGAGATGGTGGCACCACTTGCAATGAGATAGGTTCTTAATTTTTCATGTGTCCTTTCCAAGGACATTCAGTTGATGTTCTGGGGATGGTTATCCTCTGGAGAAGTGTAATAGTGTCAGAGTATTTGGAGTACTTGGGCACTTGGAAAGAGCCTACATATGAAGAGGTATATGGGCACTTGGAAAGAGCCTACATATGAAGAGGGCCGAAGTAAGGTAGTGAATAGGAAATAAGTACGTATTTGACAGATGGGAGAATCCATAATTTTATTGGCAATAAAATCAGTAAAGAGGTACAATTAGAGTAATCCTGGTCCATACTTTGCAAAAATAGCAGCACTGCACTTATTCACACTCTGTCTTCCTGCTCAAGCCTGTTGGCCAATTATTCTGTTAGGAGGTAGTAGGCTTCAATTGACAGCTTTGCTGTAGACCAGCCACTCTCAAAGTGTGGTCCAGGAACCCTTGGGTATTCCTGAGACCCTTCCAGAACCTATGAGGTTCTTCCTTTTCTAACTACATTATCTATCTGAGGCTGGATTCCTTTCACGTACTTGAACCAAAACAACACATGGCCAAAGACTGAATGCCGCAGTAGATATGAGAATCTAAATATCTTCTGTTGTCAGGCATTAAAGAGATTTGCAAAACTAAAACAACACCATCCTTCTCATATTTTTGGTTTGTTTTGGAAAACATTATTTTCCATAAGATAAATATTTTATGTTATGTAATGTGTGTTATTATTTTAAAATAAATTATATATTTAATTATCAGTTTTATGTTCTAATATGATAAATAGCAATTCAAAAGGTCTTTGGGGATCCTCAATAATATATGAGTGTAAAGGGACCCTGAGACAAACAAGTTTGTGAACCACTACTCTAGACAGAATGCAGTGTGAACCTTCTTTGCCCTGGATTGTATCCTTAGCTTAGTTGCTGAAAGCACTGGTCAAATAAGGTCAAATTCATATATTCAGTCCCTGTGTGATCAGTTATGTGCACTTGACTCTCATGGTAATCATGATAGGCAAGGAAGCTAAAAAAATTAAGACATTTTAAGGTGATAATAACAAATAGTATTAATTAAAGACCAACTGTGCACCAGGCCATTTCTAACTAACTGCTTTGCATATATTATTTCCCTTAGTCTTATCAAAGGCTGTACATGTTAAATTTTACTACTATTCTCATTTTACAGATGAGTAAACCAAGCTACAGTGTATTTAAGCCTCTTGTCCAAGGACACATAGTTTGTAAATTGTGGAGACATGTTTCGAATGCAGACATTTTGGCTCCAGAGTCTTTACTCGGAAATCATCAAAGTATATTGATTTGCTCATAGAAAGTGTTAGATTAGATCTAGCTCCAAAAACTTAAAAAATACATACAGCATTCTACCCCTAAGTCAGCACCTTCATCTTCATACATGAAAGACAGCTTCTTAGATATGAGTGTTTATTCCCATGATCCTTGCAGTATGTCTTAGCTGTTTGATTATAATATAGCTGAACATTTCAAAGTCACCCACCATGTTGTAACTACTGCACATTCTAATGGTTACCTTAACTTTGGGATAAAGTCTACTCTTATATGTTGAACTTTAAGTAATAAAAGATAACATCCTTCTTTACATTTACCATGTGTTTTCATTGTATTTTTTGAAGTTTTAAAAATTTCTTTATTTTGAGAGAGAGCGCATTGCGCATGTGAGCAGGGGAGGGGCAGAGAGAGAGGAGGGAGAGAATCCTAAGCAGGCTGTTCGCACAGAGCCCCCAGGCAGGGCTTGAAACCATGAGATTATGACCTGAACTGAAATCAAGAGTTGGACACTTAACCCATTGAGCCACCCAAGTGCCCTTCATAGTATTTTTTAAAAGACCTCTTGCACATCTGGGCATTACTTGCTCTTTCTCTCTCTCTTCCATTTTATTGCATTCAATGTAAATACGTTGCATCTTCTAATTACACATCTTGTTCAGGAAAATGTAAATGACACCTGGATATTATTTAATATTCCCAAATCATTCTATCTGTAGACCTACCCATCTATTTCTGACTTCACTAGTGACCTAAGCTTATTTTAAAATATGGGTTTTTTTTTTTTTATTCATTCAAAGAACTTATTTAGCTATATTTTCACCGAGGGGTTCTAAAATCCCTTTGTTGATGGTAGGGTCGAGTAACAATGAAAAATTAAAATGGAAAAAAGCAATAGCATTTTGGTATATTGGTGTTATTGAGTCAGTATGAAACTGTGTTCCCCACAATCCCCCCCTCCCAAAAGCAAATAGTTTCATTCCAGCTGCACCATCTGGCACACAACATTTTAGGATGGTAAATTCAAGAACCCTTCATCTCACTAGCTAATGCCTCTTCTCCCTCTGGTGCCATGGACCTCACCCTTCAATTCCTCTGGGCTTTTATCCCCAGACCTCTAATTATCTGACCAGGAAGCTAAGTCCAGTATATTGTGATTTCCTGGCTGATCCCCACCATACAAGGTATATTTATGCAGTGGAAGAAACTATGTATATTCACAATATTAAGTCTATCCACACTAAACACCAAGATATTTATTTTCTAACCTCAGAAAGAAAAAGAAAAAAAAACTGTTGGGAAATTGTTCATCTATTCAAGTAAACACTTTCTCTTTTCTCCTGATACCTAGACCAATTTTAGCTTATCACTGTTTTTGGTTGCTATATTTAAGATGTGAATAGTTCGCTGGATTAAATATTTTAGGACTCATGCCAATACCTCCTACATAATAAGGATCCTTAGGCATGAAGCCCTGTTCTGATTCATAACATACCAAATAAATGGAAAAATCCCAAACAGTTGATGTGTCTTATATAATCTACCATGTGTAATGCCAGAAGTAACTGCTATGTATTTCCTAAGTGGTAAGTAGCAATACCTTCGTATTACAAGATGCATTTCTAAGGGACTCTGCAGTTCTTTGTGGTTTAGCCAAGTTGTGCAACAACTTGCTGCTTGTTTTAATTTTTTTAAGTTTATTTATTTATTTGTTTGTTTATTGAGAGAGAAAGAGAGAGAATGTGGCAGAGAGGCAGAGAGAGAAGGAGAGAATCCCAAGCAGGGTCCGCACTGTCAGTGCTGAACCTGCTGAGGGGTTCAAACTCACAAACCTGAGTCGAAATCCATAGTTGGACACTTACCTGGCTGAGCTACCCAGGCACCCCTTACTGCATGTTTTATAAAAAAAAAAAAGGTACACACAGACCCCCAGATTTCAGCTGCATAATACTACCCGACTAGGGCTCAGAACAACTTCATTTGATCTCTAAAGAGACAAAGCTGTCTGTTTCTAGCCCTTGTCATGCAGCATGGGTCACAATGTTTAGATGCATCACCATGCCGCACAGGATGCATGAGATAACTGTGTATGTAGGGAGTTACAAGATGAATGGTAGTTTGGGGAAAGGAAGGGGGAACAAGTAGACATTGGAGATCCTACTCTTTATTGGAGTGTGGCAGGAAAATCTTCAGCCAAGAACTTATACTAGTTCAAACCATAAAATCATCGACCGCTTCCTTCTTGCTCTTGTACCATGAGGTAGGGAGAACATAAAATCCAGGAATCCTGATTTCTATTTTCAGCAATTTCATAACTAGTTAAGCAAATCATACTTCTCTTTGCTTCAGTTTCCTATTTGTACAGTAGAGATGATGCAGTAATCTACCTCAAAAACCAAAATGTGTTTTTAAAAAAAGAAATGTACATTTTTTTGTAATACAAAGCAAAGCTCTATATTAAGCCAAGATTTAATCATTACTATACTGAATCTTTACTTCCCAGTTTACTAGTTCAGGGCTATGTCTCTTCAGATTATTTAGTACATATTGTTGAGGTGAATCAAGGGAACTTCCATAAATTACTCTCCTGCTCTACCAATTATAAAAAAAAAACATGATGGGGGTGCATGTCAACTGATCTTTCCAGGGGTGGGAGAGCCTGATCGCTTAAGACAGCCACTTCCTCCAGTGAACAATGGAGTACGAATTATGCCTCAAGTATTTTATAGGCAGCCTTGCTCATAGGAGAGTGAAAGAGAATTTCTCAAAAGACATGTTCATGTGGGAAATAATTGAGACAGATGAACTAGATGAAGCATAGCAAGAGAAGAGAAGGGATGACTGATAATGAGAAAGTTTAAGACCCCAATGGCTCTATATTTTTTTGTTCAGCATTTACCTTTTGCCTAATGAATGGAAAAGGCTTTCAGTCATATGTTTTGGAGAGCCTGGCATCCACCAAATTTACATGTTACAAACCAACATTAACTGCTAACTACTTTATGCAACCTTCAATTAGATTCTTGTTTTAACTCATTGGGGAAAATAATTCTCTGAAATAAAAATGATTACAATTTCTAAAGGAGCTAAACCTTCCTCATGTTAATATTCCATCTTTGTGGATTAAGGTGGGGGGAAAAAAAGGAAATTCTCCAGGGCTGTTATATGTTCTGAATTGTTGAGCACTGAGAGAGCTGTTGATAGACTTTTTTTTTTATTTTTCTAAAGCAACGTATTACCATTTCTCTTGTGCTTCTTCATCCCAAGAGATAACCAGAAATATGTCCAAACACAGCAGAGGTATCAAATAAGCCTGCTAATGAATCCAAAAAGATACATTTCAGAAATGATTTCTCCATCTCTGGGTGTCTTCCAGGTTTATTTATTTATTTGGATCTTTATATTTCAGAATAACAAAAGCTAAATGTTTTATGAATTTTAAGGTTAATGTGGCCCTGCTGCATAACTTTACTCGTCTGCAAGTG
Source organism: Felis catus (assembly GCF_018350175.1). Taxonomy (NCBI): domain Eukaryota; kingdom Metazoa; phylum Chordata; class Mammalia; order Carnivora; family Felidae; genus Felis; species Felis catus. The sequence continues at coordinate 22,099,971 of NC_058378.1, read as the reverse complement.
AAGACAAACTCACCCTGTACTGAAATGTCCTTGAATGGAATGAAATGAAGAGATCATGTTGGTTTCACTTTAAATGTAAAACATATTTTGGCTCAGGAGCCACACACCCCTTTCTACATCTTGTGTTAGGTACTTTGGCTAAAATGGAGCTTTCATTAACATTTTTCCATTTGTGTTCATTTGGGAAAACACCACTTATTAATTCGCTGTGAGAGTACTTTCACATTGTACAGTATCAGGGAGGAACCCACTTGTCATTTAATTGAACCATTCTGTGCATTCCTGACATCATACATACCATTCTGCATCTATATACAAGAGTGTTGGTACATAATCTGTGTCCACAGCCCACTAAGGTACTCTGCAACGTCTATAGTGTAAGCAAAGTGTTTCAAATGAAAGTTTTCGGTCAAAGTGGTTTGAAATTCTGTCCCAGGCTACTACGAATCAGCACATTAGATTACTATATTCACCACATATTAGGACATACAAAACTCTCCTCTCCTGATACAAATGGTCTTACATCCCTTGAGACGTAGGCAAAACTCGCTCTTTGAAATCTTTATTTATGTTCCCAGAAAATTTCAGACAAACTCAAGTAAATCCTGTTTTACAGCTGAACAGAATCAACTTCACGTTGAGAAGTATTAGAAACACCCACCCACCACCAATACCCGATGTGCTTTTTTTTTTCCTATGGGAAACATGTTTCTTCTCTGTATTTATTTTTATTTCTAATCAGTCTCCAGGAGAATTTTAGGTCTCTGAATTCTGGGTGAGAAAAGACACTGCAAGGGGCCTGGATTCTGGGTCTTCCTTTTGATGTAAACCAGATCATAGTAGACAGACTTGATGAGAGTGGGTTTTATCAGCCTGGCAAAGTAAATCCTTAAAAACACTGTCTTTATAAAAACAAAAGCCTTCCAGCACTGTATTTATTTTTTTAACTGGTTCCCAGTTCCCTCTACTTAAAGATAAAGATGGAAATGTTGTTTTGCCTTTCAGTTTTAGAGGGGCCGCTGTGCGCAGAAGCCCTGGCAGATCTGAAATGTGCAACAGCAGGGGCCTTGCTGGCAGAGGCCCCAGTGGAAAGATGGTAACCATGCCTAACATGTGTTAGGGGACAGTGACCTCATTTTCAGGGATGAACTAAGGTTAGTTCCAAGCAAAGTCCTTACAAACAAAGGCAGCCTTGTAGCAATGGGAAGGAATCTGTGGAGGCAACCCCTGTCCTTTGGGTGGTTTTGATAGAGATGATTACAAATATAGATAGTCTTTGGAAGCATTTCCCTTAATGCTTAACTAAGCCCTCACCCCCTCTCTCACTCCTCCCATTGCTGATTTATAGGTAGAAACCCACTGGTTTATTTCCAGTAACTAGGTAGCAATTAAATCAAAAAGAATGAAATCTTAATAATTCAAGATCTTCCCTAACTAGAAGGGTTCTAGTTTTTTTTCAAGCACTTGCCATACAAAAGACATACACACAAAATTCCCTTTTGAGATCTCTGCACCTCACCCCCCAGAAACACACAACTAAAAAGAACTTATCTGCTAAGATAAAGACCTAATACCCCTGGGTAGGGAAGGGGGACCAGTCTCCTAAAGATTTGCGGTTGTTTGTTGACAGGAGACAGATTATCCCATGAATGTCACAGTTGTTGTAGGTTGCGCAATTGGTCACATTCTTTTGAAATTGGTCAGAAATTAGATCACTGTGCAAGATATCTATAAAATATCAGCACACAATATCATACTCTAAAATATCTGGAAACTTTGAGAGGGCACTATCTGAATGGCCATGTCTCTGGGTATAAGCTATAATTCCACTCTAGTCTAGTGGGTTAAAAAAAAATCCCTCCTTTGTTACTGCCTCCCCCCTCACATGCTTGAGTAGCCCTGTGGCTCCATGTCCAATCTCAAAGCCTTATATTTGGAAGAATGTGACTCTCAAGCTATTTTTTTTTCTGTTGAACATTGTTTTATCCCACATAAATATACCAGTCTTAGATTTTGAGGAGTTCTACAAAGCAGTTCCATTTATATTTCAAAACTAAAACTGACATTAAATCACAAATTAAGGAGCAATAGCACAGAGGACGTTGGGATTTTGATAAGCAGCCCCCATACTGTGCAAATCCCCTTCCTGATTGAGAATAATTTACAAATCTGTATTACTTTGTTCACCAAAAATTACTGCTTGATACCACCAAGGAAAGCCTTCCATCTTTCACTTCTGGGTACAAAAGTTTGCTTTAAATGGGGGATATAGAAGAGTAAAAGAGAAGGGTGAAAGGCAATTATGAAAGCCAAAATTTAAAAATCTTAACATTCTCTTATGTGAAAATAAAAATCTGTCAGCAGACCTTCAGAATGCCTCTCACATTGTTCTTTTCTTTTCCATCCTCTCTGCTATCTCCCCAAAGTATCCATATCACATACAGCCATATTTGTTTATTTTTTATGGCAATGTAATTAACATACAATGTTTCATTAGCTTTAAGTGTACACCATAGTGATTCAACAATTCTATACCTTATGCTTTGCTCACCAAGATAAGTGTAGTCACCATCTGTCGTCATACAGTGGGATTACAATATCATTGACCATATTTCCTACTTTGCTTTTCACCTCCATGACTTATTTGTTCCACAAGTGGAAGTTTGCACCTCTTTTTCCTCTTTCTCTATTTCAGCCATCTCCCCCCACCCCTCCCCTCTGGCAACTACCAGTTTGTTCTCCTCATTTAAGAGTCCAGTTTTTGTTTGTTTCTTTGTTCATTTGTTCTTTAGATGTTATATATAAGTGAAATCATATGGTAATTGTCTTTCTCTGTCACATACCACTGTATTTTTACTCTCACCTAATTCCGTGGTGCTCACATCTGGTTGCACATTAAAATCCTTTGAGCTGTGTTTATTAAAATGTCTCATCTCAGACCAATTGAATGTCTGGGGGTAGGGTCTGAGTGTCCCATTTGTTTGCTTGTTTGTGTAAGTCTTCCCCTGGAGATCCTTGAGGCATAATAAATTAACAGCCAGTGACCTATAGCTCTTTTTGTCTCCATTTTCTTCTACATGAAGCTGCTGTCAACTAAGTAGGCTAAAACGTAGATTTAAAACTTTGTTCCCACTCATCAAAACCCTGCACTGTGTCCTGATAGCTTTGCGATGAAGTTAAATCAAATTTAAATGCCATTCCAAACCTTCTGTGAACTTCTCCTTTACCAATCTCTCTAGGGGCCTCCCCTTTTCAATAGATTGTCTATTTGCCATTGCTGAAACCTCCCCATTTCCATATCTCTGCCCATTTTTCCTTCCTTCTTTTCTCCACTGACTTGGTCCCCTCTAGAATTCCTGCCTCTCAGTTGTTTTCCCAGCCATATTCAGTGTGCAGAAATGGCTCTTCTCAATAGCATCTATAGACTTCATCATCTTCTTTAGGATCTTCTACCTTAAATTCTCATTCCACCTGCTGTCTCCAGCCTTCACAGCTAGATTATAACATCATTGAAAGCAATAACTGTATCCTCAAGGTTGAGGCCAAGTAGATATCACTGCTTAACTGCCAGATATTGAACCCTGTATTGAATATGAATCCTTAATCCTCATGATGGAATAAATAATGTAATACTCACTTTGAAGATTTGTTTTACTAGTTAGAAGAGATATAATATTTATTTCTTGAAGACCCAGACTTGTGAATTCATGATCTACACAACACCATAGTGAGGTTGAGAATGTGGATTTAACTAAACAGATTTATTTATTTTCTGATATGTCTGCATAGATATGCTGGTTGGCATTCACATTTGAATTGGTGTATCCAATGTGAGAAAACTAAAAAATGCTGCTCTTCCTGGGCCATATTTTCTGAGGTATGACCAGGCAACAGGTCTGTTAGATCTGGCCATCCAGATCATTCTTCTGCATGTTTTTATTAGAAGAAGTTTTGTTAGAGGTGTCTTACAATCTTCTTGAAATTAACTTCTTGAGAAGCAGAAAACAAGGTTAACAGATGGCCTTTTATATAGCAAAATTTATATCAGTAATTATTTGGTTAATTTAAAAAAATGATTCATAGCCAAAACACTAAAAGGTACATATATTTGGTAAATATTTGAGTGTTACCTTAAATCACATACATGTGCATCCATTTGCCCAACATGGATTTAAAGATGAAGACTTTTCTCAGAGTATGGATCCCCGACTATAATTCTCGTTGGCCTTCCATACCATAAATGCTCTTTCTAGGAGTCCCACTTTTCATCTCTTTAACGGAAAGCTAGAGATTAATCTGTGAAGTAATCTGAGTATAGAATCTTTATGGATTTTTCTGATTTTTATTTTAGCCCCTTACAATCCTCTCATTCCTATCTGATTTAGCAGAAATATTTTTAGGAACTTCTTTCTACTATGTCTTTCCAAAGTATTTAACTTAGTTTTCATAAAAGTATCCTTTCTCTGCATTGTTTTAAAGGTTAAATAATACCTAATTAAATTATGTAATTACAACAACCAGGACCACTGGTGTAAACATGCTAGAAGAAAACCACAACTGACTACTAGTAGGAGTAGGGGTATCTATTTGGGAGTCATCCTGTGTTGGACGAAAGGGGTGAAAAGAACCCCTTTATTGGTGAAGAGAACAATGACCACATTCCAGCAATATCTGGAAAGTTCTAGCAGAGTACCTGTCACTCCGATGACTCTAAATAAACGTTGCTGCTCTTTTTCTCCTTCTTTAGTCAAGGAACATGAGTTCTTTTATATTATTCCGGAACATTTAGCCAAGGAAGCATTAGAATTGGGAATAAGGGCAGAGTTCTAAAACCAGGTAGACGTGAATTCAAATCTTGCTTCTGCAAGTTTCTAGAAAACTGCCCTTGGGTAAATTATCTAACCTTTTTCATCTGTAAATAGAGATGATAGTAACACAGACTTCACAGACCTGTGAGACTGAATTTGGAGTGATCTACAGAAAATGCCCCACATATTAGAAGTGTCCAATCACTGTTAGTTACAATACCATGTTATTAGGTATCAGAGCACTTAAAGACCTCCTGATTCATAAAACACAATAGACTGCAGGCCTCACCTGCATACACTTTCTGACAGTTATTACTGAAGCAGATACATTTCTCCACAGGTGATCCCAGCAAGCATCACAAAAATAAGGTGCTTTGCCTAAGGTCAATTGGGAAACCAGAGTAATCTCAGACTCACTGAGCATCACCCCTTTTATCTTCTCTTCAAGTGTGGAAGAACCCCTAAGTCTGTCCCTGGATTCTTACCTTTCTTTGGTGAAATGGAGAAACAGCAAGGAAGAGCAGACTTTTTTGGTTCCTAATTAAGTTTCTGTAGGATTTCGCTTCTTGAGGAATGATTAGAGCATTGGACCATGCAAGGGATCAGCATTTCTTGGTTCAGCGTGTACTGGGATTCTGTTAGATAGAACTCTGTCCTGAATAAGACAAGCACCTGCCCAAAAAGACATTACCGTCCATCTTGATAGACTCACTGGATCCTGAGCAAAACAGAGCACATGCTGTAGGAGTCCCAAGGTCAGGGGAAGGGTGTCATATCTGGTATTTGGGGAGAAAATTGCACAGATGAAGTGACAGGTGAACTGGTCCTAGGACTTAGTTACTACACCTGTTGATGGGGGAGAGGGAGTGAGGTCTACTAGTCAGCAGAGAGATGTCCTGGATGACATCACAGTGACAGGATATTATGGGGCCTGTCTAGAAATAATAAGTGGGAGAAATGAAAAGCTGTCTAGATTGCTGTCAAGATCAGTATTTGTGTTTTTGGTTTGGGTTGGAAGTGTTTGTTTGCGTCAGGATTTAAAGGGCCTTGGAGGCTATGCAATAGCAATTGAATACTGTGATTTAAAAGCAGAAACATTTTTACAAATGAAGCTTGCCATCAAACATCAACATAAAAAGCAGATACTAGCGTATCTACTTGGGGTGAAACTGCAAATAGGCATAAGGAAATCAGCTTACTCCGCCTCACTCTTGATCTTAGTTTGTCTGCTAGGGCCCCACGGAACCACTGGTATTGAGGAAGGAGCCTGGGTTTTTATCAAATACTTATGGCTTTCAATCCTTGCTGCTTACTTATTAGCTGTGTGACCTTGGGCAAGCCACTTACTTTCATGAAACTCAGTTTTTCACATCTGCAGTGCAGGTTCCTATCTTGATTGAATTTTTAAGAAATAAACACTAACAATGCATGTGTAAAAATTACATATGTAAAATGCTTAGTGGAGTCTGACCTATAGTAGGCATTCACTAAATTGCACTTACTGTTTTTGTCATGATTTTCTCAGAACCCTCAGTGGCTCCCCAGTGAGCTCCTGAACAGTGTTCGGTGCTCCTGGAATATTCAGCTAGGGATAGTGTACTGGCTACAACCTCTTAGAGGTTTTCAGAATGATCTGGGCATCACATGGCTAGGGCCTGAACTGGGCAATTAGAACAGGGTGAATAGAAAAAAAAAAAAAAGAAAAGGTTAAGCATATTCCCAGCTGTAAGGAAAGCTAAAATGTTAGGATAATGATAAAAATAAGTCCTTTGAAGTGCACTTGTAAACTGGCACAAAAGTAAGGGATCTATAGAGGTAAAAATGACATGAAAGCAAGAACCAGTTTTACTTGTCTACATAGACACAGGGCCCAGGAGACAAAGCCTAGAACATGCCCAAGTGGGCAGTCTAATAAGAGATCCCCTAATAAACTGGGCTCCAAAGGGGTTGGCTCCCAATACAGGGGTGGACAGGAAATAAATCCACCACATAAAAAGAGTAGCAAAAACTTGCCTGTCTCAATTTGTCACCAGCTGGAAGGGAAAAAAAATCTTCCCTGAGAATTTGTAACCACAAGGAATCCCTCATATCCATACCAGCTTGAAATCTAAATTTATTTGTGTAGTCTTTAAAACAAAACCAAAAAAACTCTCAAGGCAAACATTTATTTTAAAAATAATCTTGGGTTGACTGTGCCTCTAAGCAACTGGAAGAAGCAATGTTAAATTCGTTTTTGGAGTATGGCATCCTTAACCCAGGCCCAAAAGAATTCCCAAAGATTAATTTCTAAGGAATATGAAATCATGGTCAATAATCACAAACCACAGAAAGTGTAAATTGGTACAATCACTTTGAAAAACAATTTTCCATTCACTGGTACAGTTGAGTTAGCACATACCAAGTGACACAGCGTTTATGATAGTAGGTATGTACCTTAAAAATCCTTGCCGGTTTGCACCAGGATTAGAGCCAGAATGTTCATGGCAACCCTGTTCATAGTAGACCCAAACTGGAAACAACTCAAACATTCATCAACTCCACAGTGGATAAATAGATTGTGTTACAATCACATAATGGAATCTTCTCCAGCCACAGTGATAAATCGGCTGCAGTTATACATGTCAGCGTGAATGACTCTAAGACAACATTAGACAAAGGAAGCATGTCACAGAAGGATCCATAATGTATGATTCCATTTACAGAGAGTGCAAAGACAGTCCACGACATAACATTTAGGTTGGGGAAGTTCACATAGATGTTGAGAATGATTAACTAGAACAGAGGATGCCTTTGGAGAGCCGGTCAAAGAAGGGCTCATTGGAAGTCTATGGAGTGCTTGTAACTTTCATTTTTGAGTTTACTGGGCATGAGGCTGTTTCTTCCATTATTTTTCTTTAAGCTGTTCATATATGCTTCAGGCATTCTTTTGTATGTATGATATACATTATGATAAGTGCTTTTTAAAAGGAGGATAAACACTGTAAAAATCCCTTGAGGCAGAATGTTTGATAAGAAACATACACATAATTTTCTAGAAGAGAGTTTGAGGGAGAGACTAAAGAAGAAATAAGTAAGTAATCAAAGATTCACACTTCGCATCACACACACATACACACACGATCTGTAGCTATTTATGGTGACAAATGTTAACTAGACCTATTGTGATGATCATTTTACAATATATACAAATATCAAGTCATTACATTGTATACCTGAAAGTAAATATGATTGTTATATGTCAATCATACCTCAATTAAAAAAAAAAAAAGATTCACACCAAAATTGTATGCCTGAGTGGCTTGGAAATCTTGGGACCTTTAAATACAAATAAGAAAATGAAAGGAATTTATGTTTCACATCTCTGACATTAGTACCTAGTTGCTGCAGCAGATGCTTTATACGTTGATTATAGATTATAATGTTTGTTGTTGCAGTGAAGGTCAAGGAATTGGCGGACATGGAAGTGGAAATGTTTTGGGATCCAATGGGTGCAATGTACATGCAGAATGTTAGGCTTCAAGAGAATGGTGGAAACCACAGTAGTGATGAAGTCACTTTGGGAACGAGCACAGAGGGGGAAAGAAATATGAGTTCTGAAAATAGGAAACACCCATTTTTTAGTGATGGGTTGGGACAGTAAGGAACAAAAAAGAGTGAACAAAGACATGAGGGAAACTAAGGGGAAGACTTTCAAGAAAGAGAAGGGGGTCAGTAATGTCAAATGGTTTTACATTAAGAAAAGGCAGAGCTAACGTTTAAGCAATGGGATTCGATGATTGGAAGGTCATCAGTGATTTTGTGCAGAGAGGCTTGACTGATGAACCAGGTAAGCCATATTGCCAAGAACTCAAATATGAATTAGTGTTAAGGATATAGAAGCAGTGAGACTAACCCAGACCAAGCCTTGAACATGTTTGATGCTAATAGGGTGATTTTTTTTTAATATATGAAATTTGTTGTCAAATTGGTTTCCATACAACACCCAGTGCTCGTCCCAAAAGATGCCCTCTTCAATGCCCATCACCTACCCTCCCTTCCCTCCCACCCCCCATCAACCCTCAGTTTGTTCTCAGTTTTTAAGAGTCTTTTATGCTTTGGATCTCTCCCACTCTAACCTCTTTTTTTTTTTTTTTCCTTCCCCTCCCCCATGGGTTTCTGTTAAGTTTCTCAGGATCCACATAAGAGTGAACACATATGGTATCTGTTTTTCTCTGTATGGCTTATTTCACTTAGCATCACACTCACCAAAATAAAGTTATAATCATTTATTGAGTGCTTGCTATGCACTCACACTAAGCACCTGATATAAACAAGCTAATTTCATTCTGATACTAGACTATTTTATGCCCATTTGACAGCTGAGAAACTGGAGGCACACGTAAGAAGCTTGCCAAAGTTACTTGATAAAACTTGCCTCTAATAAGTAGAGTAGCTAGGGTGCAGGCTAACAGCAGTAGAGAAATAGAGGAGATCATCATTTGCAGGGAGTGCTAGGTAGAAATGTGGGGGAAAGTTTTTTGCTTTGTTTTTGTTTTAAGTTGTTTAAGAAACACCTGAGTATGTCGGTAAGCAGAGGGCAGGACACCAGTAGAGAAAAGGACCCTGAAGCTTACAGGAAGGATGCTCTTACCCTTCATACAGTTCCCAGATAGTTGGGAAAATGAGATAAAAGAAAAAGATTCAAGAATTGGTAGATCAGGTATTAACAGTTCTCAGACATTGCTCCCTGAGGTTTAGAAGCAATGGAGCACAGCTCTATTACATACTCACTGAGCCTCCAATCTACATTTCTTCTGCCAGTCCACTGTCAGCCTGATCTAGAGGCTTCAACTAAACTCATTAAAGGAATTGTGGTCTAGAGAGGATATACCTGAAAGTACTTACATAGTTAATTTAATGGTTGGATGGACTGATGGATGGATGGAAGATGAATGAATGAAACAAGAGTTTGCAAGCATAAACTATGGAGCAAACATTTATTAAGCCCTTTCTCAAGCTAGTGATTAACAGCCTAGACTCTGGAGTTAGACTGTTTGGGTTTGTATTTCTGCCACTCATAAGCTGTGTGTCCCTGGGAAAGTCATTCATCCTTTCTATAGCTCAGTTTCTTCATCTATAAAATGGAGCTAGTAATTGTTCTTATTTGTATCAGTTGCTTAGGGGTGCCATAACAAAACACCACAAACTCAGTGGCTTATGGCAATAGAAACTTACTCACTCACAGTTCTGGAGGCCGGAAGTCCAAAATCAAGGTGTCCACAAGGCCACACTTCCTCCAAAGGCTTGAGTGGATAATTCTTCCTTGTGTCTTCCAGTTTCTGGTGGTTCCTGGCATTTTGTTGTTGTTGTTGTTAATGTGTATTTATATTTGAGAAAGTATGTGAGTGGGAGGTGGGGGCACAGCACAGAGCTGATGTGGGGCTCGAACTCACAAACCTTTAGATCATGACCTGAGCTGAAGTCAAACACTTAACAAACTGAGCCACCCAGGTGCCCCACCTGGCACTCTTTATCTTATGTCAACTTAACTCCAGCCTCTTCCTGCATCTTTACATGTTCTCTCTTATGTATCTGTGTGTCTTGTCTTTTTTTTTTTTTTTGAGATATAGTTGACATATACCATTATATTAGTTTGAGGTGTACAATATAATGATTTGATATTTATATATTTTCTCTTCTTCTAAAACCATCAGTCATTGATTTAGGGCCCATTCAAATCCAGTCTGACCTCATCTTAACTAATTATTTGTGCAAAGATCCTATATCCATGTCCTGTGTCCTATGCCATCTTCTGGGGTTCCGAGATTTTGGAGAGACACAATTCACTACACTACTTCATGTAAATATTATAAGGACTAAACTAATGTAAGGATTCATGCAATTAATACATACTGTAGTAAGTGACTAATATAATGAAGTTAATGTAAGTACTTGTAATAGTGTCTAGCATATAGTCAGAGGTATAAAGTATTAGTTTATTATTGATGTTGGCACTCAGGAAATGATTATTCATTCCAATCACTGCTTTCTGCTGAAAATATCAATATGCCAGTATAAGTGGAAATGCTGAGTTATTAGATTAATCCATAATAATACTTGACTCTACCCTTGAAGCTGTTTCCTTGAAAAACACACGTGGTTCATATTTCTTTCCTGTCTAGTAAAATGACTAAGTAGACAAGACATGAAATGGTGATGAAAGACGTTATCATTTTCCAGATTCTTCGTACAGATTTTGATCATCTACGGGAAAAAATGCTGACTGACCTGCTTATATTCATTTTGTGACAACTGACTCACTAGGCAATGATCTCCTCTGTTTGACTTTTCACGTGGCAGAGCTTACCTTCTCATGACAGCTGACTTCCTTTCATAGGGCTTTGTCTACAACTGGCTTTAAGAGGCGTTGTTTTGATAGCATGCTTAGGACTAAAACCCAGGCTGTAGTCTGTGTAAAGAGTGACTCCCAAGTTTTTGATGAAATGACAGCTCAGAGACACAACACATTGATATTGAGCCAAATACAAAATATTATATATTTTTAGCATTAAGGAAATAAAGAGCATCATATAGGTACTAGGGATAGAATTTGAAAAAAAAAATAGGGAAGAATCCATTATTTACCCTGCCACTTAAGCAACATGATTTGGTAAAGTGTAAGAGGGAGGTGAAAGCGAGCCTTCCCTGGTGCCAGTATGTTTCGCTCACCTCTGTGCAGTCAGATGTCAGCCTTGACTAGCGCCCCATCCATGTTCAGCAAGTATTTGTGGAAGACAGGGCTGCATTGTTTGAAGGTGGTTGAGAATAAAAGGAGGATCTTCTTGGTTCTTCTTCTGAAGGCAGGAATAACCACACTGCCTAAGTTGTCATTTTTCTTCAAGGCAGGCTTCATTTTCTTCCTCTTGCTTTTTCTTTGTATTTTCTTCCTTCTTTATTGCCCATACTTTTTCTTGGAAGTATAAAGTAGCTGATTGTTCTGTATCAGTGTGTTAAGCATGCCTGTGCATAACAGAGGGCTGAGAAAAGGGAAGAAAATAATTTTTTTTGCTTCTTCTCTTTTTCTTAAAGTTCTCAGGTGATAAATTAGCTACCTTAGAGAATTATTTGATACTAGGGTCACTGGGTGAGACATATACAGTGAAGGTATCCACCGGAAAACTCTTAATCATTTATCTACTGCTCATGGATTCATGTTAAACATGTTCTTAAACATGGATCCGTGAGCAGGGTTGGCAATCCTGAGCCACATGAAATCAGTGTGCAAATTTTGTGTGCACGCACAGGTTTGGTGTGTATGTGCAGATTTGGTGTATGTGTGCATATATGTACAGTTGTTGAAGGAAAGGGATTTCTTTGCAACTTTTGTTAGTCTCAAAAGAATCTGAACTCCAAATAGGTAGAGAAGCACTGGATTAGAATTTTTTTTAGCGTTGTATTTTGTTTTGCTTTAGAGATTCTGGTGAGAAAATTTCGGAGAGGAAAATGGGCAGTATATACAGTTGTCAAAACTTTTCAGATATGGAATCAACTCAGAGGCTTTCCTTGAATTATGATACCTCTGTTTGAACTTCTTTAGTAGCTGTTTTTATGCACTCAGAGTCAGAATTGGGGATGCTTAACTCACAGTTGTTATCTCTGGCAGTTGAAACATCCAATACTGATGTCATTTGTTCCCAGAACAGCCTCAGAGCCCTTCTGGGCAAATTCGCTGATAAGTCATTGAGCAGGCACAAAGAAGATGATGTTTTATGGTACAATGAGCCATCCTCGCATAGCTAATTTATTTCTAACTGGACTTGAAATCAGACAACCGTGCCCCCAACCATCTCAAAGTAGCAAACCTCTTTAAAAACTGTATTTTATTTTTCTTGAAATTCCTTCAAACTTTTGGTTTGTCCTTTGTCTAATTTGAAGCCATATCTCTTGTCCTCCTCTTACTTAACCCTCTGTTCTGATTAAATGATTTGCATGCTTGACTCACATCCCAATTTTATTTTAGCAATAGCTACGTGTGTTCCCAGATACCAACTCAATGGCTTAGTTTATTATCTTTGGCAGTCAGCTTTGTATTCTAGCAGGTTCTCCATTTAGATAGCTGCGGCTGCTGTTACGAATAAAACTTCCTGTATTGTTGCAGGCAATATTTTAATTAGTACAGTTATTTGCATACAGTTTACTTATTTGTTGATTCATTCATTCACAAAACCATTTTTAGGCACCTGCTGTGTGCCAGAATGCTTCTAATTCCAGGGGAAACACAAAAATGAATGTTATACATATAGTCACTGGCCTGCAGTAGGTCAAGGCATGTGGTAACTCAGGCAGGCCTACAATCTGTAAATAAATCAGTTTTCTCTTTATTTAGAGCAGTGGTTCTCAGCTGGGAAAATCCCTCTTCCCCAACTGCCAAGGGAAATTTGGCAATTCAGGATATATTTTTAGTAGTCACAAATAGGTGATAGTTGTTAGAGGCCAGGGATGCTAATAAACATCGACACCAAACAAGACCATCTCCCACATCAAAGAATTCCTTGGATCAAAATGCCAGTAGGGGTGGGTGGTTGGCTGAGTTGGTGAAGTGTGCAACTCTTGAGGTTGTGGGTTTCAGCCCCATGTTGGGGATAGAGATTACATAAAATAAAATAACATCTTTCTTTAAAAAATGCCAATAATGCTGAGATTGGGAAGGCATGATTTAGACAAAGGAATACTTCTTCAGGGAGAGGTGTACTGCTATAAATGAGGAGGGTGGAACACATAGAAATAGTGGCCTATCCTTTGAAGACCTGAGCAAATCGAATCCTAACTAAATTGACCCACACCAGAACCAAAGACTCTTCTGAGAATGGAATTTCCTTTATCACAATTACATTTCCAAGGATGAAGTAGCACTCCTCAAAGATTGGCATCTTGTCAGCTTTCTGTATGCCTACCCCTTGATCAAGGCTACCTCTGCTTATTCTTAAGGGACTTACAATTTAGAGAGGAAGAAGGACAGGTATACCAAAAACTATAATGCTGTGTGAGAAATACTTAGAGGAATCAACAAAATTCATGCTTTGTGAGCACCAAGCAATTAATCTCTGACTGGGAGGTCTGGGAAGGCTTTCCAGATGAGGTGGCCTGTGAACAGGGGCTTTGAAGGTATTTGCCAAATGGCTGAAAAAAGACAATTTCCTCTGTTATTTCAGCCATACCCCCACATGATGGCATTGATAACCAATGATGAGATGTTTTTGGCTACCCTTTCAGGAAAACCTGCTTCTATGTTGTTCTACACTGAGCAAGACTCCTTTACAAGTTGTGCAGACCCAACTTTGAATTCTTTCATCTCCCTGTCTTCTTTCCATTAAAGGTTCACTGGTATAGGTGGTTTCAACCCCACAATCAGAAGTACTAGTGTTTAGCAGAAAGGCAGAGTTGTAAGCTTTTGGTGAATGCATTACAGATTTGGTTTTTGTTGCTTTCCAGTTTATATGTATTTATTTATTTGCTCTTGCTAATGTTCCTAATAGGGTTTTCTTAGGTGGTAGCCTTAGGTTGCTTGAAAATATATGGAAAGTACTCTTCACAATTTGTACAGAAATTTATAAATGCTTTTCAGAAACATTCTATGTTCTAACACATGGCTTTGTGCTGTGGGAAAATCCAAGAGAACATCCTACAAATTCCTGTTAAACTAGTATAATAACATTAAACATATTTGTGAACCTATGAATTGAAAAATTGGTGGGGACAGTTAAATATGAAAGAATGGAATAGATGTTAAATTTCTGTAAAATAGAATAATGAGATTTTCATAATGAAACCACCAGGAAGTTATAGGATTTCTCTTTAGTCCCTAGGAATTGTATGTTGATTGAAGGCACCTACATATTATGAGAAATTTTCTCAGTTATGACATCACACAAAGGGTAACTTTGTATACTTGAAACTAACTTTTCAAGAATTTATCCTTTTCCTGGTGATTTCACAAAGACTTTTTAGAGTATTTTCATGTTAGAAATACAATAGTTCAATTTAAAAATATTGACTTTAAAAATCTTTTTAGTTTGGACTATAAGCTGAATTGCTCTAACATGTATATGAGTTTCATTTCATCAAAATGTTTTTCTTTTTTCTTTTAGTCTGATGCCAATGCAAGTTACTTAAGAGCAGCTCGAGCTGGACACCTTGAAAAGGCCCTTGACTACATAAAAAATGGGGTTGACATAAACATTTGCAATCAGGTTAGTTGTGGTTTTTGTTGCTGTTTAATTTTCTAGTTAAAATTTTAAAAAATCCAGACTATAAACTCCTTGAATCTTTCCTTAGTTGTTACCAAGACTTTCTCTTTCTTGCCTTTTTTCTTTTTTCTGGCTAAACATCATCAGTCAGATTTTCAAATTACTCTGCTTTGTTAAAGGGGCATTCACACATGTAGGTATGCATTCTTTAAGAATTCTTAAAATTTAGTAAAAAATGATACTAGAACAACCTGCCTAATTTTCAAGTACCTTTATTCCTAATTCAAGATTCTATACTGCACACATACAAGTGATTGTTGGTGGGATATTATCTTCAGAGTTCTAAGTAGACTGTTTGCTGCTCTATTCTCAACCTGCTGAGTAAAGTTTTCCCTTCATTCTTAATCAGAATGGGTTGAACGCGCTCCATCTTGCTTCTAAAGAAGGCCATGTAGAAGTTGTTTCTGAACTGCTACAGAGAGAAGCCAATGTGGATGCAGCTACAAAGGTCAGTATCACATATTTAATGGTTTTTATGTCAATTGACAGATTCAGTAAGGATTCAGCCTTTGATAAGAATCAGGGCAAGCTTCTCATGAGATACTTATCAACCAACCATGTTCTCTTTGGGGAACTTAGAAACATAGAAAGATTCCATATTTTATAAAATGTTGAATCAAAGAGATAAAGAGGGTGAGTGATGTATCTTTTCATTTTACAGAAAGGAAACACAGCCTTGCATATAGCATCTTTGGCTGGGCAAGCAGAGGTGGTAAAAGTCTTGGTCACAAATGGAGCCAATGTCAATGCACAATCTCAGGTAAACCTACCAACTCTATTGCCAATAAATTTTGTTATAATTTATAAATGTTTGGGTCAAGTCCTTGCTTGGCATATGTATCCTCTGAGAATATAATTCCTAAGAGTTATATTCAATGAACAGTTATGTTGTTGCAGATTATTTAAATTCATATATATCCTCATTTGCAATATATTTATGTGAGAGAGATTTTTAAAAGTCATCCATCTAGAAAGGGGAACCCTCTTGCACTGTTGGTGGTAATGCAAACTGGTGAAGCCACTCTGGAGAACAGTATGGAGGTTCCTCAGAAAAACTAAAACTAGAACTACCCTATGATCCAGCAATTGCACTATTAAGTATTTACCTAAAGGGTACAAAAATACAGATTTGAAGGGGTACATGCACCCCAATGTTTATAGCAGCATTATCAGCAATAACCAAACAATGGAGAGAGCCCAAATGTCCATCAACTGATGAACAGATAAAGAAGATGTGGTATATATTTACAATGGAATATTTCTCAGCCATCAAAAGGAATGAAACTTGCCATTTGCAAAAACATGGATGGAGCTAGAATGTATTTGCTAAGTGAAATAAGTCAATCAGGGAAAGACAGATACCATATGATTTCACTCATGTGTGGAATTTAAGAAACAAAACAGATGAATATGTGGGAAGGTGGGGGAAAAGAGAAGAGAGAAAAACAAACTATAAGAGACTCTTAACAATAGAGAACGAACTGTGGGTTGATGGAGGGAGGTGAGTGGGGGTAAATGGGTGATGGGTACTAAGGATAAGCACTGTTATATGTAAGTGATGAATCACTGATTTCTACTCCTGAAACCAAATTGCACTGTATGTTAAGTAACTAAAATTTAAATTAAAAAATAATAAAAAATTAAAAAGTTATCCATTTATGAAACTGTATGACTGGTAGTCATAGACACAAATATTTAGGGAATATTTGTAATGTAGGGTCTTTTACTATTTTATCATGCTAGCTTAGGTCCAGCCTCAGTATTTATTAACTTACAAAGGAAATGAGAGTTCCTGTAAGTGAGGAAATGCTCTTAATAGTTCATAATATCTCAGTGCTTTATATAGCTGAAAATGGGAAGACACTGTTTAATTCCTGTTTAGTAACTAAGGCCTCCTTGTTGTTCCGTGAAACAGATTAAAATAAAAAAACACACAGAATAAACTTTAAAATTTCCTAAACTAAAAATTCCAGATTCTTTGTATTGGATATACACTAATAATTTATTTAGTAGGTCCTCCTGTGTGCTCTGAGTCTTGCATAAAGTTCTAAAAAGAACACAAGTATATTACCGTTTGGTAGACTTTCAGTCTAAAAAGAAAATACTTTAAAATAGGTTTAAAAATTGGTCCTCATAATTCAAAATTTTCATTATTTGAGTTCCCACAGAAATAAGATTGTATAGAAAAGCAAACATCATCATAACACAGAAATATTCACTAAGGACCTGACCATTTTTAAAACTGGCCCTTGCTCAAACGTTCCTTCTAGTTGGATGCTTTCATCTACCCTTGTGTGTAAGTGTGAACTCCAGGAGGTTGGATATTGAACAAATTGATTATGGAACAAAACAGCAAGTTTTGCAAGACACAGGATTGCATGAAGTTAGGGGGATGGTATGGGGGAACACTGGCTGCACAGCTGTGGGTTGTGTTTTTTTCTGGCAATGTGTGAAGAATTAGGATGATTCTCTGATAAGTGTTTCAAGTGAGAATGAGTTGAAATCAAATGGTTTAATGATTTAATCAAAGATTAAATTACCCTCCCCCCCAAAAATTAGGTGAGGTCTTTGGTTTGCAAAATACATTTGCAAAAAGACTGTATTTTTACTTAAGCAGTGAAAATAAAAAGTGAAGGACATCAAGCTACCATATAATTTTGTTGGAAAAATTACCCTTTTTTTTCCACGGAAATCCTATTTGATTTAGGCTTTGTTCATTGTGAGAACTTGTACATGCATCCAGTTATAGCCAATATTTGCTTAACTCCTAACCTTGCTTTTACAGTTTCTAGTTTTGTCTTTTACAATAAAGTCTCAAACTAACTTTTTTCATTTTAAGTGTACTTGATTTCCTCAGCCTTTTTCAGTACTGATTATCTTTGGATAACAGGATCCTCCTATATTTCATGGGTCCACAGAATTGCAGTGACACCCTCCATGGTTAGTAACATGGTTCCGATGCTGTTAAATATCAGTGTCATGGAAAAACAACTGTGTGGCACTTCCAAACATGTGCTTTCATGTATATCTGATCTATTTTTTTTTTCTAGTTGCTTGTGGTTGGACCTTTGATCCATGGTCTATCCCTCTTTATTCTGATTCCCTATGAAGGTTTACTTGGACCAATGATGCTTTTCCAGAAAGGAATGTTATAAAATTGAATATTGACAAGTAAAATATTTTGAAAGAGATACAGAACAACTGACCATAAGCAAAGCACCATGCTTTTAAAACATTTTTTCAAACATCCCTATAACTTGTTACTGGAAAATAACTAATGTTAAGCTCTGAGAGAGTGAGAGAACTCTTTAATCCATTTTTTCATTTCCTTTCTCCCCCCACAGGAGAAGACATAAACCTCCTCCTTTTAAGTAATGTGCATATTCTTAACTGTTCTTTAGAGCACCCAGAGTTTTAAACCTCCTTGACAATGAGAGACTCTACAGTTGAAATCAAATCCTAACCAGATTTGATTTCAATTGATACACATTCCCTGCTGATGACAAATGAGAAGAATAGAGCCCATGGAATTTCTTGTTCCTTACAGCTGTGCTTGGCGTGCCCTGCCCCACAGTTCACAGTCAAGCATGGCGCCTTCATTTGGACACCTGTCCCCATGTGCCTTCCGAGCTGTGCCATTCTGTGGACAGAATAAGTAATGAGATGGTCATGCAGCAAATGGGTTTTCCATGATAATTTCTGGTGGGAGTACTTCAATAGGAACTCTTACAAAGGACAACTGAAATCAAATTCCATTTAGGTGTCAGCACAGAAAACATCACAGGAATGTTAATATTCAAGAAAGACCACATCCCTAAGTGAAATTTTAACCAAATAGGTAATATTTAGTAGCCAACAATAAATAGTATAAAGAGAGTCCCCCTCACCTTCCTTGTGTATAAAAGTTCTCCTTATCTTGAAAATAAAAGTGAAATTGGGCAACAGCAAGTTCTGATCTTATAAACTGAGGGTCTGTAAACTAAGAATTTTTAGATGTCACTTTAATTCTTGTCATTGCCTTGATGTTACATCTTACTAAGTTAGTTAACTCTTTCTTATCTTACTTAACATTCCAGAAATGATTTAGGCCTACCCTGAGAAAGAAATTGGGTTGAATAATTAAATTGTGATTATAAAGAACTCTATGATTAAGTCCATAATACTTTGTACTAAATACAGCAACAATGATTACTAGTGTTTGCAAGTGTAAACTCTCAAATTACCACATCAAATGACATCCCTCACTCTTTTCTCCTTCTCTATCTTTATTCTGTAATATAAGGCACCATGTTCATAAAGAAGCAAGGTCTGTTTCAAATAATATTTTATCATAACTATCAAAGTATTCTAAGTGGACAAGTTTTCATAGTGGTATTAGCAAAGACAAGACCTTTTGCAGGTATTTGGTGGGGGTGTTTTTAAAAATTTTTACATTGTATTTATTTAAGTTATGAATAGGTGATATATTCACATGGTTCTACCATCAAAATGCATGGAAGGACAAACTGGAAAACCTCTTCCCACCCAACCCCCATCTGCCCATCCCCACCCGTCTGCACCCCAGGGTGAAACAGGTAACTTCTGACTAGGTTTCCGTGTTCCTTTTCAGAAAGGACAAGACCTTTCGATTAAACCAGTGCCTCCTTGGTCTTTTTGTGTTTTTAAATGTTTTCCTTCGGTGAGGAGGTCAGGTCTCGAGGAAGTCAGAAAATAGGTGTGGTCCAGATAAAGCCTCTCTGACCTTTGACCTTATAGCACACCGGTAATCTAACCTACATTCACAAAAATCAGTATCACCTGTAAATCAGTGCAAATTTATCACCATGCCCTTATAAACATTTTAATTCAGAGCAACACTTCATAAGGTACACCGGCTGGCTGTAGAAACCTAGGATGGTTAAAAAAAGTTCATGGATAAAATTTAAGCCCTTACTTTCTATTTTATTTTCTTTGGGTAGATATTAGGCAGCCTGCCTCAGCATGGTCTATAAAGTTGTAGGTCTGTATATTTGAATGCTTATGATAATATCACAATAAATGTTCTGAGCCGAAGGTACTGAAGATAATGCATCAAATCAGGCATCAACGAGCATACTTTCTCAATCTTGAATTGTTCTGCCTTTTGAAAATTCAGTCTATTGTTGCTACAGAAAAAAAAATGCAAATTAGGCACCCATATGTTCCCTTTTGGCCAGCTCTTTGTTTTGGAAATTTCCTAAGTTAGGAAATTAATTTAAAAAAAAAAACAGTGGTGTACTTTTTTATCTTAAAAGAAAAATAATATTCTTTCTGAAATCTGACCATTTTCCCAATGTAGGTGCTATTTTACAAAAAAATCATTTCAGCTGTAGGTTGTCCATTGACAACACATTGGAATCCTTGTGCCTTAAGCCTCTTTGTATGAGAGTGTAATGATCATATTTTCATTCAGTCTTTCCAAAGGATGCTTATAATTACTCCCTAGAACCATAACTAGATGGCATACATGTATTCTCATGCCATGTTGATCCTTTCTTGATTTTAAAAATTTGTATTGGGATTTTGGGGATTAAAACAACAGAAACTAACTTGAACAAAAATGGGAATTTATTGAAATTATTTGGGGAACACATCAAATAGAAAGCTAAAGGAGCTTTTTGGAAAGCCTTGGTAACCAGAGAGTTAGGGTGGGAGTAACCAGAAGCTAAACAGTAAAGTTGCCCTTCAATAATAGTTTTTACAGATCATTTGAGAGGGGGGAGGGGGGATTTGGCAGAAAATAGAATTAAGAAAAATAGAGAGTAGACCTGGAAGAGAAAACAGAAGATATCCTGTACATGTGCCTACTCTGTGGTTGAAGAAGTTCAGGCTAAATTGTCTTAAAGTCCAACCAAGACAGGCACTACCTACATTTCAGGGAAGAGGTAGTGCCCTAAAGAAAATAGAAGTGACATTGCTAGAAGAGTCAGATGCTTGCTGACCAAAACTAAAGCAAAACAAAATAAAGAAACACTCAAATTTCCACTATAAAATGGAAATGTCCATTATGGAGGAAAAAACAAAAACACCAAAAACATTTTATCAATATGAACCACAGAAGTAAAATGAGACCATTCATCCCCATTCAATGCCATATATTGTGTGATTCCATTTATATGAAGTGTTCAGAACAGGCAAATCCATAGAGACAGAAAGCAGATTAGTGTTTGCCAGAGGGCATGGGGAGGGGTCAATGGGGAGTGAATACTAATAGTACAGAATTCCTTTTTGGGGTGATGAAAATGTTCTGGAATTAGATAGTGGGGATGGTTGCCCCACTAAATTTTACACTTCAAATGGGTGAGTTTTATGATATGTAAATTATATTTTAAAAAATATATATAAAACTGAAAAAATGTGAAAGAATGTGACCATTCAGAAAATGACCAGCTTTCAGGTAATGGCAATAGAATGGCAAACACTAACAAAAAAAAAAAAAAAAGAGGAGAAGCAATTGTGGGAAATGATTAATTATAGGGCTCAATCTTACTGTGACTCTTATCTACATATGATTTTTGAGTGATCACAGTTCTACACAGTTCAATTTCTGCTATTGTGAGAAGGGCATGTGGAATGATTTAAAAGTCGTGCTTGTTAAGAATCACTCTTTGAAAGCTCCAGGTCTGTAAGCTCCAACATCCCTTAAACCTCAGTACCTGGTTTTGGATTATCTTCCTGGCTCATGAAACGTTTGGTTCTGGAAGATAAACTCAAGAACTGTCTACGTACATCAGGCCAGAAGCCAGGTATTTGTATGCAGACCAGTGTTCCTTAGGTAACCTTGAACGACAGCAAACCTCTGCCCTGAAGTTGAGAGAATCCACTGACATAAATTGTTGATATTTATGTTTGAGAGAATAACATCTATTTTCAAAATTTTTCTTAAGAACTTTACTCCTAAAAACTGGACCTTCCATCTGGAAATTTCAGCTGGTGAGGAAAGACACTCAGTAGTTCACTGAGCTATAACAAAAATCCCCCTAGTTTTTACCTTTTTCTTCTTTCTTAATATTTTCTGTTGTTTTTTTCTGTTTTTTTTTTAAGGAATATTTAACTCAACCAAGAATTAAGTAATCTTCCATCTTGGTCAAATAAGAAAATAAAAAAATAATCGGCAATATAAGGGTAATCCTAAAGTACCTCTCAGTTTCCCTCAAATCTATGGGAAGAGTGACAAAGACAAAACACACCAGGCACATACACACATACCTGCCTGTATGCACACGCACACACACACATATGTACACACACATTTTGTTGCAATTATTCCACGTTTAATGTTGATCAAACCTTTCATGAGAGAACAGGATAGCAGTGAACTTCAGTGATGTACTTTAAAGGGAAGAAGCTTGAATGCTTTGTCATATTCTCTAGCCTCTAATCTCATGTCTCTAATTTTGAGCTTGGCAACCAGGTAACCTAGCATGTTATAATTATATGTAAAATAGAGTAAGTAGAATAGATGAGCTCTCTGATGAATAAAGTATATACACTATGGTAGATTTGTTATGTGACATCACTTTTATCTGCTTGAGGATCTTTTTTTTTAATTTTTAATGTTTTATTTTGTTTTTGATGGGGGGATGGACAGAGAAAGGGGGTCAGAGGATCTGAAGTGGGCTCTGTGCCCAACAGCAGTGAGCACGATGTGGGGCTGGAACTCACAAACTGTGAGAACATGACCTGAGCCAAAGTTGGACACTTAACTGACTGAGCCACCCAGGTGCCCTGCTCAAGGATCTTTTTAAGTTACTTTTAAATTTTTAGCTAAAAGCCAAAAGAGTGGTGTCACCAGAGGCTGAATTATAGATAAGTAAGGTAGTCATATAGTCACTGATATTTATAACAATGAACCTAAACCTTTTGAAGTATAAAAGTTTGAGTAATATTTGGTACATTTTATTTGGAATATATTTACCTATATTCCTTGTAATTGCATAATGAATACAATAAAATTTCCAGAACATACAATTAAACAGAACTGTATTCTGAAAAATGTATTCAAAGAAAATGTTATCATTTGAAAAATATGATTTGGCAATAAGATTTTGAAATATTACATAGATGAAATATTCAAATATTTCATAAATATGAAATAAATTGTTCTAGAAAACAAGCACACATATGCAACATATTTTTAGTCAAAAGCTTAAGATGCAATGTACACATTTACTTTAATCCAGATTCTTTGGCAGTGGCCACATTTCAGACAAACATAAATATACATATAGAGTGTGTGTGTGTGTGTGTGTGTGTGTGTGTGTGTGTGTGTGTATGTATGCTGAACATGAAAATACTATGGCTTTGCAAAACAATGCAAGGAAGGAAACTTACCAAAACGTAGACTACTAATTGAATTCTGTTTTGAAATTGAAGTATACCTTTTTGCATATTGGTGTCCTTTCCTTTGCTCCAAGTCATCCCATTTGTAGCAACTTTGAAGCTATTTGAAAGTAATATAAATTCCTTCCAAATTGTGAACTATTTTAGACTCTCAATTTAATTTTGAAGTATTACACCTTTTATATGAAATAGCTAATTATTGTGTGGGGAAAAAGTTCACTGGGACACTGACCAAATGTATTTTTCTTCAAATCCTTACATCATCTAGGAAAATCCTTTGCTCATTGTAGGCACTCATTAAGAGGTTGATGATTAAACAAATGTACTTATTTATCTAAAGTGGATCTATTGGTATGAATTATACACACACCATTAATTATAAACTATACCCAAGTTACAAATTATAAGTGTTATGTTATAAAGTACTTTGAATTACACTTATAAATTCTGCTTAAACTATCATGTTTAGGCTTTCTAATGAATATGAATATCCACATTAAAGTATTCTTAAACTTATTATACATGAGCATTTTCTGAAACAAAAAATACCAGTATAGTAGAAAACTAGATTGGCCCCATAAATCCATAAATAAACATTTTATTTCTTCTTTTGCAGAATGGTTTCACGCCATTGTATATGGCAGCCCAGGAAAACCACCTGGAAGTTGTCAAGTTTCTTCTTGACAATGGTGCAAGCCAGAGCCTAGCCACAGAGGTAAGATATATTGGTTCTTTCTGTGGGTAAGTTCCCATGTTTACAGGGCATTTTGTAGGCCTGGAGTTGTAACATGGAGAATTTGTCCCACTAGTATTTCAACTGTAGTCATATACTAATGTAGGGATTCCTTATTTTTTTTAAAAAAAAAATTTTAATATTTATTTTTGAGACAGAAGAGAGCATGAACAGGGGAGGGTCAGAGAAAGAGGGAGACACAGAATCTGAAACAGGCTCCAGACTCTGAGCTGTCAGCACAGAGCCCAACACGGGGCTCGAACCCATGGACCGCGAGATCATGACCTGAGCCGAAGTTGGCCGCTTAACCGACTGAGCCACCCAGGCGCCCCAATGTGGGGATTCTTAAATGTTTATGAAATACACTAGAAAGTCTATTCTTCGTCTTTAAGGAATCTTCATTGCATAGATATCCTTTCTGCTCTTAAATGCCTGGCTCTATCTTATAATTGAGCTATTTATTTACTATTTACATATTTGTTTTAGAACACTTTTCTGTTTCTTATAATTTTGCCTCACAGGCAACCACTGTTTTGAAATATGTTTGTAATAAGACAAGTTTGAAATCTGTTTGTTCCAAATATAAGTTAGTGTAGTTATAATAATTGAATTTATGTATTTCTAAAATTAACTGGATTTAATTCACACTTTTCAACAAAACTATTATGTTTTAAGTGTTAGATTAACATAGTATTGAAGAAAATTTTGCGGTCTTGAATAGAAGAGTTATTTTTAAATAAAAAGCTATTTAAGTCAGCGGACTGTCTTAAGTAATGCAGTTTATTTTTTAAACTAAACTGGATGGAAGATTATGATTCCTGGTAAAGCGTATCACTAGAAATCTATTGCTAGGGCACCTGGTGGCTCAGTCAGTTGAGCATCCAACTCTTGATTTTGGCTCAAGTCATGATCCCAGGGTGGTGGGATTGAGCCCCGCATGGGGCTCCACACTGAGTATGGAGACTGCTTAAGATTCTGTCTCTCTCCCTCTGCCCCTGTCCTCCTTTCATGCTTTTTCTCTCTATATATCTCTCAAATTAAAAAAAAATCTATTGCTAATATTAAAAGATCAACATTTGGGTATTCTTTATTTTTAACAAAATCATAAAAACAGATGCAGAGTTATCCCTGTCAGAATAGGGTTCCTCTTACATTCTGATGTGCTTTCCAAATGGCACAAGAAAGGTAGCAATAGAGGAATTGCATATAACCTCACCCAGCTTTTGAGATCATGCCTTCTGGGGAAACCTCTAAATAAATGAAGAGGCAGTTTGCACAAAAAGAAATACAAATGACCATAAATGTATGAAAATATCCCATCCTCACTGATAGTCAAAGAAATATTAATTTATTAATCAGTTAAAAAATTAGACCCAGTCTTTTGCCCGGGAGATAAAGAAAAGAATTTGGAAAGTAGAAGAAATTGGAACTTTCCCACAGTATTGGTAAAGTTGACCATTGGTTGCAATACTTTTGCAGAACATTTAGCAGTAACTGTCAAAAATTAGTATTTACGTACCTTTTTATAATTCCACTTCTAAGAATTTACATTCCAGATGTATTAGAAGGAGATGCCAAAATGGTATATGAGAAGTTCACTAACAGAATTAGAACAATTTTTTAAAAACTGGAAAAAACCTAGATATGCACCAGTAGGAAGCCTGTTTCATAATGTTGCTATACTCACACAATAACATGCTATTTGGAATTATCAGAAGTGAGGCAAGACAATATGTACTGATAGAAGAAAATTTCCATTGTATATTGTTCTCAGTGGTTTATTCTGAGCAGTAGGAGGGAGATTTACTTTTCACTTTATACCCTTCCATACTGTTGAGGATTTTTATCATGAGAATGTATTGTTTTTATAATAGTACTCTTAAAGGCAGGTAAGAACTACTGGTTTATAAAAAAAAAAAAAAAGAAACTGCATTTGGTAGGCGTAGAGCAATGCCTACTTGTTGGATAAGAGAAAAACCCACTCCCATTTTTGAATAAAAATACTAAATAATATAAATATCCTAATGAAAGTGATTTCATAGTACTTTTTTTTTGCCTGTGAAGGACAGGCAGTTTTAGACTGTGATATACAGATCACTAAGTATCTCTCCTTTAGCAGCAAGCATTAAGTCCAACTTACTGCTAAGTCTTTGGCATGATTATGGTTTTTAATTTTTTTTAATGTTTATTTATTTTTGAGAGACAGAGTGTGAGCAGGGGACGGGCAGAGAGAGAGGGAGACACAGAATCTGAAGCAAGCTCCAGGCTCTGAGCTGTCAGATGTGGGGCTCGAACCCACGAACCGTGAGATCATGACCTGAGCCAAAGTCAAATGCTTAACTGACTGAGCCATCCAGGCACCCCTGATTATGGTTTTTAAAACCTTTCCTGGGGTGCCTGGCTGGCTCAGTCTGTGGAGCATATGACTATTGATCCTAGGGTTGTGAGTTGAAGCCCCACACTGGGTGTGGAGATGATTTAAAAAATAAAAATCTTAAAAAAACAAACAAACCCTTTTCTGTATTAACTGTGTACTGCATATCCCCTCTTTTCCATATACATCTTCCTTCTTTTGCTAATTAAGATTCTGAAACATGAGGTAAATGTATTTGTTCATTTACTCCACAAATAATTATTAAGCACCTATTGCATGCCAGATACTCCCCAAGGCAATGAAGTTTCTCTTGGAGCTTCCGTAATATTTTCTTTTGGCTTGTATTTTTTTTTTTTAAGAATAACTGCACAGAGTGAACCAAACTGTTTAAACTAGGTTTGCAACCAAAATCTGGAGCTGCTAATTTTAGCTATTGACACCTTAGAACTGGTATCTTTGTGTTTTTAATTGGCTTATTGCGGGAAGCACATTCTTAGGGGTGCTGATGGTATCAGTTGCAGTTAATTTTCTGGTGCAAAGTCGTTTTCTTTATGTATAGGCCTTGTGGGTTTAGAAGTTCATATTAGCAGAAATGTAGCCATTTACTTATGATTCAGAACCATAAATGGGCTGTCATTTTTACCCTTTAGATTTTGTCCAGGTTTAAATAAATTTTTTTTTAATGTTTAGTTTTGAGAGGGAGAGAGACAGAGACAGAGCATGAGCAGGGGAGGGAGACAGAATTCGAAGCAGGCTCCAGGCTCTGAGCTGTCAGCAGAGAGCCCAATGCAGGGCTTGAACTCACTAGTGATGAGATCATGACCTGAGCTGAAGTCAGATGCTTAACCAACTGAGCCACCCAGATGCCCCCTTTTTTTAATTTTTTAATTTTTTTAATGTATTTTGTCCAGGTTTTAAAAGGGAGGTGCCACCACATTCACTCTTTTTTGGTGGGGAGGGGCAGAGGGAGAGGGAGTGAGAGAATCTCAAGCAGGCTTCACACCCACACAAAGCCTGTCCCATGACCACAAAATCACGACCTGAGATGAAATCAAGAGTCAGCTGTTTAACCAACTGAGCCACCAAGGTGCCCCATGTTCCCTCTTAATACATAATGTTCCTTTTGCCATTCTATCCTTTAAAAATGTTTTTTTCTTTTGCTTTGCAAAAGTAATAGATTATGTAAGTGAGAAAGTATAGGAAAAAGCAAAAAGAAAAAAGAGCCACTGTTAATTTTCCCTGGAGTAAACACTTTGTTTATTCACTAAGACCTTTTGGTACATGTTGTCTTTACAAAAATGATGTCATATATTTACACAGTTATGTATATTGGTTTTCTCATAACATTAAATTACATTCTAAACTTTATGTCCTTAAGTGTAAATCTGTGATATTCTTTTGGGGATGTCTTTGTTGTATTCAGCTTTCTTGTCTTTCTTAAGGCTACAGGGACAGTCCTTCTAGCCACATTAATGATCATCCTTTCCCTCGTTTGAGTCTTCTTGGAAAAGTTGAAAGGGGCAGATGGAACTTCAGCTGGATCTCGAAGCATGAAGAATGGATAGAATTTGTATATGTAGAGCAAGGAGGAGGACATTTCAGGGTGAGGGTCATAGCATGAGTATAGGAGCTGGAGCAGAAATCATTTGCACATCCACAGCTAATACGGAGACTACAGGAAAGTATTTATATGAGAAGAGCCTGGTATTGGGCCAATATTTTACACATCCTTAAAAAGAAACACAATGATGTGCATTCAGTCAAATAAGTGGTAGGAGCCCTTATCTGGTTGTTCACCAAGGAAAAGAATGATGAAGTGGTGGTTTAGGAAGACAAGACATTAGTATACAAGTAACTAGATTTTCTTTTCTCCCTTCCAAATACCGTTCCATTGGAGTAGTCCTCTACGTGTAGCACCAGGGCTACTGATATACAATATCATGAGCCAAGTGAAATAAGTAATTCACCAGTTCTCTAGTAAAAATAATTGATTAATGTTCTTTTGAGTGTCTAATAATAAAAGCATTGCAGAATTCAAATTTGTAAGCCAGTCTTAGGATTGTCTCCTCCGCGCTGTTTATTCTGCAGTCAGCAATACTAGACCATCCACAAATTACTTAACCACGGTAAAATCTGTAGCTGACTTTTCTTTGTCAGGTCCCAGGGACATCAACAGGAAGACTCAAAATATACAGGAGTGTATATCTGAATTTATCCTAGTCAGATTGTGCCTGATCCCTGTGTATTCTCCCTTGGTTGGTCAGAGAAGTCAAGAATTTTTCATAAAGACCTTTCCTAAAACAGCAATTACAACGATTCATTAATTAACATGTTTAGATTGACCACCAGATAAATTCTAGGCAACAAGGTACACTGATGAACCAGACAGGCATATCCCCCAGCTTTAAAGTATTAGTGGGGGGCACCTGGGTGAGTCAGTCTGTTAAGTGTCCAGCTTCAGCTCAGGTTATGATCTCACAGCTCATGAGTTCGAGCCCCACATCAGGCTCTGTGTTGACAGCTCAGAGCTTGGAGCCTGCTTTGGATTCTGTCTCCCTCTCTCTCTGCCCCTCCCCCACTCACACACTGTCTCTCTCAAATATGAAAAATTAAAAAAAATTTTATATATCGTGGAAATTTGTATATCTTATTTAAATAAGATCCTTTGAAAATTTTTCTTGGATTTAACCTGAAATATTATTGTTTTCACTGTGGTTATTTTCTGGATATTGAAATTATGGTATCTTTTTCCTCTTTATGTGGTACTTTTATGTATTTTCAAAACTTACCCAGTTAATGTATATCACTTTTTAACAGAAGAAAACCCATAAACTTTTTATAAATTTCTTATCATTATATGTTTTGGTAAATATAAATCAGTATAAATATAAATAAGATAAATATATATAATATAAAATATAAATATAAATGTGTCTTTCACATGTCTGCCTACTTGAATATGCTAGCTTTACCAACCTAAACAAAAATTGGTCACATGGTCGCATTCTTATTTATTAATCAGAAAGAACAGATCCACAGGCATCCTTCTTGACCCATCCATTTATTTGCAGGATGGCTTCACACCATTGGCAGTAGCTTTGCAACAAGGTCATGATCAAGTAGTTTCTCTGCTGTTAGAAAATGACACTAAAGGAAAAGTGCGTCTTCCAGCTCTTCACATCGCTGCCCGAAAAGACGACACGAAAGCCGCGGCCCTGCTGCTGCAGAATGACAACAACGCAGATGTGGAGTCAAAGGTGAGGCACGAAGGAGGTGAGCTGGTCATGCCACTCTCCTGTGTCAGGCACCCACACTGTAAGAATGCCTGGTCTCCCTTTTGGCAAGCTTGCCCCAAACACTGAACTTCATGGGGAGTAATAAAAATATGTGTCCAAGCACCTAAATCTAGGAGGTAATAACTGTGGACACCACCTGATGCATGCTAACAGGGAGGCCACCTCAGGCATTAATTAGTATGCCCTTGTCAGTTTCCTTCCTTTTACCATATATTTTTAACGTATTTAACATGTCAGCTCAAACACCAGGGTGGAAGATTAGAAAACGCTAACAGTGATGTGCACAAATAAACCTTTGGTTGGTATCTAAGATGAGAGGCAATGCACTGAGTATTGATCGGTTGTGGAGAGCATGCTGGCAGCCAGAGTCCCAGCCGAAAATTCTCATGGCCTTGACATGTACTCCCTGAAAGTCTCTGTGAAGGAAATGTGGCATTTGGAAGGGGCCATTGTGTAGCCCTTCATTCGGTCTAGCTTTCTTTCTGTGCCTCTTGTGTTCCCATCATTGCTTTCATCCTCATTACTTAGCTGTCATGAGCTTGCTGCCGTCCATGTCACCGACAGTGAACTAACCGTTCATTTTTTCCTCCTCTTTGCTTCCAAATGTGTTAACCTAGATGGTGGTGAATAGAACAACAGAGGTATATATATATATAAACATATACATAGAATCTGTATCTGCATCATCATTTCCCCATCACTTAGTGCTGCTGCCTCATTTCTTTCCCTCCTTCTTTGCATCGCCTTCTGTAGGCTAGATACCTGCTTTCCACCCCTGCCCCCCAAAGTAGCATGTGCCAGAGAAGATAGTAGTTTGATTACCAGGGCTTTCTGCAGCTGAACCTGGTGTTGGAAGGGAAGGATGAGGAATCCTTGAGACTTAAGGGCATCGCAATAGAGTTGTGTGAGATGAAGAGTTTTGACGCTTTAGATGCTTATCAGCTATACCTGAAGCTGCAGACAACCCTGTCATTCTACTCATCCAGGACTGATTCTTCAGAGTTCTGCATGACACTTACCCTCAGTGGTGTCAGCAAAATGAAGGTTACCTCTGAATGGTAGCAATATCTATCTCCCACCCCTTCCCACAAGACTCAGTCAGATAGCTAGCATGGCTAAGAAGCTTGCTAACAACTTAGAAATGCATCTAGTTCCTATAAGGTTTCAATCTTTGGGGACTAAGTGAATCGCTGCATGTTTTAGCATTTTTTAAGGAAGTAAAATGACCTTGGAATGGATAAGCTAGAAACATGTGTTATTGAATAGGCATTTACTAATAAAGAGACCAACTTGTGGATTCTTTATAAAATGGAATCACCCATTATACAAGACCAATTGTAGTGACCTCCCCCCAAATTGGTTTTATCATTGAAATTGGCATTTGCTCTATATTAAATATATTAAACAAATTGAATTTTGAC
Source organism: Felis catus (assembly GCF_018350175.1). Lineage (NCBI taxonomy): Eukaryota > Metazoa > Chordata > Mammalia > Carnivora > Felidae > Felis > Felis catus. The sequence continues at coordinate 22,068,692 of NC_058378.1, read as the reverse complement.
AAAGAGTTTCAATGGACAATTCTATCTTTGATAATAAAACAGCAGTACTAATCAAACTTTCTATAAGCTATAGATTTTTCTTGTCATTCCTGTTTTGACTTTTTGAAACGTTGGCTTCTGTATAGTTCTGCTACTGGACTACTAAAATTATTCAGTCTGCACCCTTGGTTCCTTCCTGGCTATTCCTCTGCCTATGAGTTTGGCGTTTATTTGAAACCCTGTGAACAATTGGCACTAACTGAAAGAAACCTAGTACAGAATGGAATGTGGACCTTAGCATATTTTGCTTCCTCCTTTTTCTTTGGGCAGGGTTATGGTTTTCGCGTGTCAGACAAGGGGCCGGCAAGAGTCCATTGAATGCCTGCTATGTTTTCTTTACAGAGTGGCTTCACTCCTCTCCACATAGCTGCTCACTATGGGAATATCAATGTAGCCACGTTGCTGTTAAACCGAGCGGCTGCTGTGGACTTCACGGCAAGGGTAAGAGCATTGCAGTATGACCTGCCCTGAAAGTATGGGAAACAATTCTGAGCCCTCTGTTCCCAGCATGAGGAGGGGACTGAGACAGATGACCTCCAGGGGTCCTGTCTACCCCTGTCCACCCACAGTGAGAGCTGTGGTTTTCTACTTTTCCTGCTGTGTTTTCTTGCTTTTATATAGGTGCACCTATTTCCTAACAGAAGAAATAAGCCAAGATCATGGGAAATGGGGGTGGGGAGGATACATATATAACCGAACATGTAGAAGACACAATTCAAGGAATCATGACTGTTTCCCATGTACTTGGAAAGTACAAACCCTTCCCCAAGTAGAAATTTCCAAGACCATTAGAAATAAGTCAGATGGCGCTCATCATGCTTTAGGTATCAGGGTCTTGACCTTGCAGATGGGAATATGGTGGAATATCTGGATAAGACCTAAACTTCAGAACCCAAAAGCTAGAGACCATCTTTTGCTTTTATCCTCTGTCTCCTACAGACTTTCATAATGAGTAACAAGGTTCTGTACCCTGAGTAAGTTCTTATCCCTGGAGAAAGGAGTTACAGTATCGTGTGCACCACTGGATGGAAACTGGGATATCCAGACCAGTACTGCTCTGAGCGTAAACACCAGTCCGATGCTAGGTCCGAGCGTAAGAAACCTCAGCAGCAGCAGTAGAAATGAAATAGGAAGCAGGATAGGGGAGGATCCAGACTCCCCGGGTTCCAATTTTGGCTTTAACTTTTCTCTCTGTATCCCATCAGTTTCCTCATTTATAAGATGAAATGATCTGAATTATGAAGTTAAATCATAACACAATAATATCACCACTCCCTCACTGGGTCACTGTGGGGATTAAAAGAGAGTGTATGTAAAGCACTTAGCACAGTGCCCGACACATTGTCGACGACAGCATCAGCACTGGGATTTCGAACATAGCATGTGAAGTAGTGTTTTTGCTAAGACCTTACACATGAGGAGAAAATGGGATTAGATGACACTGGAGAGAGGGCGTATACCGAAACTAGCATTCATTCCCAATAGCTGTGGAAGTAATACGATCTTTGAAGTCACTACCATGTGGCGGATGCCAGGCTAAGCATTTTTCAAATGTCACTTATTCAAAAACTGTTATTTATCCCTGTTTTACAGGAGAGGAAACCAAAACTTAGCAATAAGAAGCAGCTGGTCCAGGATCCCAGAGCCAGCAAATTAGGAAAGGCAGGATTTCAGCCCCAAAGCTCCTAACCACACCAGTATTGTGTCTCCTGTAGGTGACTGTAGGGGTTCATTTTTCCTTCTCTTCTTATAATTCATTAGTTCTATAAAAATTAATAAGAACTCAGATTGTACTAATATAAAAGCTATTTCCCACACTATTGTCATCAGCTTGCTATAAGCCTTTATCGGTTTTAATGACTCAAGACTGCCAGTCAGTCCACATCACTGCAGAGCTCTGTTCTTACTGCATTAAGTGTATCCTTGGGATTCACTGACATGGCTGGGCTGAAACCTAATTTGACATTTTGAAGGACAAAGTGAAGCACCTCTTTAAGTCCAGCATCAATAGGGCATGTCAGTGTTAAAACTGAAGTTCTTGTCTTGAAGATGCATTCTTCTGGTTTTATTTCTGTAATATACAGTATAATGAAAACCTCATTAAATCACATCTTCTAATTAGGACATTTGGAAAATTTATGTCAGGGTAGTGTTTGAAGTTTGTCTTTGTGCCATTGTTCAGAAATTTCCTGAAGCTGAAGTTGGGGCAATGTTTAAGGAATTTAAGAGAACAAATTACAGTATTTTTGGACTCCTTCAAGCAATTCCAAAGCATCCACTTACCTTAAAACACTGAATGTGGTAATCACAAATGAATGCTAATTTATTGATTAAAGATCAATGGATATCTCAGACCCACTTCCTTAACCTTGCCTGTGATTTAAAATAACCACATTGCACTTATGTATAAAATATGTTAAAATTCAGAGTGTTTTCTGATTTACAAAGGCATTTTCTCCAGTCATCCCTAATTAACGAGGCCTGCCCACACTCTGAGCTGAAAGCTGTGCTTTAATTGGATTGTACTTTGTAGGAGGCCCGTGTGGTTGCTTACACCCCAACACTTGAGGCTCCCCTCTGGTTGGTGATTGATGACTTGCTTTAGGAGGTTGGAGAAGAATTAGTCTTCACAGACAGCTTAAAGAAACCCATTTGAGGTTCCAGATCTCTAGTAATTCTACTGCCTAGTAATCCAGCATCTGCACTTTGGTACCAAGGCCTCTCCCTGGCCAGCCTCAGCGGTGTCTTTCTGAGTCCCAGTCCTTCAGGGATGTAGCAGAAACAGCAGCTGGAAAGTAAGATACTGTGGAACACAGAGGGGGAACAGATTTTACCTGGTCAGAACAATAAAGGAAGGGTCATTAAGCCCTGCTTGCTAAAAGCTAGCTGTAAATCATGACCGTAAATCATATGCCTCAGGAACCCGGTTCGAACGAGGTATTGATTAGATGGTTGGAGGTAAATTTCAAAACAACAGCAGCCCTTGTCTTAGGGGGCTGTGATATCTGTTAGCTGGCTGTGACGGATCATTGAAGAAAGGCAGATGGAGTCTTGTAGTTCTTTGTGGGCTGAGGACGTGACCTAGACAATGGCTGCCTGTTAGCAAAGAGAGCTGAGGAATAAGACCAAGGACAGCACCCTGGAATCAATTTCCTGCATGCGGTAGATGTGCATTTCCAAAGCAGACACGAGGCCGAAACAAACACGGTGTAGCTAAAGGGAGTACACAGCAGAACAGATTGTTCTCTATGCTTCTCTGCAGCGCTGGCTAATTTATGCAGCAATAAAGCAGATCCTAACCAGTGGCGAATGTGTACCTTGGAGTTGCAATTAATATTAATCGATTTATAGCACACTCACCTGTTTACTACACCTGTCTTTGATTTTTATGATGTCAGTTTTGATTTTGCATTATAATTTTGCTATTTGTATGTAAGATACCTTGTGTGACATCTTCAATATTTCCTTCTGGATTATCCATGAAAACCTGGTCAGCCCCATGGGTCCACTGCAGGGAGTTAATAGAGTAGCTGCTGAACATGGCAATGCAGCTCCAGTGTTCTTCACTCCCTGAATTGAGTCTGCTGACATGGCATTGACACTGTCAGAATTTAAGCATGACCTCTGCTCTCTTAGCAAATTATTCTAACTCTCTTGGGGGAAGAGAATGTAACTAAGACACACCAGAGTTGCTACTGATTATCATTCCAGTAAAGCATTTTGCACTGGACTAACTGAAGGCCAAATTACTATGTGGATGACCGCAAAGTTCCTTTTATTGACTGAAGGAGATATATTTATACTTTATTTATTTATTTATTTATTTATTTATTTATTTATTTACTTACTTACTTACTTATTTATTTTGCTAAGAGTTTTTTCATCAAATATAATCGACCACCCAACTTAATGTTCACTCATGTCATTGACTTTTCGCCTGTAAATGATTATCCAACTCCCCATTTTGGAAAGGCAATTGAATAAAATATCCTTATATTGGTCTTGCTATTTAGTACTTTTTGGGTTTGATCTCTGGAAAGAATTAGGGATTTATGTGTTTCAGTGCTGTACCTCATTTGTTTCCAAAAGGATTTCAGGTGGTTTGCAAATTAATTACATACAAATTAAGCCATCTGAGGATGAAACAGAAAAAGTAAATGTTACCAAGCAGCTGGAATGAACCAGCAAATATAACCAGAGGACAAATTTAGGTGTAGGGCTTTGATATATGTAGTGGAAAGAGGAGCTAAGATTATATAATTTTCATTTTTTGACAAAAGAAGTCTTACAGTTATCTATAGAGACAATTTTGTGAGTATATGAAGTAAATATGATTTTTTATCCTCTATTAAGAACAGTGAGTTTCATAGTTGAAAATACCTTTAATCACCACATTTCAAAAGACTCAATTCTGATTGCCCCATCCTGCGTATTGATGCTAAATCTTTGTCCGTGAAGGCACCCGGCCCCAGGAGGCTGTGGGAGGGAGGCTGTGGGCCAGGTACTCAGCTTGATGATGTTCTAATTGTGTGTGATTAGAACTTGCCATGTGTGTCACAGATGAATGATGACTTAGCATGTCCACTGGACTGCCTTTCTCAAATATCAGATCCTTTGAACAAGATTTTTGGAGGTGCTGGGTCATATTCAGAACTCAGTTAAGTCATATGAAAGGTTACTTTAGGGATGCCTGGGTGGCTTGGTCAGTTAAGCGTCTGACTTTGGCTCAGGTGATGATCTGATGTTTGTGGGTTTCCAAGCCCTGCATTGGGCTGTGTTCTGACAGCTCAGAGCCTGGACCCTGCTTTAAATTCTCTCTCTCTCTCTCTCTCTCTCTCTCTCTCTCTCTCTCTCTCTCTCTCCCTCCCTGCCCCCTTGTGCTCTCTCTTTGTCTCTCTCTCTCTCTCTCAAAAATAAATAAATAAACATTTTTTAAAAAGAAAGGTTATTTTAGATAGGTGAACTGCTAAACCTACTGGTGGAAAAATAAAAGTGTCAGACTTACAACCTGCCCACATAAGTGGTCAACATGATTCAGCATGTGTATGAGCAAAGCAATGCCGTGGATAAACATTATCTGGAGGTTTCCTTTCTAAATTAAATTCAGTCTAGCAAACATTAAAGGGCTTCAATTATGGACTAGATTTAGAGACTCAGACTTCAGAAACCTACTGCCCTTAGTCTATTAATTTGGTTAGGCCCCAAAGTGCTAAACAACCATATAACAGTCTCTCTCTTAATTTCCCAAAGCACAACTGAGTCTAGGCTATAATAACAAACATGACTTTTCCAAAAACATAGTGTGATGAAGGGTATTCAGATGACAGAAGCAAAGCTGAAGGACTGGTTCTGGACAATAGTGCCCCCAAAGTCCACTGGCTTTATGACCCAGTCTCCAGGGTACCTCTAGGTACCACCCGTCTGAGCCCCAGAGGCCACTGTGTTGCAGGCTATCCTGCTTCCCACTAGTGAAACCCCTTTTATTGTGTCTCTCTTAGCCAGATTCCAAGCCCCTTCACCTAGTCTCTGGACCCAATAAGAGCAAACATGGTTATGTTCCCTAGACCATTTTAACTCAGCAGCCATTATCTAGTGGGGACTAACTTTAATTTAAATTAGGTTCAATTCAAAATTCTATTTCTCATTCTCAGTAACCACATTTCAGGTGTTCAATAGCCACCTATAGCCAGTAACTAGTGTATTAACACAAAAGATATTTCTTTCCATCAGCACAAAAAGTTCTTTAGAACAAAGCTGAGATACCATTAGTCTCAGGTCTTCCTTCCCATCAATATCATAATTATCTCTAAATGTAGCTCCCTCACCCAAGGAAAATGATCCCTTAAATAGTTCTGCAGAGCAATTTTACTCTGATGGACTTGCCCTTTTTGCTCCAAAGGAATATTTTGCCTTTCTCATTATGAAACTAGAAACTACCACATCACCACCAAATATAAAATCGAAATGTTTTTGCAAAAGAGAAATAAAAATTACTAGAAGCTTTGGTGTGCCTGGGTTGCTCAGTCAGTTGAGTGTCCAACTTCGGCTCAGGTCATGATCTCATGGTTTGTGAGTTCGAGGCTCTGTGCTGACAGCTCAGAACCTGGAGCCTGCTTCAGATTCTGGGTCTCCTTCTCTCTCTCTCTCTCTCTCTCTGCCCCTCCCCCACTCATGCGCTGTTACTCTCTCTCTCAAAAATAAGTAAACATTAAAAAACATTTTTAATTACTAGAAGCTTTAATGTAGTGATTTCTTCCCAACTCATGCTATGAGAATTTCAGATGTACTGGAAATCAAGATAAATCTCAAGAGAGGTTCCCAGTCACTAGATTTTACCACATGGTTACTTCACTTCTAAAAACCTCAGTTTTTAAATCTGTGTAGAGGGTGCTTGTATCCTGTTCCTCAAATATGCATTCTCTGACCCCCTAAAATAAGCTGCTCCCCCCCATCACACCACTGTATGTGTTCATCACACTGTGTGCTCTTGCTGTCACAGTGGGTGTTGCCTGTTCTTTCATGTGTGTGGTAATGTCTGGCACACTCTGCTTATGAGTTCACTAAGCCCCTTGAAGGCTAAGATGCCTCATTCACCCTCTCTCGAGCTCCTGCCCTGTGATATTCGCATCTCACCTGGTAAATATCCTCTTCCTCAGTACTCCCCAGGTGCTGAGCTCTGTGACAGTCACTTTACCATGAAGTTAATCTTTTCAGTCTTCAGTGAAGGACTCCGCAACAGAGAACCTATTTCTTGCCATGTCGATTTTTTAGGAGAGGTAGGCATTTTATTTCGGAGAACCATTACTCATTGTACTATAAGAGGGCAGGACCTTTTTTTTCCTTTTTTCTTTTCTCCTGCCTGACAGCCGTTTATCTGCCTTTGATGAAACAGTACTTTGGCATAGAGCTGCATCCCACTCAGCCAGAGGGCTACAATGTGAAGACATGTGGGACTCTGCTTGTTATAGAATAAGGGCTCAGTAGATGTTCATTTTCTTCCTTTCTTCTATAGGTGAAATTTACAGTAATAATGATTTTCAAAATAGTTATAATTTATTGAATATTTACTAAGTTTCAGCTCTTTGTTAAGCATTTGACATGTGTTATCTCAATCCTATACAGGCTGAAGTAGGGATGTAATGAAATACAACTCCCATGTCCTTTTTGCTGCACTTACAAGACTTTGAATTCCTCAAAGACAGACCTGTGTATTATTACACATTTTGGAATCCTTAGGGTAGGGTCCAGCACTTAGTACTGGGAAGGACTCAATATCTATTGATTGAATTCAAGATTGAATGAACAAATAACATTCAGGCATCCATGTCCACTACTCCTGGGCAGGCAGCCCCTATCGAAACCCACTTTCCTCAAGCTCCAATCCTCTCCTGTCTTAGAATTTCAGGCTGAACCTCACCTGACTTGAGGGAGCTGCTTTCCAAACTGACATCAGCCACATTAAGGGAGATGCAGAATCCATAGGATTCTAATAGCGAGGTTCTAAGCAAGTGTACCAAAGCCACAGATTGAATGTCAGGTGCCGAGGGGTAGGTTTATTTGAACAGCAGGAAGACTCGTTATTCGACAGTGTAGATGACCTTGAAAGACAAGGCTAGAATAAAGGACCAGTCACCCAAGGCTGCTGCCAAGCTTTGTTCAATTAAGAGTGTTTTGAACAGGGCCTCAGGTTCTGGACTGTCAAGTCCCAATCAAGCCCCCACCAGAGGGCACTAGAAAAGACATCGGCTACTACACAGAGAAGCAGGGAGCATCATGCCAGTAAGAGTGTGACTCTTGAAACGGCTTAACAGGGCTGTGGCACTTCTGGAGACTCTACTTTGGATTGGATACAGGTTCCAATGCAAATATATTTTTACTATATTTTACCTGCATTATACAATTTGTTTTTCAGATGAAATGCAATAGAGGTGCCTGGGTGGCTCAGTGGGTTAAGCGTCTGACTCTTGATTTCGGCTCAGGTCATGATCTCATGTTCTTGGGATCGAGCCCCACATCAGGCTCTGTGCTGAGAGCATGGAGCCTGCTTGGAATTCTCTCTCCCCCTCTCTCTCATCTTCTCCTACCCTCTCACTCTCTTTCTCTCACTCAAAATAAATAAATAAACTTTAAAAATAAAAATAAAATACAATAAAATAAAATGAAATACAAAGCAAATGAAAGAAGAGAAAAATCACCCCAAACAGTCCTGTTAACTCTTTTAACACACACACACACACACACACACACACACACACACACACAACACACATTCGTTTTTATTGACAAATATTTTCAAAGATAGAGAAAATTAGATTTGTATCCTAGTACAGGCTCAGAAGCATTAAAGACAAAGACTTTTAAAAATTGGGTTATATAAACCACCTTTGGAATGAAAATGGGGATTTGGAAGCATTAGCAAAGGAATGTGAATTATGGGAAAGTAGCAATGCGGCTACTGCATCAACCATAATATTGTTGCCATGGTGACATTAACACATCAGGAGGAACAAAACCAATAAGCCAAGGATAGAGTGGTGAGAGATACACCTTGTAGAGAGAGATTCTTCTAGCACGCTATGCAATCTCCCTCCTGCCTTTTTCATTTTATTTCCTGACTGTCACATCAAGGGAGAATCTCCTATAAAATAACTAAATATTTTTTTTATTTTTTAGAAAAGATTTTATTTTTAAATAATCTCTACATACAATGTGGGGCTCAAACTTAGAACCCCACAATCAAGAGTCTCATGCTTTTCTGACTGAACCAGCCGGGACCCATCCTATATAATTTTTTAAAGGAACATTTTAATCTCAAATCATGAGTATGTTGGAACTTACTAACATCTTGGTGTGTGGTATGGGATCTGTGTTCTCTTCTGAAGAGGTGATGTTTCTAAGTTGTAGCTGAAGAAGAGTCCTTAGATTCGTGTCGGACCCCTGGCTCTTGTTCTGACTGCGTCCTCAGTCCTAATGTGGTCTAGGGCAAGTCTCCTCATCACGGGGCCTGCAGTTTTCCTAACAGCTGGGTGAGACAAATAGCATTTCAGTCACAAGCCTTTCCCCTCTGCCCGACCACCCTGTCTGATGGTGGTGGAGGCCACCTTCACCTCCCTTCTCCTTTCCTGACAGAGAGTAGGTATAGTACAGTGTTACAATAAACAGCACCTCAGCTAGACTGCTGGGTCCCATACTAACAATGTGGCTGACTTTGTGTGCTCTTGGGCAGGTTAGTTATGCTTCAGCTTTATCATCCATAAAATGGATCCAATAATGGCACCCAGTGCATAACGTCACTGTGACTGAATGAGATGGTCCATTATACATTGCTTAGCACAGTGCCTGACCCACAAAACATGGACAAGGACCCTAGCCATGTTTGTGGTGGAGGTTGTCGTTACTTTTTTCGTCTGGGAGGAGACCCATCACTGTAAACCACATTTATCTGTAAAGCATGACATATGTCAAGCAAGTGGCATCGTGGCAGCTCTCTAGAGTACTTCTAGAGGTAGTCAGAAATGTTGCTTCCCACAATGTTGGATTTACCCTGCAGTGGTGTTTTTATCTGCATGAGAAGGTCAGCCTTTAAGAAACGATTACTATGACATTGTTTGAGACAGTAAGAATTCTAATTAGATCATAGAAATTGGAAGGTCCATGTTTCTCTTTGTGTCAGCTTTCCTCTTTGGACTTGTGCCCTGCTTCCTGCAGTGCTGCTCTGGAATTGTTGCTCTGAGGACATTTTTAAACAACCCGAATAAATCCTATTTTAAAATTCCGTGAAATAAAGTTCTATTAAGGTAGGAGTTGGCAGAGCTCCCTTTATTCATTTGCACTTTAAAAGAGAATTATTCATCAGCTGTAGAATTTTCATTTCTTCCAGTGAGTGCAAACAGCGGTGAAGGGCTCCTGGGCCCCTCTGCTGAACATTCAGAACGCTGTCCACACTGTCATCAGATAGCACATTTGGATGAGCCCTCAAATGCACCCTGGGCTGCCCCTGAGCACTGTAGTTCTTCTGTGACAAAAAATCTTTCCTTTCTTCCTCTGGTGGTTTGAAGAATGTGCAGAAAGGGTGAAAGGGCACCTAGAGGGAAGAGCTTAGGACAGGAGCAGAACCAAAGGTTGCAAAGGGATGAACTTGAGAAACATGACCAGTCATTTACTGGCTCTCTCCCAAGTCAATGGAGGAGGTTTAAGAAAACAAGTTCAGGTAGGAGATCAGCATTGGCTAGCATAGTTGGGAAAAAACTGAAGAGCTAAGTTGTGCTGGAAACACAGGGATTAGAATGAAGTCTAAGAAATGGAGGTGGAAGCCTACTTGCCAATGTGAAATGAGACTAGACACAGAGAGGCATTGCTGACTATAATCACCAGGCTGTGCATTAGCTCTCCAGAACTTACTCATCTACTAGTTGCAAGTTTGGGCCTTTAAGTAACATCTCCCTAAATGCCAGCCCGCCAGCCCCTGGTAATCACCATTCCAATCTCTGTCTACAAGCCATTGCAGGACCTTACATGGAAAAGTAGGATGGTGGCAGTGGTGTTTAAGATGTTGGAACATAGATGATGAAGGGGAGATGAGGACACTTGGCTGTGAGCTGTGGCTGGCTCCAGTCACATAGGGAAAAGAACTGTGCTCAAGGAGAAGCTTGTCCAACCTCGGGTCTGATGTGCCTCTCCTCAGAGGTGACTTCACTAGAGTCCTCCTACATCCACAGTTTCTCAGTAGGAAAAGGGAGACTGTCCTTCTCCACAGAAGATTTAGAAATTTGCAGAGGCATTTTTCATTGTCATCGTGGCTGGAATGTAATGGGACAGGACCAGGATGGCTAAATCTTCTCCGATGGGGACAGACCCATGCAAAGAACAGTACCCCAACCAAAATGCCAACAATACCCCCTGAGACATGTGGATTGAACATCTCTTTACAGTGCAGGTAGAGAGGTGGGATATCCCAGGATGGAGAAAAAGGGCCCGGAAGGTCATACTCAGTCAGTGCATTGAGTTTCTCCCAGTGACATACCCCTAAGGGTAGGTGGGCCAGAAGACCCTAAGGTTCTTTTCAGCTCTTACTACTGAGACTTTCAATATGAAGTGGACAAAACTTATACAAAGTTAAAACGAACTTAGGTAACAGCTTTCATTTATTACTAGGTATGAGGTACTATAATAAGCTTCCTATACATGATTTTATTTATTCCTCACAGTAAGCCTGTGAGGTGTGGGTATGATATCCATTTTACACTGGGAAGCAAACAGTTAAATAAGTTGTGCCAAGCCACACAGCTTTAAGGTGGTGGAGCTTGGGCTAAGAAAAAGTAAATACACTCAAATCAGACCCGAAAAAATACTCAGACTATGTAGTTCATACTATTCTAATATTGGAGGCCACATGTACTGGGCTTTGTACTGAATCCGGGATCATCACAAGAAAACCAGAACCAACAGCAGCCTCTCTTGTCTCAGCTGGCATTGTGTTCTCGGCCTGTGCCAGAGCCACAAAGTGAATTAAATACATTTTTTAAAAGGAGTTTAAAAGGTTTTTTTTTCTTTTATTTACTAGTAAATCCCATTACACATTTGAGAACATTTAAATTGAGAGGTGAGCCAACCTAAAAACTAACAAATCATCAAATTCATTCTAAAATACAATGCCTTCCCATCTCCCCCACATTTTATTTACCTCTATTACTTCTGCATTTTTGAATCCTGAAAGATCATGGTTTGAAATGAACTCTTGATATGTAGAAACTTAATGGCTTTCTGACAAAAAGGTATAATATCCATTTTCCGGTAAGAAGAAATACAAGGTGAGCTTGTCTCTACAAGGAGTGAGTTCCTCTGAGTTTGAAAATTAAAACCCACTTTTTCATTGCCTCCAAGTCACAGCCTCACAGCCAGTGTCCCCAGCTGGCCAGCAGCCTCCTGTTCCCTTATATTCGGAGTCAGTACCTTTGGGATAGGGCTTTGCAATCTGTGTTTTTAACAAATTCCTTGGGTGATTCTTCTGATAAGGCACAATAAGAAAATACTGTCTGAGGTTGATGGGGGGGGGGTGGGGGAGAGGAGAAAGTGGGTGATGGGCATTGAGGAGAGCACCTGTTGGGATGAGTACTGGGTGTTGTATGGAAACCAATTTGACAATAAATTATATTTAATATTAAGAAAATAAAAATAAAAATAAAATGCATAGATCTTGACCCACACACACACACAAAAAGAAAATACTGACTGAGGCCGTGCTATGAAAATCTTGTCCGAAGTTGAGCCACAGAACTCTTAGTAACTCATTGGCTTATAATAACTATCTTTATAACATCTTAATAATGTAACCTTGAATTTACATTTTGTATACATTTACAAAGTACTTTTATGTAAAGCACACCATTTGAGGCCTTAAGAATAGATGAGCAAACGGAGATCCCACAATGTCACTTGTCCCAGATCCTACTGTGAGTAAAATAGAATAACAGGGATTTGGATCCAGAACTGCCCCATTTTAATATGCCTCATGTGTGACCATCAGCTGGCACCTGCAGATGCTGGGTGGCCGTGATGGTGTGTGATATTGGTCCCTGAGTGGCCGAGGTCTTCGTGGTCCTTTGAGAGCAGCACCATGTCAGGACAAGTGCACTGCACACAGATAAGGCAATTTATGCCAGGACTGCTTCTTTTCCAATTGCTTTTTCCTTAAAAAATTCAAAGACCTTGTTCTCATTCCTTGACATGTTTGAAACTTCTGCAAGGATCTAATTTATCCAAGCAAGGATCTGGTTTGTCCAAAGACCAAATGAGGGCAGAATACCTGAGAAACTAACAATTTCAAGTTAACTTACATCTCAGAAGCCTATAAGAGTGATTTACTTTTTGGATGGGAAAGAAAATTATTTAACACAGAAATAGATGAATTTTATTCCAGATTTATCAGAAATGATATAGAAGTGTGGCAAATGTATCATTGTAAAGCCCCTTAATAGTTTTGTTTTTAAGAATCTTGGATGGTAGGGTGTTAGAAAAAGGGGTGGACTTCATTCATTAGAAACACTACGGGAAATCTAATATTGCTAGATTAACTTATTTTAATGTTAAAGAATTACAGAATTTTCAAACAACTCTCCTCAATGTACAGAAAGCAGCCGATTACTTTGTAATTGAACTTTTGATACCCCATTCAGTTCAACACTATAAGCCTCTCTGCCCAGATATCGCAAGCAAGGAGGGGCTTTCTTTACTATAAAACAGGGAGGGCTACTTTTGAATGAGTACTAATAGTGACACCTTTAAAGAAATCTGAAACCCATGAGTTCTTATTTAAAATGATAGAGCTGAACTAGCCCCTCTTTTAGATTCTGCATATTTGTATTAGCTCTGAGATATGCTGTTTCCTTTTGGTTGGAACTTGCACATCGGCAGCATTTTCAGTATGGAGACTATGCTGCTTGGATTCAGAGCTGCAACTGATGTTTGCCCAAGTTTAAGGGGAGACTCACTATCCGGATATGGTTTCTCCTTTGTGACCCCCTGGACAAAGCCAGCAGAGCTTTTAGAAGCAGAAAATTTAGGTTAATCCCAGCTCAGGCATTTTTCTCACCGTGTGACTTGAGGCTCCTTTCAGTTTCACCCTACTCACCTGAGAATCTGAACTAACAGCATCTACTTCATGCATGGATTGTTGTAGAGATTAAATGAGATGTATCTCATAGAACCAGCCAAAATAAGAGCCTAATAATTCATACCTTTTTTTCATTTTAATTTCATTTGTTCTGCAAAACAAAGAGTTGTTTGGTCTAAATCAAGAGGTGCCTTTTTTTCGCAGAATTCTTTTTTCTAACAAATTCTTATAAAATAAAAGGCTTTTGGTGGTCAAAAATTCATGACTGTTCATAGAATTATGGAAACTCTGAAATGTATCCTGAAAGATATATTTTAAAAGTACACATTGAACACCCATTAAGATGACTTCTATCAAAAAAGAGAGAGAGGGGGAGGGGGAGAGAAAACTAGTGTTGGTAAGGGTTTAGAGAAACCGGAACCCTTGTCCTTTGTTTGTGGGATGAATGTAAAATGATACAGCTACTATGGAAGAGTTTGGAAGTTACTCAAAATATTAAGTACAGAGTTACCCTATGGTCCAGTAGGACCACTCCTTCAATACAAAAGAATTAAAAGCAGAGTCTTGAAGATATATTTAAACACCCATGTTCATAGTAGCATTGTTTACAATACACACAAAGTGGAAGGAACCCGAGTGTCCATTAACAGATGAATGAATAATCAAAATGTTAAACAAATGTTAAACAAAAGGAGATGGTGGGCTGGAGAGAGACCTGGCAGAGCCTTATCTAAATTGTTGATGAGAGATCTGCTATTAATCCAAGTAAAAACTAATAACAGTATTAACAATAAACAGCTTCATATTATCCTTAAAAGAACATAAATAAATTGCCTGAGGTTTTTAGAGCAGAATAGATCCAAATAGTCAGAGCCTGGTTTTATAGCAGACATCAAACATCTAAGCATTTGCTGCTGCTCCTGGGGAGCCCAGCATCTCCCGATGTCTAATCCTGTAGGATCTGGTCAGTCTCTGTGGGAAGAGTGAGGTGGGAGTGTCGATAGCATCAGTATTTTTCAGTGTCAGTCTCAGCAAGACCTGTGTGGACTTAATCTCCTTATCCAGAAATCACAGAAAGAGAAAAGTTGCTGTTAGTAAAACTGGAGAAGAGGAAAAGACTTTGCCTAAAAAGACCTATTTCATTTAAGGAAAACTTCATGAAGTAAGAGGAAAATGGACTTTAACTAACAATGGTAGTCATCTTAATAATGACTGCTGTAGCAGTCATGGAGGGTTCCCTCTCAGTTGAATATTTAATTGTTTTAGAATTTGTGTTTGACTGGGACCATATCAAGGAACTAAACTAAAATGGTCATATTGTTTAACTTTTCATTATCTAAAAGACTGTGAGTGCTATCATCCACCTGCTCTTCTACTTAGTGAGAACCTCCCAGACATGTTTAAAGAAAAGTAGAGAGAGGAGAGGGGACTGGGGATCGGAAGTCTACTGCCCTTTATATGTTTAAATGGAATGAAAAGTCTGCCATTTATCACAAGGTAGGAAAGGGCTCTGATTTCACTTCAGGAAGTTGTGGGAAAAATCTGGCTTTGGTGACAATTTCATAAAGAAACTTGGCCACTACCTCAGCCAGGTTCTTCAGAAACAGCTGAGAAGAAAGAAAAAGCCAGCAATTCCACCATTTCCCAAGAAAGGTACTTGTTTCTTCCGAGTCCTTGGAAGTTAAAAAAAAAAAAAAAAGTATGGCTTCCCATGTTTCTATCACGTTCTGTCACGTGTATCGTGTTCTATCAGCCACTGCTATGCCCCTTCTTCCACCCTCCCCCCCAGTTCCACTTACTCCAGACACACCCCTTCTGAGGTTTTCACAGGCTGAACTGTGCTGAGCAGACCTGTCCGTCTCCAACACCCCTTGTGTCGGCCCTAAGAACTGTCCCTTTAGCACCTTCTTAGAGTTCACTCATTACTTCAGGTCTGCCATGTGAGATGTGTTTATGTCATCCATTTTTAAATGTCCATATGATAAATAATAAAAAGGATAATAATAGCTAACACTTTTTATAATGTTTACTAAATGCCAAGAAACATTGTTAAGACTACCCTTATTGGTGCACCTAGGTGGCTCAGTCGATTAAGTGTCCGACTCTTGATTGCGGCTCAGGTCACGATCCCAGGGTCATGGGATCTAGCCCCACATTAGGCTCCACACCTAAAAATAAACAACTAAATAAATAATAAATTTTAAAATAAGACTACCCTGGGGTCCCTGGGTGGCTCAGTTGGTTAAGCATCCAACTCTTGACTTTGGCTCAGGTCATGATCTTGCAGTTTGTGAGTTCCAGCCCCACATCGGGCTCTGAGCTGACAGTGCGGAGCCTGATTGAGATTCTGTGTCTCGTCTCTCTCTGCCCCTCCCAAACTGGTGCTTTCTCTCTCTCTCTCAAAAAAAAAAAATTAAAAAGACTGCCCTTACTAACTCAATCCTTATGACAAGTCTATATGATAGAACTATTATTGGCCTAATTTTATAGATAACAAATCCATGATTCAGAGAAATTAAATAAACTTGCCTAAGGTTAGGCAGCTAGTGTGGGGTCGATCTGGGATTAGAAGCTAAGTGGTCTAGCTCCAGAGTATTAGCTCATAACTGCTGTAGTATTGGACCACAGTGTTCTCTTTATCTTGCTGGCACACTATGAGGTGCTGCAGGAATGCTCTACTAGTAAGAATCGGTCCTAGATTTATACTATTTAGAAGTTCAGGGACAGCATGATCTGCTCTAGTGAAAAAAGCATAAACTTTGGGGTAGCAAATTATGACAGTTTTGTGACTTTGGAAAGCTATTTTGATTTTTTGTTCTAGTTTCCTCATCTGTAAGAACAAAAACACAAACAAAAGCAATTAGATAGTACCTGTTTCTAGAGTTGGTGTGTGGGTTGGATGAGATAAGTAATATGGAATACCTGTGAGTTTCCTTCCTCCTTCTGACATGAATTATCTCATATCCGCTCTTGGCCACCCCATGGTGGAGGCACTGTAGGTATTATGTCCATTCTACAGATAAAAACATATATGTTAGTAAAGGATACGGCACATTCCCAACATCATATATCAGGAAGAAGAGTGATGATTATGGTCTGGTCTTCTCATTTCCAGTGACATGCTTACTAAGGAATAAAATTGAAGTAATGTTAGAATTCCCCACCCCCTAAACTCATTATGAAAAATCTTTGTATTTCTAGGACAGTTTTATAGTTTAGGAAACACAGTAAAGATTAATCCTTATTTTTGGATTAGGAAAGCATGAAGAAACAATCATCTAGAATCGCAGCACTGAGGGAGAGATTATTAACATTGGGGTCAATATCTCTACAGCTTTTTTAGAATGTGTGTATACATATACTTATGCATAAATGTGAGAGCATATTTTTATTTAATAATATATTTTGTGGTGTGTTACTGATTTATCACAGTATACCTTCAAAGTTATAG
The DNA here is from genome assembly GCF_018350175.1 of Felis catus. Classification (NCBI taxonomy): domain Eukaryota; kingdom Metazoa; phylum Chordata; class Mammalia; order Carnivora; family Felidae; genus Felis; species Felis catus. The sequence continues at coordinate 22,051,590 of NC_058378.1, read as the reverse complement.
CACTTTACACATATGAGAACAGGATCATTCTCATTTACTTTTGCACATGTTGTAGAGCCCACAGTTCATTTTACAGTTCCTGCTTTAGATAATCAATTATCTTTTATATTTCCCTTCAGTCTTGCCATTTCTGTATTTCTCTGTGTGGGTCTAAGCTTTGTCTGGTATCATATTCCTACTGCCTGAAGAACTTCCTGTAATGTTTTTTGTATTGCAGGTTTGATGGTAATGAGGACTCCCAGCTTCTGTTTATCTTAAAAAGTCTTTATTTCTCCTTAATTTTTTAGAAGATATTTTGGCTGGGAATAGAACTCTCATTTGACAAGTGTTTATTTTTCAGTATTTAAAGATGCCCACTACGTTTTCAGCATTGCATAATTTCTGAGGCTGTAATTATTGTCTTTGTTCTCTATATGAAATATGTCCTTTTTTCCTTCTGGTTACCTTCACAATTTTTCCTTTATCTTTCATTTTCAGAAATTAGATTGATGTGTCTAATTGTGACATTTGCTGGTTTATAGTTTATCTTGCTTGGTGTTCTCCAAGCTTTTTGGATATGTCGTTTCATGCATTTCATTATTTTGAGAGAATTCTTGACCATTGTCTCTTCAAGTATTTCTTCTGCCCCATCTTCTCTCTTCTCCTTATTCAACTCATTTGTTTTGTACTGTCCCACATCCCTTAGGTTTCGGTTTTCTTTTCCACTCTTTTTTTCTTTGTGTTTGGATCATTTATATTGACATATCTTTAAGTTCACTGATGCTTTCCTCAGCTGTGTGAAGTCTGGTGATGAACCCATCAAAGGAATTGTTTCTTATATTGTGGTTTTTCTTACCAAGGGTTTCTATTTGACTGAAACCCCGTATCTTTGGTGAAATCCCCTAACTTTCGATGCCTGTAGCTCACTGTTCCACTAGACAGAATGCAGGAGTGACTAAGGTAAATTGTATCTTTGGATATGGGCACATATTTGTCAGGCTATAAATGTGGAAGGTTGAGCCTAGTCAAAAGTTTACATTTTGTTTGAGTGTACCACAGGCTTCAGCTTCCTCTGGAGGAGAGCTGCACTCCCTTATGCTCAGGGTGGTGGCTGGGTGGGGAGGGGGTAGAAAATTTTAGGTGGTGTTGGTGCTTCATCCTCAGCTCTCCCTGCACACCTGAAGCATGAAGATGTCTCTCGCGAAGCTCCTGTCTGGCCTCAGCAGCTGACTACTGTTGCTTGTTACTCTATGCTAGGCTCCTGCTGGGACTGAGGGTTCTTTTATTCTGTCTCGGCTTCAGTCTTAGGGAGTGTGCCTGGGCCTCAGGGCTGAGTCTTTCTTAACATTCCTGCCCTTTCGACTATGGCAGCCAACCTCTGCCTTGTGTCTGTGGTTTTAGATTTGAAGGCTTTTCATATATACTGCCAAATTGCATCACAGAAAGCATGTGTAAATTTACATTTCACAAGCAGCAAATGAGGGTTCTCTTAAATAAGCATTTTCATCTCTAATACCAGTAGGCTCTTTTGATATGTTAGGAATCCATAATTTTGTTCCTCACTTATATAATGGAAATGCAGCACTGAGTCTTGTGCATAGTAGGGCATAAAACATTTTTATTAGTTATCTGATGAATCAGAATATAAATGTCCCATTGAGTGGCCCAAAGGTACCACTTTCATTTCAGTTTGTTCCAAATTGTCAGAAGCAGTCACTACCAGATTCTGGAATACAAAAATATGTATTTCACTCAGAAGCTCCATTTTATAGAGAGAAGCAACAGTTGTTAGATGGAGGCATTATGATCCCTGACTGAAAAATACTACTGCACAAGGATCTAGAAAACCGAATTATCATTCTGATTCTGCCTCTAATTCTTTGTCTTTTAATATACAAATTACTGACCAATTCTATTCTGCAGTTTATGTATCTGTCAAATAGGGTTAGTGATTTTATTTCAATAGAGTGTCGTGAAGGTAAAATGAAATTACATAAGGGTAAGCCCTTTACAACACTTTTCAAGTGCTATAGAAATATAAAATATTCCTCTAGGAAGGGCCAGATAGGTGTAGAAAAAAGTGGGAGTTAGACTTTCAAGGCACACTTTTGACATCTATGCATCACTGTATGAGAGAGTACATGAATATGGAAGAGAGCAAAATTAGAAGTAGAGTCTTCTTCTCACTAAAATTAGCCTACTTGTAATAGAGGTTAATTAAGTCCTTCTCAACCAGGCAAGGGCACAATTTTAAAGGGAAATCACAAGTAAGTAAGCCCTGACTCCTGCGGGGAAGGGAGGAGGTCTTAGCACCATATCCCACTCTGGGCTCAGTAAGCTTCCTGGTAGACCATGTCTCCTACAGACCTAACCTGACCCTCCACCTGCTGTCTCAGGTCAAGAATTCATCCACTGTGATGCTTGGGTCACTGGAGTGACCCACAATGGAGACAAGCAAGACAATTAAAAAGCCATCAGGAAGTTTGTGTCCTTCTGCCAGCAAAAGGGGACCAGAGCATACACAATGTACAGCATATAGTTTTACTTCCTCTTTTGTAAACTGTTACACACAGTTGAAACCTTCAGCCATAGCTGGTAGGTATACAGCAGGTCAACCCCTAGGCCAAATCTGGCCTACCATCTGTTTTTGTAAATAAAGTTTTTTTTTAAATATTTATTTATTTTTGAGAGAGAGAGAGGAAAAAAAGACAGAGCATGTTCAGGGGAGGGGCAGAGAGAGAGGGACACACAGAATCTGAAGCAGGCTCCAGGTTCCAAGCTGTGAGCACAGAGCCCAACACAGGGCTTGAACCCATGAGCCATGAGATCATGACCTGAACCAAAGTCAGATGCTTAACCAACTGAGCCACCAGGTGCCCCTGTTTTTGTAAATAAAATTTGATTGGAATACAACCACTCCCATTTCTTTACATATTTTGTATGGCTGCTTTACCCTACAATGGCAGAGTTGAATAGCTGCAATAGAACTTATATTGCCTAAAAAGCTGAAAATATTTGCTATCTGGCCCGATGCAGAAGAAGTTTGCCTACCGTTGGTCTAGAGCAATGATATTCATCCTGTGTACTCCCACAAGCATTACTGATGCAAATTTGGTTTACTGAGATCTCTTTCTCCTTCTTTCATTTAATGAATCATTTGATACTTCAGCACCTAAAAATAATGAGGGAAAGAGTAGTTCAGATAGGAGAATGTAATGCTAACAGCATTATAGTTTATAATGTTTAAAAAACTTTATAGGAAGTACAGGGCAAAAAGAACATGTTAAATAACACCCCATGAGGATGAAATCATGGAAGTTAGAAAGTTCTACATGATCAATTATCCAGTTTTTTCAATAAGTAGTCATGGAAAAAAGAAGGTGGAGTAAGGCACCTATGGAGATTAAAAGACTTAAGGGACATTTCAACCTAATGCAGGTGTGGATCTTCTCATTTGAACAACCCTACTGAGCTAACTGGACATAATGGGAGAATTTGAACACTGACAGGGTCTTAGTGTTATGAAGGAATTATTTTTACTTTGTTAAATATGATAATGGTATTGTGACTGTTTGTTAAAAAACAAATCCTTGATGCCTAGGGTTTTCTTTTCCTTCTCTCAGACTTCTCCAGAAAAAAAAGTAGTAGGGAGTATAGAAGAAATAATATTCCTAAGAGGCTGATAAGTATTGAACCAGAGTGATGAGTACATAAAACTCATGCCTTTCTCTCAAACTTTGTATCTGTTTGAAAATTTTCATTATAGTGTTTTAAAAAAAAACATAAGCTTGAGTCATATTTTAATTTGAATCCTGTTTTTTCCAGCTATTTGTACATCTATGAAATGGACATTGTAAGTCAGATTGTTTTGTGGCATTGTGAGGATTATGAGAATTAAGTGAGATAGTAGAGTTTAGCACAGTGCCTAACATATAGGAAATAATCAATGCCTGGTAGCTATTATGTTGTATCTGCTATCAAATGGCAAAAATACAACCCCGTAGGAGCCTAGTTCACTGATGGTGTAATTAACTTAGGTGAACAACGGACCTAAAATCCATATTGTTGCTACAAAGGAATAAGGAGCCAGCATAGAGAATGTTCTCACAACATACACATATTTCCCTGACAGTCTGGAAACAATCATAACACCTGTAAGATGCATGGGGAAAGACCTGTGGTATTGAGTATCATGACTTTAATTTCAGATTGTCCTAACAATATGTTTATTCCTCAATGGTAATAATAAAAAAAAAAAACAGTTTTCTGTGAGATTGCTAACAAATGCCTGCAAACACACTTGAGCCCCACGTGCATGGGAAGTCCTGTGACTTTGTACAGTACTGACTGATTTTCCACTTTGCGTAACTATTGTTTTTCCTTGATATCTTGTGCTCATATGAACACAGAGATGGTGCTGAGCACCATACTCCTTTAACTGAGTCTGGCTGACTTAATCAGCCACTTAGTCAACCACACATTAGCCAGTATGTATCACACAAATTTGCAGGAAAACACATCGACTTAACGGTGCAAAATTTTAGAGCAAAACTAACAAACAAACCAAAAAACAAAACCAAAAAAGACCCCATCTCATCCATCAGTCACTGCAGCTAAGTGAAATAAACTTGAACCCACCTTCAGAATGTGGGTTCTACTACTTAAAATTCATCCCTTTTGGGGGGAGAGGGGAGTCTACTGAGTAAAATTACTGTCAGAGAGAAATGTTGGGAAGCATTCTGTTCACAATGGATGTTTAAAAAAGTAAATAAAAAAGTGAGGACCTGTTGGGGGGGAGTTGGGGAAGCAATGTTTCGGTTGAACTGAAGATACCAAACTGTCCTTTTTTTCTGTTCTTCTACAGAATGACATCACGCCTTTACACGTTGCATCAAAAAGAGGAAATGCCAATATGGTAAAACTCTTGCTTGATCGAGGAGCTAAAATCGATGCCAAAACAAGGGTAAGTGCAATTTGTGTGCATGCTTATACTTATTTTCAGGAATAGTAACCTTCCCCTGATACCTTCACACTGGTCCAACAGTGGCTTCACTTTTACTTCATTTGTTGTAGCCTCCAAGAAAGTGATTCTAAATGTATTTGTCCCAAAATGGAATGCTGATCGACATGTATAAATCTGTAACACGTTTATATGGCGTATGGTTTTAATTATAAAAACGAAGGCTTAAGGTCTAGAGTTTTAGTTGAGTTTGCATTTTTAAGAACGTAATCACTACCTGACCTGATAGGCTGGGCTGTTTGGTCAGTTTAATACTAAAACTGACAGTTATTCTATTTAAAAACAAATTGGTCTACTTTTGTACACTGCTGGTGCAAATGTAAAGTGGTACAGTTACTCTGGGAAACGGTAGGGAGGCTCCTCAAAATATGAAAACTAGAACTACCCTACCATCTGGCAATTCCACTACTGAGTATTTACCCCCAAGTATGGAAAACAGTATCTTGAAGCAATATTTGTCCATTCCTCTTCATCACGGCATTGTTCACAATAGTCAAGAGATGGAAGCCACACAAATGTCGATTGACAGATGATGGATGAACAAAATGTAATGTATATAGATGGTGGAATATTATTAAGCCTGAAACAGGAAGCAAATCCTATCATTCTACAACATGAATGAATCTTAAGGACATTATCCTGAGTGAAAGAGGACAGTCACAAAAGTATAATACTACATGATTCCATTTTTATGGAGTTTCTAGAGTAGTCAAAACCATAGAAGCAGAAGCAGAATGGTGTTTGCTTGGGCTTTGGGGGCAGAGAAATGGAGAGTGTTGTTTAGTAAGTTATAGAGGCTCAATTCTGCAAGATGAAAAATTTCTGGAAATGTTATACATAGCAATGTGAATACAGTTAACACTACTGAAATATATACTTAAAAATGGTTAAGGAAATAAATTTTGTGTGTTTTTTAGCACAATTTAGAAATCAAAAAAAAAATACAAAGCTGTCTGGGTAGGTGTTTGGCATGTTGCTTATTCGGTGCAATGCCTTTTGGGTAGAGGAAAGAATTGAGACTCAGAAGCAAGTTTGAATCCCAGATGCTGACCTTAGCCAGTTGACTTAGGTAGGCTGTTTAACCTTCTGCATGTAATTTCTCTTTCTGAAAATAAAGAAAATTAATGGCCACCTTGAAGGTTATTGTAGTGATCAAGCTAATGTTTGTAAACTGTGTTGCAAAAAGTAGACCAGAAAGAGGTCACAGCCATTGCTTATATAACTCACAGGTCCAGTTAGCATTAAACTTGTAATCAGGGGATTATTTTGTCCAACACTTCTTGTGTTTGTTCCAAGATGCGAGCAAGAGTGAGGCTAACAGAGAGGTGATTTCACTATACCCAGCCCCCTCTCTGAGGGTTTGGGGTGGTTTTCCCTATCTTGCCATTGTAGCCCCTGCAATCCCGTGCTTCCTCCTCACAAGAATCCTGATCTCCGTGTTTCCAAAACTGGCCTGGTAACCTGCATTCGATTCCTGTGGCTCCTTGATTTACTACTTCATTTATTGTTCACTGTGTGTGTTCCCTCAAGCAATAAATGATTACGGAGTGGGCCTACTGTGGGGCAGATACAGCAAGACTGCAGGACACTGTCCTTACCCTCATGAAGCTGACAGGCAGTCAACTACCTGTGCTCTGACCCGAGAACAGCCCAGCTGTAGTTAGTTAGCAGGACACCGGGGCTTCCTTTTCCTGATAACTACTGACCCTGAATATTTGTATGTACCTTAAAAGAAACCAGCTTTCTAGAGAGGAGGAGTGAAGAAAGATGAAGGTTGACCCCTAGAGGACTGTCTGACTGGGGAAGGAGATTGAATAGAGCTCCTAGTGAATTGACTTTGCATTCTGTAATAAGAAGCCATTACCAATATGCTAGAGCTGTCACTTTAAATGGCAGGGATCTTCCGCCAATATAGGCTATTTCAAGAGGTCATAAGGAATAAAACAGAATTGGTGCTGTGCCACTCGATTACAACGTAAAGCTTAAGGATCATTTGTGAGCAGGGAAGATTTTTAGGAAGAAAAATGAGGAATACTAGAGCCAAGCAGGAAAGAGGAGCTTGAAGAGATATACCTGGTTATCCAGCTGGGGTTTTAGTGAGTATGTGGATTAGAAATTACCTTATTTCTCCCTCTCTTGAAATAATCAATCACTGGCAAAATTCCTTTTCAGTTACTTTACCTCATTTATGCAAAAATTACCTGCTGTATTTGATACAATGGAAGGAGAAAGGGGCATATGGGGAACTCAGACCCCATGTTTATGAGGCAGATAGTGGCACCAGGGCAAAAACTTAAAAACTCTTCTGGATAAAAGTATTAGAGATATGAGGGCACCTGAGTGGCTCAGTCAGTTAAATGTCTGACTCTCAGCTCAGGTCAAGAACTCATGGTTTGTGAGATCGAGCCCTGTGTCAGGCTCTGCACTGACAGCAAGGAGCCTGCCTGGGATTCTCTCCCTCTTTCTCTGCCCCTCCCTTGCTCTTTCTCTCTCTCAAAGTAAATAAATAAACATTAAAAAAAATAGTATCAGAGATATGGAATAATGTAGTATGCAACTTTGCATACTGTGCAAATTCAGGGGGCAACCTGGTTTCTCTAACACATTGTCCCTGTTGTGAAAGCCTATCTTATTTTGAATAAGATGCAGACTCCTTTTTACCATCCATTCAGTTGTAACCGGGATTCAGTTTTCTCCTGTGTTCTGTGAATGGCGCGTGAATGTGAAGGAGACAGACACAGAGAACAGAGAAGCCTGTCCTACTTCTGTTGTTGGCCTACAAGGAGTGGGGTGAGGGTGGGATGGCATTTGGGCACAAACTGAATTCCTGGCAGACGATATCGAAGAAAGCATAGTACATACCCCAAATATGTAAACTATTTTGTGTTCTTCTCATCAAAGCCTCCCTTCTCTCTGGCTGAAATGACTGAGTAGTCATTGGGTGTGTGGGTGAAAGGGAGGAGGCCAGCTAAAATGTCAGAAAGCCCTGAGGCCAAGCCTAAAAACAGAAAACAGAATTGTTCATAAATGCAAGTTTTAACTACTCAATCTGGTAACTCTTGAGAGAATAAATATTGTTATCTACCCATCCACCTCCTACCAATTACTTAGGACTGTTGTGGCTACCTTGCTACATCAATAGTCAGTTTAGAGACAGGAGACATCTCAGGTGCCAGCACTCCAAGGGACCTCGTTGGCTTACTCTGTTCCCTGCATGTGCTGCTGACCTAATAAAGTACTCAGTTTAAAAGCAGACTCTTAGAGCCCTTTTATTCAAGCAAAGAAACTTGACTTATGGTCAGAGTAGGTTAGGAGGACTTGAGCAAGATTTTACCAGCCAGAAAAGCAAGATGAGAGTGATCAGTGATCTGATCTCTAGTCTTAAGTGTGACTTGCAAGTAAAATTGTGACCTTAGGCAAGTTCACCCTTCTGAGTCTTAGTTTCTGTCCCAGCATGGATGGAGAGTTGTTCCAGATGATTTTACAAGCTCTCCCATTTGGAAGGACACCACATATTGTAGCTTCACTGTAAAACTCAAGATGGTTATATAAGTCAGGTTGATGTTACCAAAATGGTAAAGTAGGGGAGCTCAGCCTCCAACTCCCAAAAAAGATCAACAAGAGTTTGGAAGCATCCACAAAGAAATGCAGTTCTGGGAGAGCTCAGGAGTGCTCTTAGGAATCTAAAGCAACTCAGTGTGGGGAAGGAAAAAAACCCATCTGAGAATAATTACAAAAGAAGGGAAGGAAGAGCAGCTTCATTTTGCCTGCATCATCCAATCTCCCAGGCTGGCACTGCTCACTGCCAACAGGGAACTCCTCAGCTTGGAAGAATTTCCCTTACCAGAAAAGGGAGAGTGAAGTGAGTGGCTGGCTTCCCTAGCTTTCAGGACATTGTATGAAGGACCCTCTTCAGTTTGCAAACCAGATTGCAAACTGGTGTAGCCGTTCTGGAAAACAGTATGGAGCTTCCTCAAAAAGTTAAAAATAGAACTACCCTGTGACCCAGCAACTGCACTACTAGATATTTATCCAAAGGATACAAAAATACTGATTCAAAGGGGCACATGCACTCTAATGTTTATAGCAGCATTATCAACAATAGCCAGAGTCACCTGGGTGGTTCAGTCTGTTGAGCATCCGACTCTTGATTTTGGTTCAGGTCATGATCTCACAATCATGGGATCGAGCCCCACATCACTCTCCACACTGAGCATGGAGCCTGCTTGATATTCTGTCTCTCCTTCTTTCTACACCCTTCCCTAACTCTTGCACATGCTCACTCGCTCACTCTCTGTCACACTCTCTCAAAATAAACTAAAAACAAAAAACCAACAATTGCCAAACTATGGAGAGAGCTCAAATGTCCATTGACAGGTGAATAGATAAAGAAGATATATATATGATATATATTATAATGGAATATTACTCAGCCATCAAAAAGAATGAAATCTTGCCATTTGTAACAATGTGGATGGAGCTAAAATGTATTATGCTTAGCAAAATAAGTCAGTCAGAGAAAGACATAGACCATATGATTTCACTCATAGGAATTTAAGAAACAAAACAGATGAACATAGGGGAAGGGGGGGAAGAGAGAGGGAAGCAAACCATAAGAGACTCTTAAACATAGAGAACAAACTGAGGGTTGCTGGTAGGGTGTTGGGTGGGGGATGGGCTAAAAGGGCAAGGGGAATTAAGGAAGACACTTGGTGTGATGAGCACTGGGTGTTTTATGTAAGTGACGAATCACTAAATTCTAGTCCTGATACCAATACTACACTATATGTTAACTAACTTGAATTTAAAGAACATCTTGGAAAGAAAAAAAAGGCTGAGATGAATAGAGATAGGAAGGAACAAAGAAGAGTAGATGCTACCAGTATCATCCATGCAGTGGGAATGACTGTGGTTCCCAGCCACCTGCTTTGCAGAAGACCTCAACAGCTTTCTTGCTATTAAAGTAACTAATGGCTGGAAGAGCCACTGTGGACTCCCTGAAGACTTCATTGGGTTTGGCCCTGCAATATTCACATTCACAGACTCCAGCCTCCTGAGTCCCTCCCTGCTCCCTACCTACACCTCCACCCCCCCAAACCTCCAGACCCTGCTGCTAGAGCCAAGGGTCCACACCAGCAGCCAGCCCAGCCCTCTGTGTCTGCACAAGTGTAAGAAGCCAGCCTAGACCCTGTGCTGCCCCCACGACTGTCTACGCACTTGGGGCTAGCCCTTCCAGCTGTGCATTTGCACACCACTGGCCAGACCCTCTACTGCTACCCACACACCTATGGCAGATCCTGTGGCATGGAAGGGCACACCCACAAGCCAGGGCCTTCATAGCAGTCCATGGGTCTGAATCTGGCTCTGTCACCAGTCACTGGCCTTCACTCCTTAGCACATGTCAGGTAACCTTCTAGCTGTGCACCTGTATGCCCCAACCAGACCATCCTTACCGGCCTTCCAAGGCTTGGCACACACCCCCAGGAGACTGCAGCCACAGGAGTACACATGAAGAGCAGAGCCCCCACAGCCATTTGAAGGCCAGATCTGGTCCTGTCTCATGTCACTGACCTGCACCACTGGGCTCACCTGAAGCTGGTCTTTCAAGCTGTGTTCCGGCACGCCCCTCGCCTGACTCCCAACACCAGCCTCCGCTGCTGTGTGCCCACGGTGAGGCCCCACAGCCGCAGCAATACACACAGACAGCCATGGCGCCCACAGCTGCCTGTACACCTGCAGCTGGCCCACACCTTTACAACTGGCTCTGACCCCCACCGCTATGTGTATGTGTGAGACCGGCCCCCACCACTATGTAGGGGACCACCCTACAGCTGTGTACATACCACCAGCTCCAGCCACCACCACCACCTGCCCACGTCACCAGCCACTGGCCCTGGAGGTGCTGCTGAGGACTCGGACCACCTCCCACAGTGCTCACCAAGAACTACACGGTTGCCAATGCCGTGAACCCGAGTGACCTGAGCAGATAAGACATCATATACCTCTTGGACCCAAACCACCACACACCCCTGTATTTGGCCCTCTGTACCACTAGACCTGGGGTTACAGCACATTCCAGCGTGCCCCTGTGCACAAGTGAAAGTCTTTGCATATTGAAGTCAACCCATAAAGTATGGAAGAAGTGAGTGGTTATTTAAATGTGCAGACTTTAAATATGCATGACTATAGGGATCTTGAAGAATCAGAGAAACCACCAAGGGAGCATAGTGAGCTTCCAGTAATTGATCTCAAAGAACTGGAGATACCAGTGACCTAAAAACATCACACCCGGGGCACCTGGGTGACTCGGTCGATTAAGCCTAATAAAGGATTCAAAATAATTGTTCTAAAGATGCTCCGAGAGCTGCAAGAAAACATAGAAAAACAATTTAACAAATTAGGGGGAAAATATAAAAACAAAATGAAAAGTTCAGCAAAGAGATAGAAAATATAAAAAGAGAACCAAGCACAAATTTGGAGCTAAAGAAGACAGTGATGGAAATGAAGAACTCAATAGACAGCTTCAACAGCAGACCCGGCCAAGCAGAAGCAAGAACACTTGAAATTATCTAGTCAGAGGAGCAAAAGAGAAAGGATGAAAAATTCATGAAGAAGACCTGCAGGACTAAAGGGGCATCGTTAAGTGAAAACAGTCCATCCATCATTGAGTCCCAGAAAGAGAAGAGAAACTTACTGAGGACCTAGAAGTGACACCACCCCCAAATCTGAAGAGTTGTAAGGGTCAGTAGGGGGAAGAAACTAAACAAAGAACCAGGTGCCCCTAGAGAATAGAAACTGAAGTCTTTAAAAAAAATATATTAAAAAGAACCCACTGGTTTTATGAAAAGACAATCCCCAGTTCTACTGAGTATTCAATAAAGCTTTAATACAGCATTTAAACTGCATTTGCAATATGTGAACTATTATTCAGCCATAAACATAAAAGCAAATCCTGCCACTTGCAACAACATGAATAGACTTTGAGGCCATTATCCAAGGTGAAATAAGTCAGACAGAGAAAGACAAATACCACATGTCATAACTCAGATGTAGAATCTAAAAACATCACACCTGGGGCACCTGGGTGGCTCAGTCGGTTAAGATCCAACTTCGGCATAGGTCATGATCTTCGTGCTTCACAAGTTCAAGCCCTGCCTTGGGCACTCTGCTGTCAGCGTGAGGCCCGCTTCAGATCCTCTGTCCCCCTCTCTCTCTGGCCCTTCCCCACTTGTGCACACGTGCTCTCTCTCTCTCAAAAATGAATAAACATTTAAAAAATAATAAATAAAATACAATAATAAAACATCACACTCATAGAAACAGAAAGGTGGTTGACAGAGGCTGAGAGGTAGAGGAAATGGGGAGATTTAGTCAGAGAGTACAGACTACCAGTTATAAGATGAATACGTTCAGGTATCTAAAGTTTACTTGGTGGGGGCACCTGGGTGGCTCAGTTGGTTAAGCTTCTGACTTTGGCTCAGGTCATGATCTCACAGTTTGTGAGTTTAGGCCTCACATCAGGCTCTGTGCTGACAGCTCAGAGCCTGGAGCCTGCTTCGGATTCTGCATCTCCCTCTCTCTGCCCCTCTCTGGCTTGCACTCTGTCTCTCTCACTCTCAAAAATAAATAAACATTAGAAAAAATTGTTTAAAAATAAATTACTTGTTGACTATAGCTAACAATTCTGTATTGTATATTCAAAAGTTGCTATGAAAGTAGACCTTTAATATTTTGACCATGACATCTGCAAAATTCATGTGAGGTGAAGAATGTGTTAATTAACGTTATTGTGGTACATATTTCACAATATATATGTATACCAGATCATCACATGGTATAACCTAAATTTCTACAATGTTCCATGTCAATTTTACCTCAGCCAAGTTAGGGCTCAGGGGGCAAGAGGCAGAAGCCTCTTGAATGGTGTTCTGAAAAGTGTTTAGCTAGGATCTGATGAAACACAAAGCCTGTGGTCCTTTTTCTATCTAGTTCATTTCAAGAAAGGTTGTCCTATTTTCCCAGTCCTGTGATGCTATCTAATATCAACTGGCTTGTTGTATATTCTCCTGCAGAATAGACAAGAGTAAGTATGTAGAGTTATCTCTGTGATAATGGTGGCAAATGTGCTGAGATATAAACATATATCAAGGCAGATTCTTCAGTCTGGTCTATATGTAGATCCTAATTTTAAAATGAGTTTTGAAATTTGCTCACTTTTTTCCAACAAAATTTTAATGACTTTATTTATAGACTAAAATGTTTTGTAAGAATGGCTATTTGTGGTAGCCTGATGGGTTTTTTGGTTTGGTTTTTTTCCCCCCATTTAGCTCTCGATCTCAGCAAAGCAAAGCATGTGTACTTCTTGAAGGAAGATACTTTGCAATGGATGGTCTCTTGTCATTTTCCTTTTCCTTTGCATCAGTTCACAGCCAAATCAAAAGCTCAATATGGACCCTAATCAGAACCATTTTAAGACTTTGTGGCATCTTCTGAGTTCTCTCTTTTCACTGGCTCTTCTCTACCCAATAATAAAGGCAGCTGTGCTTGTATTTAGTGCTTCAGAGAAGATGGAAGGGTTCCAGGTAGAGTCAGTAATACCAATACTCTGATTCCTAGAATGCGGCTCTAATCATGCCTCTCCCAGCTTCCAGTTTTCCTAGCAAGGTGCCACTACCCAGATCCACATGTAATCTCATTACCACCACATCATATCCGAGCCACACTTTGCCACTCAGATGCACACATTCATCTTGGTATCTGTAGCACTTAGGATGCTTTCTGGCACATGCCAGATGTTAAATATGTATTTGCTGAATATATAGAAATGAAAGCTACACTCTTGAAGGTTAAATTTGCCAAAAGGTCTTAATTTTCTTGACTTTATACTGATCCTGTGGTAATGTAATTTTGCTCCCTGAAGTTAATGGCTTCCAATTGATTCAGAAGAACGAAGAGATATTTGTGTGCAAGTAGATAAAGCGTTTTCAGAATACCTCAAATCTGTCAGTTGTTAAATTCTTATTATTCTGGGAAGGTATCAGGGGACATTTGGATGCCCTGTAATTTTAGCCTGTCCTTTCCCAGAAATGCAACTGGTTATTATTTCTGAGGTTAAATACAAAGAAAAAAGAAATATTGGTATTGACTTTTGCTTTCTATTATATTTCCAGAAGTGTATTGCCTGGCTAAAAATAAATCCTTAAAGTAAATATTAAATATTTTATAGTCATAAGATAGTCCCTATCAAATGGAAAATTCTAATACAATATTTCCTCCTTACAGTTCTAACATAGACATGTTGACAAGAGCACTTGAAATAATGCAAACTGCTCTGGGTTTCTACATTAATCAAGACTAATTTGAAAATATGTCATTCAAAAATAGATTCATTTTTAATTTTTATGTAACAGATATTAAAAGTTAATTGAAAGTTATTTATTTGGATTCTAAGAAGGGCAGGGCACCTTCCCCTAAATTTTGCTGTTAACCTTAAACCACTCTAAAAAAATTAAGTATTAATATAAAAAAAGAAAGTACAAGTAATTATGACATGCCCTTAGCGTTCAAAACATGAAAATCTCTTTGAAGGAAAGAATGCTTTTGAGAGTTGCAAAGAGTTCTGAGAACATAAGAGCATCTTATCTCTTTCTTTCTCCCTTTCTCTCTCTCTCTCTCTCTCTCTCTCTCTCTCTCTCTCTCTCTCCCTCCCTCCCTCTCTCTCTGTCCTAGTGATTTTACAACATATTGGAGATCTCATTTCCCTTACCAAGTAGAGATCTAAAAGTATCGGATAAATTTTGTGTGCTACTAATCCTGGTTCTCCTGAAGAATCTGTGAAGCAGGCTCAGGACAGCAGTTATTTTAGTTAATTGCTATGTGGTTCTAAGTGCTCATGCCCAGAAACTACTTTACTCTTCCTCCTATTTTCTTGTGATGTATGTTGGTAATGCTCACTCCCTACTTCTTTTAAAAAATTCTACATCCATTAGGCACACAAGTACTCTGCAGTTATCAACTATAAGCATCTTTAATTATCCTCCTTGCCAAAGGAAAGATACAATAAGTAAATACATCGTTACTGTTTTTTTTTTACATTGTGAAGTTTAATTTGAATTTTTTCCATGTAAGATTTTCTAAGAACTATATAAAAAGCAGCTTTATACATTTAAAATCATATTTTATAATAGGTTATTCAGTTTCTACCTACTGAAAATTTAGAAATTATCATCTATTTATAGAAGGAACATTCCTAAAATAGTATATGATAGAAACAAATATAAACTATGATGGTGTAGTGTGTAGAAGTCACATATTCATGTTTTTTACTCAGCTGTGTTAGAGTTTTGGCTTCAAGGAACAATGGAGTAGCTTACAATGAACTAAGCATCCTGCTGATAAAAATCATAAACCCTGGGGGGCGCCTGGGTGGCGCAGTCGGTTAAGCGTCCGACTTCAGCCAGGTCACGATCTCGCGGTCCGTGAGTTCGAGCCCCGCGTCGGGCTCTGGGCTGATGGCTCAGAGCCTGGAGCCTGTTTCCGATTCTGTGTCTCCCTCTCTCTCTGTCCCTCGCCCGTTCATGCTCTGTCTCTGTCCCAAAAATAAATAAACGTTGAAAAAAAAATTTTTTTTAAATCATAAACCCCGGAAAAATAGTTTTTGAAAACTTGTTTGTAGGCACTGAAAAATAATCGAAAATTGGCATAAATTGGAGTGAATTCAACTTTTGAAAGAACTAAATAACACAAGATGAGATCTATATTTTTATGGCAGGTACTGGATACAGTTGATTGAAAAAGTCACAATTTTATTGTCTTGAGGTCAGAGGATCAAGTTTGAGGCTGTAATGGTGGCTGGATATTCAGGGAGGAATCACTGATAGGAGGGAACCACAAAGGAAGTGCTGAAGTCAATCTACAAACATATACACTCCCCACAATCCTTGAATAAGCAATGAACTATGTGTGTGGAGGTGGGAAGTGGAGGGGGGTGGTATGAAACTACAAGGAGAGCAGAGGGAAATAACAGGTAAAAAATTAAAAGCTGAGAAGGAAGTTCAGCAGTGCTTGCTGCAAGGAAAATAGAACACCACATCAAGGAGACTTGGCAAATATCTTTGGCTTTTTATTAATACTACAAGGACTACATCTTAGAAGTTATGACTATGTCCCAAGACTAAAGGTATTACTCTTGGAATAAGGACGATTCTAAAACAGACCTGCTATTGAAAGCCTAAAACAAGTCCCTATAAGACTAGAGTCTTTATAGCACATTATTCACAATATCCAGTATTTAATTTAAATTTTATATATGATTTAAAAATCACTAGTATACATGAAAGGAAATGAGAAAATGACTTGCTGTCAAAAGAAAAGTTAAGTAATAAAAACAGACCCATAGGTGACTCAGATGTTAGAATTAATAGACTTTAAAATAACTATAATTAATATGTTAAATATCTGAATGAAAAGACAGATATAGTGACTAAGGCAAAATTTTTCAGGAGAAATAGGAAATCTTAAAAAAATAGAAATCTTAGAACTAAAAAACGCAATATCTGAAATTTTAAAAAAACATTCACTGGATGGGATAAAGAACAGATTGAATACAAAGGAAGAAAGAATTGGTGAACTTGAAGACAAGTTATAAAAATCATCCAAACTGAAGAACAGAAAACAAAAAGATTAAAAATCAATTTGACACCATGTCAGCAACCTGTGGAATACTAGCAAGCTGACTGAACACTTACAGTGTGGTCCAAGAAGCAGAGGAGAAAGAGAATGGAACAGAAAAGATGTATATATTTATTTTCAAATTCAATCACAAACCACAAACCCTAGACCCAGGAGACTTAGAACACCCCAAGGAGGGTAAATACAAAGAAAACCACACAGAGGCACAGAGTGGTGAAGCTGATAAATGGCAAAGATAGAAAAAAAAATGTTTACACAGCCAAAGGAGAAGATGCATTATAAATAGAAAAACAATTATGAGACTGTGATCTAACTTCTTACCAGAAACACTGGAGGCCAGAAACAATGGAACATTCTTTAAGATGCTAACTGAAAACTTTCTGTGAATCGAGAACTTATATCCAGTGAACATAAATTCATAATAAAAGCAAAATATAGTTTCAGATAAGCAAAAATTGAGATGAAGTGTTACCATCAAACCCACACTAAAAGAAATACTAAAGGAAGTTCTTTAGTATTCTGAAGGGAAATAATATCATATGGAAATGTGGATCTAAATAAAGGAGAGAAAAATTAGAAGCAGATTGCTATAAAGAACACTTTTTCTTTTTAGAAATTCTTTAAAGTTTGATTAATAAAAATATCAATTTATTATGAGGCTTGTAATACATGTAAAAGTTAAATATATGATATTTATAGCACAAAAGGTAAAACTAACAGTGTAAATGGAATTATATTATAGAATTTCATATTACACATGAAGTTATATAATATATATAATACATCATATGTAATATTACTCTATGATATATAATTAATAATATAATATGTATTATGTAATATTACTCTGTGATATATGATTAATAATATAATATTATTTAGACTGATAAATTAAGGATACATATTATAATGTTTAGGGCAACCACTAAAAGGAAAACAAAAGAAAAAGGAGATTTAGTTAAAAAGCCAAAGAAGGAGGGGGTGCCTGGGTGGCTCAGTCAGTTGAGCATCTGACTCTTGATTTCAGCTTGAGTTGTGATCCCAGGGTCGTGGGATCAAGCCCATGTCAGACTGCACTGAGTGGGGAACCTGCTTGGGATATTCTCTCTCTCTCTCTCTCTCTCTGCCCCTCTCCCCTACTTGTGCTCCCCCCCAACCCCCGAAAAAAAAAAGCCAAAGGAGGAGATAGCCACTGATATATGTGATGATTTGATGATTAGAAAACTAAGTAATGCTCAACCCAAAGGAAGACAAAAAGGAGGGACAAAAAACCCACAAAGAACAGTGGACAAATACACAACAAATAGCATAAGGGTGTGTTCCAGGGTCAGAGAGAAAGCCATGGTTTTGTAAGCAGAGAGAACAATACAAGGATTTTGCCTTACTTTAGTTTTAAACACATAGAATGTATGACCGGGGTAGCAAGAAAGGGAAGTAGAAAGAGATATTTCTCTCTCCTATACGTGAATGGCAGAAATGAACTCTAGATCTTAAAAGGAGATTATTTTCCAGAAGGAATCCGATCCCTCAGATGGAGGCAAGCCTAAGTATAAATTCCGATTCCAGCCATTTGCTTGCATGTGACCTTGAGCAGGTACATTCCTCTTCTGGAGCAGCTTTCTCATCTATAAATGGAACTTGTAATGCCTTTCTCATGAGTTGTAAAGATTCAATAAGATCACAAATATAAAGCGCCTGTAACCACAGAGGGGTTTCAAAAAATGTTATCTCACACCCTCCTATGCCAAATCTACAACTGCCTCTCGTGCACAAAATGAGGATACAGTCAGAATTTTTGGTAAAAAACACAGATATGAGACTAGCAGTACTTTTGGGCTGCAGGTGGGGCCCCCTTATTTATCTCTGGCTGTATTATAACTCTTCTTTCCTGAGCACTACTGGCTTTTTCTTTCATTGTTTTCAGTTTTGAATTAAGTATCACATCCTGTTTCACATCCATGATATAGGAAAAGAGTATATATCCATTGGATTCTCTCTGCTTGGTTTCCTTTTCCATCTCTAGAGTGAGATTTTTTGCTTAGAGGGTTTTTTTTGCTACAGAATACAAATAAAATAAATGTCTGTTTTTGAAAGTATTTCCCAAGTCATGAATTTGTCTCATTTCAGTATTGGCTGTGAGCAAATTCAACATGTTAAGAACATATTCTGGGTTCCGTATTCTTAGGTCTGATGCCTTAATGTCCTGTTCCATGCTTTTCAGCCGAATAGGACCTGAAAGCAAGCCTTTTTGACCTTCGAGTGTGCTAGGTTTTGCTCTTAGGCTAACACAAGAGAGCATTTTGTCCAGCCAGTAAAGTACAGTTTCCCACCTCAGTAATAAGATTACTGTCATTGAAATGAAATATGAGATCTGGACTAGCCAGTTGGCTTTGCTTCAGAATTCTGCCCAAGGGAATACTTGTTCATTATGTCAGTGCTTTAAAAATCAGGGGAATTGGAAAAAAACTACCAACCCTGTGCAATTTCATTTCCCTCCCATACTGTTACTATGGCAACTCAGCATCCCTCTCTCCTTCTCTCCCGTCCAAGTGCATATGCTGCCATTCTTGAGGCAGCCTCCCCTGAGCCCCGGCAATTGCCTTTGTCAAGCACTTTCCAACTGGAAGTTGACACTGTTGTATGCAGCTGAAGAAATGCTTTTTGGTACTGGACCCAGTCTAAGTGACCCTGTATATCAGCTATAAATTTCTAGGGTTTGGGAGCAGGTTAGAATCCTCATTTTTGTATTGGAAAAAGCATTGCTCTAGTTTTAGGGAGAGGAGTAGACCAGTTCACTGCTGTGTTCCAAACCACAGTGCTCACAATAGTTCTCTTCTTTCAGCTCCTGGTATTCAAATAAAAGGAAAATATCTTATTTAGAATAAATCCCCTAATATTTTTCTTATTCTGAGAACTAAAAAGACTGGTCATATTCTTCAAATCACTTATTTATGGGGAATTTTATTTTTCTGGAAAGAAAGACGTTAGAGCACTTCTGAAGGATAAAATGAGTCTGCTCTTAACAAAAAGAATTTTTAACCAACTAACTAGAAAACATTTTTAAAGGACTAGCCCCCAAACCCACTCATTTGCTCACTCCATTCCTTCATTTACTCATTTGCAACTTTCATGGATACAGTGCTGAGTTATCTTCTCTGTGAGATTCAAATATCCCTTAAGCTAGTGACCTTGTCCTCAGAACCAGCCTAGCTGAAATGATGGCGCCTGCTCACAAATGACTAAGATACCCGGTGAAAAGTTAGAGAAGCTTCCCCAAGAGAAGTGCAGATAAAACAAGGCAGATGTCCTGAAAGTACAGTGGTTATGTCTAGTTATGGAAAAGTCTTCTAAGAAACGTAGGACTTTAAAACAGTACAAATTTGGATCTTGGAGAAAATGGAAAGGGAACTCCTTCCTGGTACCCTGTGTGGGCAGAGCAGAGAGACCGGAACACGAAGAGCTGCGAATGGCTTGCGAGCTGGGGGAGAAGGGAGGGGCATCGGGGAAGGACCAGTGTAGCAGAGACTGCTGGTGGAAGACCACCAATGCTGATCTGAGAAACTGAGGCTTGGCTGAGGCCTGAGTGGTTATTGAAGGCCATGTAGCGTTTCATAATCAGAACAGTGCTTCAGGAAAGTGAATGATAAGCCTCACCCATTTCAAAGCAAAAGAAACCAGTTTGAAATTTACATATTATTTTTTGTCCAAATGCAGGTATTAAGTAAAGTCTGTGCTGGCTAATTTTCCTCTTTTTTTTTAAACTGAACTAAGTATGAATCAGTACATGGCAGACACTTTCCAGTCTGGCTGTGGGTCAGCTGGTCCTATCTTCTTTGTGACTATAAAAGATGTGACACTAATTAAAGACCTTACATTAACTCTAGGCACTAGTTTTCCACTGACCTGTGAATGTCCCAGCAGCCAGGCTGGCACTGCCTGTACAGCCAGGCAGTCGTGACATTTTGTACAGCTTCCTGATGAGCCGTCTCTCCTGCCGGAATTCTGGCTGTTTGAAGTCATGCACTTTTGAAAAGTTTCAGAGCAAATGTACAGCAGATCCAAAGGAGTCAGCCCAACTTGCAGTCAATGTTAAAAATACTGCAAGTGAAACTGCAGTCAAGAGAGCTATGCTTCAGGTAGCTCTTTGCAGTTAGCTAGGAACTGAAGATCTTACCCTGGGGAGCCCCCTGACTTTATCATTGAAACCAGGTGATGAGAAGAACAATGGCAGTAACAATAGCACTTAACAGCTCTTGCACTGATGAAAAAATCACCTTCCCTAGCTGAGTCTCTAAAGTCTATGAGTGTTTAATAAATAAACACCAGAGATCAGAGGCAGCAGCTGCAGAATGAAGATAAAAGAAGGCTCAGGATGGCTGAAAGTTTGAAAAGAGGGGCTTTGTCTTAGTAACTCCTCCTAAGTCATGTCTTGACTGTCCTGCACAGTCTGGCCGAGATCTGTGTTCAGCCTGTGCAGGCTTGGAGAAGTAAAGAGTCTTCATTTATCAAATGAATATTATACCTTTCGTATAGGGGTAATCGTGAGGATAAAATGATATAATATCTTGGATTTGTTTCAAAATAATATAAGAGAGGAGAAAAGGTCAGGATATGGATGAATCAAGATTGATCAGGAGATGACAGCTGAGGCTGAGCACCAGACACCTAGAGAGACTCATTATACTATTCAGTCTGCTTTAGTCCAAAATAGGTTTGAAATTTTCCATAATTAAAGCTTTTATTGAAAAATGAAATCAGCAAAAATGTAAATCTGTAAAGGACAGTATGTTTCAAAGGATTGAGGTAGATTTTGCTCTTAGCCACTTTGCATTCAGTATGCAGCAATTTGCTTTGAGTAAGATAATTTTCATGGATAAATGAGTTGGGCTAAAGTAAATACTTTTTTTTCTGTGTGAGCATGGTTTGAACATGTCTGCACACATTCTGTCACCTCTTACATCTTAGAGTCTACTTATGAGAAAATAAAAGAAATAAATTTGACCTTTCAGTCTGTAAAAGACAATCACGTTATGACAGGACCTGTGTGGTGTGTTTTTGTGTGTGTGGCAGAAGGTGGGTGTGATTATTAGTTCCCCTTCAGATATTTATAGGTTTTATATTATTTGGAAGACACTTGGACTTCATGGTGTTTTTTTTTAATGTTTTCAGATTTTATTTTATTCTATTTTATTAGAAAAATGCTATTTCCCACTTGAAAATCTATACACTGCTTTACTTTGGTTTATGAGAGCAAATGTTTCAAATCAGCATAAGAGGCAGAATATTTAAATATACTCACAGCATGATCAAATGAGTTTGTGATTCAAATTTCATTTTTAAGGGATTTTAATTCTGAGATGTGGCTAATAGGTTAGAAATAGGATTGTACCTTACTGATTATACATTAGGATAATTAGGGTTATTTTCAAGATCTGCTCACACAATCTGGGAAGTGATTTGAATACACTGATAACATTTTAATGTATCTTAAAATGTGACTGTCCTTAGGGTAGGCTTTGTCAACCACAGGAATCCTCAAGCTGGGGAAAACTTCTCCATAGAGTTTGGGGCCACTTAGATAGCTTTAAGTGAATTATTTTCCACTCCTTAACTCCTAATTCTCCTTTCCCACCTAGCCTGTAGTAAAATAGTCCTTGTCTCCTAGCACAAAAGGAAGACCTAAGTCATTCTCACACACCTGGCCCCAGGGTGCAAAACTTGGAGAGAAGAGGGGACAGAACAGAGCAAGGGGAAGAATTCAGAATATCCGTGTCATGTTAACAACTGTATGACTCTAATGATTGAACAACAAATTTGTCTGCTCATTGGATGATTGGAAATCCTGCTGCTGCCAACAAAAATGAAGGAGCTAGTGGAGTTGCCTTAGGATGCATCATTGAAAAAAATCTTTGGTAAAATATTATTAGGTGATTTTGGCATGTAATTCCAGAGTTTAAAAAATTATTAGTCGACACTGCTTTAACAAAAATCCATCTTCTTATTTGTGCAGACAAGATGTCTCAGCACTAACATTTATAAAAACAAAAATTGGGTAGCTCACTAGATCAAGTATCTGACTCTTGCTTTTGGCTCAGGTCCAGGGGTCCCACGGTCATGGGACCAAGCTCTGCATTGGGCTCTGCACTGAGCATGCTGCCTTCTTGGGATTCTCTCTCTCTCCCTCTCTCCCCCACTCATGCAATCTCTCAAAAAAAAAATGGGATAATGTTTGTACCAAAAATAATAAAATTACCTAAGCAATAAACTTAACCAAGACAGAGAAAGATCTATACTCTGAAAATTATAAAACACCAGTGAAAGAAATTGAAGACAACACAAATGGAAAGATGTTCTGTGCTCTTAGATTGAAAGAACCAATATTGTTAAACTGCCCATACTACCCAAAGCAATCTACAGATTTAATGCAATCCCTATCAAAATGCCAACAACATTTTTCACAGAATTAGAAGAGTCAATCCTAACATTTGTATGGAACCACAAAAGACCTCAAATAGCCAAAGCAATCTTGAAAATGAAAACAACAATCTCAGATTTCAAGATATCCTTCAAAGTTGTAGTAATCAAAACAGTATGGTTCTGGCACCAAAACAGATACATAGATCAATGGAACAGAGCAGAGAGCCCAGAAATAAATCTATGATTATATGGTCAATTAATCTTCAATAAAGGAGGCAAGAATATGCAATGGGAAAAAGTCTCTTCAACAAATGGTGTTGGAAAAACTGGACAGCAAAGGAGTGAACCTAGACCACTTTCTTAACCTGTTGGAAAAACTGGACAGCAAAGGAATGAACCTGGACCACAAAAATAAGCTAAAAAATTAAGGACCTAAATGTGGGACCTGAAGCCATAAAAATCCTGGAAAGGAGCACAGGCAATAATTTCTCTGACATCAGCCATAGCAACATTTTCCTAGATACATCTCCTGAGGCAAGGGAAACAAAAGCAAAAATAAACTGTTGGGACTACATCAAAATAACAACCTTCTGCACAGAAAAGGAAACAAGAAAACTAAAAGACAGCTGACAGGATGGGAGAAGATATTTGCAAATGGCATATCTGATAAAAGGTTAGTATACAAAATATATAAAGAACTTATACCTCAACCCAAAAAACAAATAATCTGATTTAAAATGGGCAAAAGACATGAACAGACATTTTTCCAAAGAAGACATCCAGATAGCCAACAGACACATGAAAAGATGCTCAACATCACTAATCATCTGGGAAATGCAAATCAAAAACATTGTGAGATATCACTTCACACCTGTCATAATGGCTAGAATCAAAAACACAAGAAACAGTATTGGTGAAGATATGGAGAAAAATAAACCCTCATGCACTGTTGGTGAGAATGCAAACTGGTGCAGCCACTGTCAAAAACAGTAGGGAGGTTCCTCAAAAATTAAAAATGGAACTACCATATCATCTAGTCATTCCACTACTGAGTATTTACCCAAAGAATATGAAAACACTAATTGGAAAAATATATGCACCCCTATGTTTATAGCAGCATTATTTACAATAGCCAGGTTATGGAAACAGCCCAAGTGTCCATCGATAGATGAATAGATAAAGAAGATGTAATATGTGTATATACACACAAACACACACACACACACACACACACACACACACACACACACACACTGGAATATTAGGCAGCCATAAAAAATGAAGTCTTGCCATTTGCAACAACATGGAAGAATCTAGAGGGTACAATGCTAAGTTAAATAAGTCAGTCAGAGAAAGACAAATACCAAATGATTTCACTGATATGTGGAATTTAAGAAATGAAACAAAGGAAGAAAGAAAGAAAGAGATAAGCCAACCAAAAAAATAGACTCTTAACTATGGAGAACAAACTGACAGTCACCAGAGGGGAGGATTGTGGATGAAATATAAAGGGGATTACTAGTACATTTATCATGATGAACACTGAGTAATGTATAGAATTGTCAAATCACTATATTGTACACCTGAAACTAATATAACACTGTATGATAACTATGCTAGAATTTTTTAAATATATAAAAATTTAAAAAGACTGCATTTGACTTTAAAAAAAACCAAGATAGTGTTGATGCTGACTCTGTCTCATTCCAGCAATAGCTAATATTCATTAGCAGACACATGAACTAGTTTTTGAAAACATACATCTCATTAAGAGGGGAATTTTAATTAATTGTTGCTTTTATTTAATAATCATAAAGTTTATATTATGTTTTTGCAATTTTGACCAATTGTGTTTGAATAATTTTAATAACCCCAATTAGGAGATTTACTTTAGTGCTTGAAAGACTTATATTCTTAGAAAATCTTTAACCTTTTCAAAATTTAACTTACATATTTTCACAGCAAAGAGATATGATATGGTAACTTATTAAAAATACTCAAGCACAAAATTATATTATATTAAGATAAAACCATGTGGAAGAAATTAAATGGAAATAGAAATGCAAGAGGGAAGAGGACCAATGTCAAATTCCTATTACAAATTCCTATTTTAAAAGGTTGTTTTTATATTTTTTTAACGGTGGATATCAAATTACATATGGTGTTTCAGTTCCATTGGATATAAGAAGAGTAGTGGAACAATTCTGTTTTTAACTGTGAGTATTCTAATATGTGAGAAATTACATACTTTACAACTACTTAAACTTATGAAAAATTTAGTTCCTAGTTAAAAATATGAAACTGAGATATGTGAATAAATGTTTGAAGGTCATAGGTCCACAGCATGTGGATGCTGTACTGGATCCTGAAGAAATACACTGCATTTACAGACTTTCCCACTGAATCTAACTCAAGATGTTTCCTCTGTTTAACAGGACGGTCTGACGCCCCTGCATTGTGGAGCACGGAGTGGCCATGAGCAGGTGGTAGAAATGCTGCTTGATCGAGCTGCCCCCATTCTTTCAAAAACCAAGGTAATTTCTTCCCAAGTTCTTGGACACTGACTATAAGTAGCTTTACATCCTTTTACTGCTTCTTTAATGTAGCCTTTTGAATCATGTAGAAAAATGACATCATTCCCATTTAGCAATTAAGGTAGGCTAGTTTACCAAATCTTTGGAGAACCTCAAAATAAGTTTGGGTTTAAGAAGCCTTCTGCTAGAATGCACTGTGCCACAAAGTCATTTGTGTGTGTGTGTGTGTGTGTGTGTGTGTGTGTGTGTGTGTGTGTTGCTTTTGTTTTTGCTTTGTTTCAAGAACACTGACTGCTTGATTTTATCCAATATTTTCATAGTTCAGCAGTGACTGCTTATTGGGGAAAGAAAATACAAGATCTATAGTCTCTAAAGTCTGGGTGCTGGCTCTCTTTCTCCAACACCTTAGTTTATTTCTTGAGAGTTTACAGATTATTGAAGAGGATAGCATTTAACTGATAAAGGCTAGAAACTTTGGAAAGATTGCATCTTGCTTGGGACTTTGGGGAAGTTGACATATCCAAAAGGAATGCATCGTGACTGCCCAACAAATAGTGTTTTGCAAAATGTCTTCTGGATTTTTATGGTAAAACGTTTTGGTGCTATTTGAAAAACAAGAATATTTGTAAATAAATTTTGGTACATATGAACTACTTGAGTCCCTACTATTTTTATTAATGAAATCAGTGAGTTTTGGAAGCTGTATTAAACTTTTTAAAGGGCCTTAATTTCTAAATATCATCAAAGCAGCAAAAACACATATTGCTTCTGTGTGCACTCTGGTGTTTCCTCAACAACCCTAGTGAAGATGGAACATGGTTAAGGTGGTCTGAATAATTCCTTCACTCATTTGAAATGCAGGGTTTAGATTAGTGAGCCATGGGAGGTATATTACCCAACAGAGTTAAACAACCACAATGTTTCATTGCATGCAATGACACCATGGCCTTTTGAGCGCTTCTCATCTAAGCCATTCTGTTTGTTCTTTTTCCTTTCACCTAGTCTGTATCTATCTTTTCCACCTCTACTGCTGTCTTCAGAGCCACCTCATCGTTAACTGTAATAGCTTCCTTACTGGTCCCACATTTCCTGCCTCGCTCCTTTCCAATCCTGCTCCCATTGTGCAATCAGAGTGGCCAGATAAACTGTCAACTAAATCATGTCAACCTCCTGCCTAAAAACTTTCCAACTGATTCCCTTTGTTCTCTTAAAAATTAATTTTCGGGGTGCCTGGGTAGCTCAGTTGGCTGAACGTCCGACTTCGGCTCAGGTCATGATCTCACAGTTCATGGGTTCGGGCCCCGTGTCAGGCTCTGTGCTGACAGCTCAGAGCCTGGAGCCTGCTTCGAATTCTGTGTCTCCCTCTCTCTCTCTGCTCGTCCCCTACTCACACTCTGTTTTAAATTTTTTTTAATTAATTTTCACTTTATCAAAGCAGTAAGGCATAAATATAAAATTGCTGTCTCATCTTTTCTTCCTTTTGTTCATCTCATTATCTATTCTTTCTTTACAAGAGATTTCCTTGATTTTTTTCTTCTTTTCTTAAAGTTTTCCAGTTCTTGTTTTATGGATGCAACATATTCTATTACCTTTCTGAGAACACTCAAGATAAATTTCTTTTAATTTTTTTCTGCCTCTCTTCTGCCCCCAATTCCTCATATTTTCTCTTCACTTTGTTGGCTTTGGTCCTCTATTTCATGTTGGGGGTTTCCCCACAAATGTCTATCCCTGACCATAAGTGTCAGGCACTAACATTTGAGTGGAAGCTCTGTGCGAGTGTAGTCAGGACTCCAGGTGGTGATGGGCTGGAAGGGTCCCCTGATGTCACAATCAGTTGCCCTTTTTTCTGGGAAGTTCAATTTTTTTGAGAGATCACTCCTCCAATCTTTTGCAGTGTATACCTGTGTGAACACATTCAGAGTAAGAAAAAGGAAAGGGGACTACATTCTCCTCCTGATCTTCCATGCATACTTTAATCATAATAATAACAAATATTTACATAGTGGTTCCCACACAGCAGGTTCTAAGCACTTTTATATATATATATATATATATATATATATATATATATATATATATATCAACCCATTTAATCCTCACAATGAGGCACTAAACTGAGACCCAAAGAGAAGACTTTCTCAGGATAGCTCGTGGCAGAACAAGGATTTGAACCAGGACATCTAACTCAAGAGACCATACTCTTGACACCCATACTGTCCTTCCTTTTTCTGTGAGCACCTGGTCTCAGTCCAGAGCCTCACCACCCCCCTCTGCTCTGCCTGGGCTCCTGTATCCAGAATCTCTCTGCTTCAATTTCTCCAGAGACTCAACTCTTGATTTCCTATAAGGGGCATGGGACAGTCATCTGGCTTTGCTGAGTCAGAAGGGCCTGGAAACCTGACAGCACCATACACAGGTGAACCAATCCTGCTTCTAACTCTGCGCCTCATCTATATCTTCCAAGGTGTGCTGTGTTTCCATATCCCTTGCCTTTGGGGCATTTGAAAATTAAATCATTATGTTGGAGCCACATCATCAAGCCTATTGTGTTCATCTTTTCCCAATTCTGTATTCACTGACATGATGCTGATGGCTTAAAATTGGTCATAGGAGGGTTCTTTACATCATGGGAATTGGCAAATGCCACATATTGGGGTTTCTCTTTTTCAAAGAGCTGTTGTTAAACACTTAACAGTACATCACTGATTATAGCCCACCACAGACACATAGCATTCAGCCTTCTGTTTTCTCCTGGCTAAGTTAACACACTAAGCCCTCTTTTCATATTCTAAAATTTATAGACATCACACATCTGTTTTTATTTCCTTTTCTGTGTGTGTATGGGGGGTGTATGTGGGTGTGCATGTGCACACACATGCATGTGCTCTTGTGGAATTTATGTTTTAAATTACTTTGGAGTTTGGAAAAGGATGGATAAACATAGGTCATATCTACGATTTCATTCTAAAGTGTCCCCCTGCACTAATAAATTCCTTACCAGAATCTGACCACCTCTGTGCCTTATCTCTCATTCTGCTCCTCCTTTTGCTTCCTGGAATACACCCAAGTTTGTCCTCATTTCCTGTGCCTGCAGATTGAGTTCCCTCAGCTTGTCCCAGATCTCTGCAGTCTCCACACATTTTTCAACTCACATGTTTTCTTCTCAGGGAGGCCTTCTTGTTACTTTACTTTCTTGACAGCTGTCTCTCTCCTCAGTAAAATGAAAGCCAGGACTTTGCCTCATTCAGTGCAGTACCCCAAGCACCTAAATCAGCCCCTGGCACATAGTGGACTTCCAGTAAACCTTTTCTGAATGAACATTAGGTGAATGAATGCATTTCTGACTTTAAAACATTTGTCTAATTCCTCAAGGCTTTCATCTTTCTGAGCTAAGAAAACCCATCACATTGGATCTATACTTTCAGCTTTATGAGGGTACAGTATGCAGTAAGACCCTTCTCCCTAGGGTTCAGGATCTTTACTTTCTTGTCCTTCTCCAATGACATGTTACTACTCATATATTGTTATTTTGTGTATCAGTGGGGAATGTCCTTCTTTTGTTGACACTGCCTTCCATTTCTACTGGCCACTAAGTCATTTGTTTCCTAAGATTTTGTTTGTTTACTTCACCATGAAGTAATGTATCAAAACATATGACTGTATCAAAACATAAAGCAAAGGAATGTCTTGGCAGGAAGCACAGGAGCGCATGTGTGCATATGCTGGTGGGTGCTACTATCCCCAGTGTCTCCATCCTTTGTTGCACATTAGTGTCTACTTTGATTCAAGATGTTGGAGAGAATTTTTTTTAATGTTTATTTATTTTTGAGAGAAAGAGAGAGTGTGTGAGAGGGGGAGCCGCAGAAAGACAGGGAGACACAGGATCAGAAGCAGGCTCCAGCCTCTGAGCTGTCAGCACAGAGCCCGATGCGGAGCTTGAACTCACAAACCATGAGATCATGACCTGAGCCAAAGACAGATGCTTAACCGACTGAGTCACCCAGGTGCCCCTGGAGTTGAATTTCTTAGGTAGAAATATTCTGATTGACCCTGTGTGAAGTCTTCAAATTCACACAAATATTTATTGACCTCTTTCTATATATACATGGCTCTCTGTGGGGCAGTATGGGAAAATTGTAACTCATGAACCTTTTGCTTTCAAGGAACACAAATAGTTGAAATACTTGACAGTGAGTGAATGATACCATGAGAGTGACTAGAGGGAGGCTGGCACCTTTTCTTCCTATCTTGATATCCCATTTTATATCATTTATAGATAAATTAAGGGAAATAACTTGAAAACAAATTTTTGGAAACTGAATTTGTGGTCATATCCTACCCCCCTGGCCAGATATGTTAAACTATATCATAGTGATTAATAGAGCCTCTCTCAATAATTGGATTCTCTAGAAATTTCCATGTTTCCTCCACTTTGCCTCCACATTTAAAGGCAGCATTCTTGGGGCGCCTGGGTGGCGCAGTCGGTTGAGCGTCCGACTTCAGCCAGGTCACGATCTCGCGGTCTGTGAGTTCGAGCCCCGCATCAGGCTCTGGGCTGATGGCTCAGAGCCTGGAGCCTGTTTCCGATTCTGTGTCTCCCTCTCTCTCTGCCCCTCCCCCGTTCATGCTCTGTCTCTCTCTGTCCCAAAAATAAATAAACGTTGAAAAAAAAAAAAAAAAAAAAAAAAAAAATTTTTAAAAAAAAATAAAAAAAAAATAAAGGCAGCATTCTTGAAAAGATTCATCTCTTAATACCTTGTTTTTGCCTTCACTGGGAAACACATACTGAATGCTAAATGTCACTCTAACCTTTTTTTTAAGGTTTTATTTATTTACCTTTGAGCCTATTCATTTCTTCTCTCTTTAAAGAATTTTTGACTTATTCCCACCACACATGATTAACTGTCATTGAACCCAGCTGATTTAAACTGAGGCCAGCATTAGCTAATGAGTTGGTCAATGCCTTGCCTTTCCTCATCATAGACACATGGGGGCACCAGACTGATGGCAGAGGGAAAATTTCCTTTCTACACTGATGTGAGATAAAATGTGTTTAGTCAGAACTTTTTTGTGAATCAAATCAATATAGCATCAATATCAAGGGTTAGTAACTTGTAAAGGCAAAATAAAACCCAGTGTAATGAACACCATGGGTATTCATTTTGTTTTTTTTAAAAGTCCTTTTCACTCTTAAATATTAAGAATTCTGGGGGGCAGGGGGCGGAGAACTCTTGATCTCGGGGTTGTAGGTTTGAACCCCACGTTGGGTGTAAAGATTGCTTAAAAATAAAATCTTAAGAAAAAAGAGAATTCCACGTCACTGGGAATATGATTAATAATGGGCCTTAGGGCAATTCACACTATTTTTAAATCAGAAAAGGAATTTTCTTGGAAAATGTGTTTTCAACTGATAAAAGAAGTGGGAGGACTTGTTTTATAAGTACCTGCAGTTCAAACCAATCATTAAAACCTTTTAAAAAGAGGGCACCTGGCTGGCTCAGTTGGTAGAGCATACAACTCTTGATCTTGGGATTGTGAATTCGAGTCCCATGTATGGTGTAGAGTTTACTGAAAATTAAAAAAAAAAATTTCTTTAATTAAAAAAATTATAACACCTGAAAGTAATATTACTCCGTATTTTAACTAATTGGAATTTAAATAAAAACTTAAAACAAAAAAGCATAAAAGGGGAAGGTAGGGGCACCTGGCTGGCTCTGTTGGTAGAGCCACTCTTGATCTGGGGTTGTGAGTTTGAGCCCCATGCTGGTGTGGAGATTGCTTAAAAATAAAAATAAAAATAAAATCTTAAAAAAAAAGGTGAAAGTATTTCTGTGTGAGAAACAAAGTTTTCATCTTTTCATGGTTGTATTGTATTTCGTGTTTTGCACATTTGTGTTTAAAAGGTAAAACAACTGATTTTCTTATGTGTTTCAGAATGGACTGTCTCCATTGCACATGGCCACACAAGGGGATCACTTAAACTGCGTCCAGCTTCTCCTCCAGCATAACGTGCCCGTAGATGACGTCACCAATGACTACCTGACTGCCCTGCATGTGGCTGCCCACTGTGGCCATTACAAGGTCGCCAAGGTTCTCTTGGACAAGAAAGCTAACCCCAATGCCAAAGCCCTGGTGAGTAGCTCAGTCAACAGGTCCAGCCTGTGTTGTCTTGCTGACAGTGTGCTACCTCTGCATGTGAAGAGATTACTTTGACGAGATAAAAATGGACGGTCTAGTTAAATAAAATGTACTTCCTATCAACTTTTTCAAATATCTTTTAAAGAAACAACCTATTTCTGACATGAACAAGGCTGATAGGGCTAAATCATTCTCTTTATAGCCACACTGGTGAATCTTTTACAATAAACAAGACCCAAAGACCATGTAAGTATAAAAAAAAGACTGAGCTGGTCAAACCAATCTTACTGAAGGTAAAGTTATAATTATGTGAATTAAATTTTTTTCCTGAGATCTAAACATGAAGTAAAATGGTCAAAAAACTTTATCTTCAGCATCAGAGGTCTAGGAATTTGTGAGCTGAAATTTTGTGTTATGTTTACCACGTAAGTTAACACATTGCCTGTCATCTCCTTTTCCTAGTGATAAAAATAAAAATTTGGGTCTGATTTGTAGTCTTAACTCCTAAGATGATCCGTTATTTTAATGCTTAGCTGTGCTATAGTTTTATTTTCATAACAAGATGGTGTGTGTTGTCTTTGGAAAAATAAATAAACCCAATTTGGTAAGCTGTTTAAGTTTAGTTCAGAATAAGTACCCATGTTTAGGAAAAAATCAGTCACCAAATGTTAGGGGAAACATGTGAGTTTACTAGCAGTTTTGAGGTAAAGGCTATCATCTGATCAACTGATTTGGAAAGGGTCACTGCTCCGTTCCAACTGGTGCTATCTCCCTGTCTGAATGAATCCATGGCACCTCTGGTCCTCTGTGGGCTCAGGACCAGTGGGCAGGAAAGATGAGGACTGAAGAGCACTCTTGGCCCCAGGCAGCTCCACCGTCTTTGTCACTCGAAAAACTTTTACCACAACAGCATTTCAAGAGCTGTTGACCTGCCCGGTATATCAAACATATCTTTGCATTCTGAGAAGGGAGGAAAAGAAATTATTAATCATGACTCATTTTTCCATACAAGAAAAAAAAAGCCTTAAAACAGGGTGTGGACATTCACTCTCATTTTCCTCTGACTCTAAAGATTTCACAACATGTAGAGATTGTAGCCAGTCATCCTGGAATGGACTCTGGCCAGGTAAATGGTCTAACAATGGCTATGGAAGCACCTATAGTGACTTTGACCTAAGCTTTTATAGTGGACCCTGATATTTTATACTTCTCTATGGTGGCTGAAAAATGCTCCATGGTCTCAATTATCAGGCAGTACAAATTGGTAGGTAATATGTTAAAAAGCAGATTCCTTTAGTAGATTAAATATTAAACCAAATGATCCGAATAATGTTGGGTTGTTTCACTTCCTGTTTCCTTGGACTAAGTACCTACTTGAAATTTAAAAATGGAAGGGATGAAAACATTCTAAACGATCTTTTTTTTTTAATTTTTCTAACATTTATTTATTTTTGAGAGACAGAGAGAGATAGAGCATGAGTGGGGGAGGGGCAGAGAGAGAGGGAGAAACAAAGTCTGAAGCAGGCTCCAGGCTCAGAGCTGTCAGCACAGAGCCTGACGAGGGGTTCGAACTCATGAGCTGTGAGATCATGACCTGAGCCGAAGTCAGACGCTTAACTGACTGAACCACCCAGATGCCCCTGGGATGAAAACATTCTAGAACTGGTCTTATAGTTGAAGTCTGAATAGTATTGGCAAAGTTTTGGCTGTGAGGACAAATGTTTGGGCCCAGCTGTTTTTAGTCTGTGTTTGAAATGGGATGGAGAAGGGAGGGACACATTATTTAGAAGAGAAAATTCCAAAATAAAATAATCTTAAAAAATGCATGACTGTTTTGTCTTAGCTACTGAGACCATGACAAAAATCCACTTCCTGTTCATGATTACCAAGGTACTTCAGATTTCTAGGAGCAGCTAGACTACCTACACTTCCAGAAAAGAATCTACATTCTGTTAACCCCTCATTGTTTCTGCTCACTTCCAAATCTTTACAGAACTTCATTTTGCAACACATTTACCACACGCAATGGAACTGGATTTCAATGGAAGGCAGTAATGTACTTCTGTCTTTGTCCCTTTCAGAATGGCTTTACCCCTCTTCATATTGCCTGCAAGAAGAATCGGATTAAAGTCATGGAACTCCTTCTGAAACACGGTGCATCCATCCAAGCCGTAACCGAGGTGAGGGGAGTGGGATATCTAGGGTTCCCTGGGTCATGAGGGGATGGTCTTCACAGCTGGAGTCCCAGAGCCATTCTCAACAGCTAGTTTTGCTGTGTATATATGGTTGCCACTACTTTCTGAAGCCTTCACCCAAGGGGCTGCAAGGTCAGAGGGAAGCAGACAGGTATGAGGGGGAATGAGTATAAACACATCATTCAGAACACACGCTTTGTGCTCAGGGGTGAGTGGCGCCACCACTGAAAGCATAATTTACTTGAAATTCTGTAATGCGGTGCTTCTCAGATGGGGGCGATTTTGTCCCCCAGGAGGCATGTGAAAATGTCTGGAGGTATTTTTAGTTCTGACAAGTGGATGGTGCTCCTGGTGTCTAGTGGCTAGAGGCCAGATGCTACTAAATATTTCACAACGTTCAGGCCAGCCTTCTACAACAAAGATTATCTGGCTCAAAATGTCAGATGTGCCAAGGTTGAGAAACCTTATATAACACCACCCCTCAGTGTTTGTAAACTGAGCATTACTCTCTCTAAAAACTCAGAATTAAGAAAACACAGAGTTGCTGAAGTTAGTAAAGGACAACTCTAGATTTCTCTTGTAAAACTGACACAGAACTCGGAGAAACGTTCCACCAGGATCAGTGCTAAGCACGCCTGGCATCTACCACTCCAGACTCCCCAGCCTGCCCTGCCCCCAGCACTCTGCTCTCCATAGATTCCAGCCACAGCATTTTCTGGGACTGGATACCCTTTCATTCCCCTCCTATCTCTGTACCCTCCATGTGTCACCCCCAGTTTGCTATCTTGGCTAATCCTGTACACTCTTCAGGACGAATCTGGAGCTACTCACTAGGAAGTCCTTGGCCTCGTCTAGGAGGTCCTCCTCGCAGCACCTCTTCCTGTGCCTGTTTCCATTAAAGCACTTATCTGGATGCTTCACTTATGACCTAGCCACTCCCCCTCCCCAGAAAGTGCAAGCTCCATCAAGGCAGGCCTGAGTCTGATGGGTCTATAGATGCCTGCAACATGGTATAGGCCATTCAGTAAAGGTCTGCTGAATGCATCAATAAAGACTGTAGCATTTGAAGCAGATATGAAATTTGAGATCTAGCCTAGTTTCTTATCTTCAAATATCTGCCTTGATTTGTAACACTTACAAATTTAACGTTATTAAATGGTTGAAAATATTAATACTGATTTGCTCTTTTGTCACTCCCATGTCTTTATGGTAGGGACCTGTTATTTTAAAAGCTTATTCTCAGTATATGGCAACCATTTTTAAAGATCAGAATGGGCTCCGAAATAAAATATTTTTGACTGGTGTTTGATTAAATATCCAGAGATGTCAGCAACTGGAAAGGATCCTCTGCCAGCCCTGTACTCCTCAGAGCTTTAAAAGGCAAGGCAGACCAAGATGAGAACATGCCTTGTACATGTTCTAAGGACTCCCCCTACTGATGGAAAAAGGTGTCAAATTTTTAACACAGTTCTCATTTTCCTCAGTGCCCATTATTTGAAGCCTGGCCAACCAGAAGTCTTTCTCTTCTGCCTTTTACTTCACTTTTATTAGACAGAATTTCTTTCACGTATTTTTTTGACATTTCTCAAATTCCTGTTGAGACTGGATCTCCTTCTCATTCTCTTTTTATAATACATTAGCTATTTCTAGCCATATTAAGCATTTTTACCAACTTATGGTGTTCATGCTGTACATGGAATTAAATTCTAAAAAATTCAAAATGGCATCATTTCATATAAGAAGCATAAGGGTGTGTGTGTGTAGGATTTGGGACAAACAAAATTTAAAGTCTTGTCTAGTAATCATTGTATTATTTGCTTTAATTATATCACCTTAATTTGTAATATTCATAAAGTTAAAATTAAGTGATTAAAACAATTAATGTGATCTGCTCATTTATTAGAGGGTTGGCCTTGTGTTAAGTACCATGCTCTTTTGTGTACAATGGAATCAGTTGACTCTAAGTTCGTCGGAATCATTTTTAAAGGCCAAAATAGGATCTGAAATGAAAGTCAGCTTTTTTAAAATTTTTTTTTAACGTTTATTTATTTGTGAGACAGAGAGAGACAGAGCATGAACAGGGGAGGGTCAGAGAGAGAGGGAGACACAGAATCGGAAATAGGCTCCAGGCTCTGAGCTGTCAGCACAGAGCCCGACGCGGGGCTCGAACTCACGGACCGTGAGATCATGACCTGAGCCGAAGTCGCTTAACCGACTGAGCCACCCAGGCGCCCCAGAAAGTCAGCTTTTTAATAGTATGTATGTAATCATACATGCACCTACCCCCCCCCCCCAACACACACACACATAGTTATATGGATAAGAAAGGTTTGGTAGCAAAGGGGGAAAAACTTCAGGTCATTTCTCTCTAATTTTTTTTTCATAGCTCTTTATAGAATGTTTGAAATCATTCTTTAGCAGATATGACATAGGTCCTTCATAATCACTGAACCTGCTTTAAGGAAATGATTATTATGTATTAATACATTTATCTTATAGAATCTGACATAGTGGGCAATGTCCTGACGTCTTCTGATCTGATCACTTGAGTGGTTATGTTAAGATGAGTGTGGGATGGATGAATGAATGGGTGGGTGCATGGAGGGCAGACAGGGAGGCAGGCAGACAAAACCTTTTTATGATAAGCTCACAAACCACTATTTCCCTCTTTTCTTCCTAGTCGGGCCTTACCCCAATCCATGTTGCTGCCTTCATGGGGCATGTAAATATCGTATCACAACTAATGCATCATGGAGCCTCACCAAACACGACCAATGTGGTAAGTATCCTTTTAACAAAGAATGTCCAATTATGAGTATTTAAGAAACTGATAAAAATTGCTCTTATTTACTTATTTTTTATTGTAATTAAATTCATTACTATTTAATGTGACTACTTAGAAGGACAAAATTTGAGAATACCTGTGGTTTCCTTTACTTCGAAGGCAAGATCCATTCAGTCGCCAGCTGGCCACAAATTGTTAGGACTTACAGGTTGTGTGCATTAAATTTGCAGATATGTTACTACCAGATGTTATGCTTTAAAAAATAGCTTTTGTGGAGGGGAAGAATTTACAATAGAAGCATTTAAAGAAGTGTTTCATGTTGAGGAGGCACTTCAAATGGTCATTATTGTAATTTCAAGTAAATCCAAAGTAATTCTTCTCTTTAGTGAGCTTGACCATGTTATAGCAAACCCATGGTTATAACAAACCCATGTTCATAGATTATCGGATGGTATTGTCCCATATTAATCATTGCTCATTTCAGAGTAAATATCACTCTCTAAGTGACTTATCACTCTAGATCTACATGTGGCATTTGACATTGTTTTATAGGATTTTAAGTTTGTCTTCATAATAATATTAGCATACCAGACCATAAGCATAACAACACTACTTGGACTCATGAGCACCAAAGCAGTAAAAATCAAATAAACCACTTTCTGGCACAGAAAGGGCAAGCCATAAGGTCCTGCACACTCACCCTGACGGTGAGCCTCCAGGAAGGCTCTGTCTTCTAACAGCCCAAATGAACACATCCACAAGATAGGAACAGACCAGCTTCTGAGCAGAAATATCATCTTTCCTGTTCCTAATGCCAGAGAGAGAGAGAGAATGTTTCCCTTCATAAAGAGAACCCTGGATGATCTGGTAAACTATATCTCCAATGCCTTTCTAGTAAGCATAGTAACAAGTTACATGTGAAATATGTCCTTGTGTATCCTTCCATGGAGGTGGATGTCCTGTAAAGCAATGCTCAATTTATAAAAGGAATTTTTAGGTGGATATCACTTGTGTGGGAGAATATATTTGCTCTTTATGACCTTTTGTTTCTTTTTGTCTATCCATGTTTTCTATATTGTTTACATTTTTTATGAAATAAATGAATAGATAATCTGAATTAAACTCTCTCTGGTGACAATGAGGGAAGTGGTCAGGGTGGAGGAGTCCAGTGGCCAAGAAAATGGCCCCATGGGATAATGTCCAAAGACCAGAATACTGGTCTGCTGAACTAAATCACAGAATGCAAACCAACAGCCAACAGCAAAGTCTGGCCCTCAGGTGTGTCTATATTGCCCTGGCAACTTAGGATTTCTGTTTTGTTCTGTTTGCAATTCTGATTCTGTGGTCAAGGTTTAAGAAGTATATACAAACAGCCAAACTGCCAGCTTTTGAAAAACAGGAAGGTGTGGCATGATATGGCTGGCATCTGGCACAACTACTGAAGTGGTCTGCAGATGCCAAGGAGCAGCAGCCTCCCTTGGGCAAGGCATCAGGCTGTCTAGTTGAGCGCTCCCCTCCTGCCCCACTCATTCATCTCCCCTCTTGCTTGGCTCCTGGGAGTATTCACCTTTCAAGCTGGGAGGAGGCCACACTGAGGAGCACTTCTGACACTGTTGGAGACCAGGCTCCCCAAGGGTTACTCCAATCCCTTCCATCAGGAATCAGGTTGCTGTGAAATTCTTGTGTATTTCATTTCCGATCTTTCCTCATTTTCAATAAGGAAGTACTTGGGACTATTTTTTACTTAAAAAAGAAAAACACCCTACATCATAAGCATTATGCAAATAAAATATGCCACCCTTCTTCAGAGCTTCCATTAATTACCTTTGGCTCATGTTCCCCAGAGAGGAGAAACAGCACTGCACATGGCAGCTCGATCTGGCCAAGCTGAAGTCGTGAGGTATCTGGTGCAAGACGGCGCTCAGGTAGAAGCTAAAGCCAAGGTATGTGTGACACAGGAAAGCCTTTGCTCTTGAGGAAAAAAATTACCCTTGATTTTATTAAAACCTTTAAACACCTGCATGCTCTCTTTCAGGGATACTCTTATAAAGTCATGACAAAAGTATCTATCCAAGTGATATTGTAAAAAAAAAAAAAAAATCCTTCCCTACACATTTGTCCATTCAATTATTTTACAAAATTAATAGAACAAGAACTTTGCATCCTTGGCACATTGCTAGCCTCTAACAGATTTTGGAATCAAACCTAGACTTGATCCAGAATTCTTCACACTCCATAGAGAAGGGCTCATGTGCAAAGTTTCTAGAACAGGCATAATTTGGAAGCATAATTGAACTCTTTTGGTTGACTTATATGTCACCTGTCACAGCCATAAAAGGAAAAAGGAAGGTTTTACCTTTTCTTCACAACCTGAGATGTTATAAACCCTCAGACTCAAATTGGAGTGGCTTTAGGGATTTGCCTTTGCATAGAAGAATGTCTGGGTTGAGACTGAATGCTTCGCTTTCCTGGTTTAGCTCCCAGAAGAAACCCACTTTTCTTTCACTATTGAGATAGGTAGCTGGTCTGGCTATCAAAATGGCAGTTCAGGTCAGGGATCGTAAATAAATATGTAAATGCCTTAATTATTTAATTTAACCTTCAGTATATAAATGGTCTGCAGTTTCTAGTTTCAGGTTAAGTAGTGAGAAAACTGAGACATATATGAAGCAATTTGTATACAAAATATGTCTAGACTTTTATAACATCCCCCCAAAATATTTAATTGTCTCACCCATATCTAATTTGACCACAATTGTTTTTTTTATCAACTTCTGTCAAAGCTTTCCAAAGCTTTTAAATTAGTCTTCTTAGGGGAAAATTAATCTTTCCCTTTCAGATTCATATTTTACCTGCTAACATATTGTGCGATTGTTTAATTAAAGTAATTAGTGCAAATATAGCACAAAGTAGCAATGTAACTAGTACAAAATAGTAGGGTGGGAACAAACACAACTAGATCATTGTAAGCATAAGATCTGCAGATGAGTCTAAAGGTTATAACAGCAGCAGACACAAGCTTTGGGTGTCCAATGTACTGTGGTGCCAGTTGGTGGATTTTACAGAGGATCTGGAGACAGAGGTCAGCAAACTTTTTCTGTAAAGAGCCTATTAGTATATATTGTAGGCTTTAACAGATGCACCATCTCTGTCACAGCTGCTCGACTCTGACATTCTGGAACAGAAGCAGTGATGGGCAATCCTACATAAGCAAATGGGCGTGTCCATGTTCCAATAA
Organism: Felis catus; assembly: GCF_018350175.1. Taxonomy (NCBI): domain Eukaryota; kingdom Metazoa; phylum Chordata; class Mammalia; order Carnivora; family Felidae; genus Felis; species Felis catus. The sequence continues at coordinate 22,011,593 of NC_058378.1, read as the reverse complement.
AACTTGGTTTACAAACACAGGTGGCAACTGGATTTGGCCCCTGGATTGTGGTTTTCATACCCCTGATCTAGAGATGGTGGTTCAGTCTGCTTAATCAGTAAAGTAGAATAAATAAGAAAAGCTGTACTCTACCATGGATTACAAGAAACCTCACATTTTCTGAGTGTTGTTAGTGACATATCAAGCATTGTATCCAGGAAAAGGTTTCACTCACGGCTGAAATTGAGCATAGAATTTATAGTTACTGTTTCATTAAGGAGGCAGTATGTATTGTGATTAAGAACCTTTCTTTCTCAGCCAGAATGCCTGGGTTTGAACCTTGGTCCTCCATTTACTAGCTATATAGTGTTTGAGCGAGTTAATGAATATCTATCTCTGTGGCACATTTATTTTTCTAGTTTCTTCATATAGAAAATGGAAATACTAACAGTTACAAGTGGTAAGATTGTCATGATGATTAATGAATTCATGTAGGTGGCGTACTTAGAACAGAGCTTGGGACATGTAGGTGCTCAGCCCATGTTTAGTGGTGGTCGTGGCAGTAGCAGAATTACAGGAAATTTTTCTGTGACAATTATCTTTTTTCTGTTTTCAGTATTCTTCTTCCTGTGGCTCCACCAATTCCTCTTATACTTCTTACATAGACCCTCTTGCTTTGACCTTGACTCTCATCCTCCTTAGCTTTTCAGAGCAGTCTCCTGTGCTCCAACCTCTTCTCTCTAGCTTCCCTATTTAAAGTACTTACCTGAATTTTTTCACACTCAAATAGAGGATTTCTCGTTGGATGACCACCACAAGGCATCTTTGGGCAAACTAGGAAAAGATGCCTCTCCCATTTGGGGATAAGATCCTCAAGGTGCAAGATATAGTGCTCATGCCTGGGAGTGAATTGTAATAAGGGGCCTTTCCTAGGCAGATACAGCTCATGCCAGGATGTACACCTTGACAAGCAGAGGGTTGGCTGCCTTTCAGCCTTCTTGGCTAGGAGTCTTTGTGCAGTTATACCTGGACAACCCTATACCCGGCCTCTGTGCTTTGGACTATGACAAGGTGGCGCCAATAAAATAATTCATTCCATATGAGGGCACAATAACTGGTGAGGTATAATACCTTTCCCAGTTTTAGTAGGATAAATTCCCTTACCTCCTCAAAAAAGGAATCATTAGGGGATAAAATTTTAATAAAATATGGCAGGTGGTAGTGAGGATAATTTATAGATAGAACTGCCTTTCACACTTTTCATACTAATAGTTACTCAAAGGGTATTTAAGGTGCTTAGATCCACCATCTCCCCCTTACTAAATCTTAAAGAAAAAGATAAATGGGACTTTTTTAGCATTGAAGCAAAGAATCTACGGTAGCCTCTGATAGCAAGCAAAGTTTGCTGAATGTTTCACAACGTCACCATTGTGTTCTCAGCTAATCAGCCTTGTATTTCAACCTTGTCATTTAGGATGACCAAACCCCACTCCACATTTCTGCCCGATTGGGGAAGGCAGATATAGTGCAACAGCTGTTGCAGCAAGGAGCATCTCCAAATGCAGCCACAACTTCTGGGTATACCCCACTCCACCTTTCAGCCCGCGAGGGGCATGAGGACGTAGCTGCATTCCTTTTGGATCATGGCGCATCTTTATCTATAACAACAAAGGTATGAAAGTGAATCTTGGAATCCTGTTGTGTCCCCCCAGATCCATCCTCCTTACAATTCCCAGCATGGTAATAGGTACACGAGTGGTACAATGGCATCTATCCTTGGGATCCCAGGATAGCCCTTAACATGGTCAGCAAAACCATGGAGGGGCACCTTGTGGCTCAGTCGGTTGAGCGTCCACCTTCAGCTCAGTTCATGATCTCGTGGTCCATGGGTTCGAGCCCCACATCAGTCTCTGTGCTGACAGCTCAGGGCCTGGAGCCTGCTTCTGATTCTGTCTCCCTCTCTTTGCTCCTCCCCTGCTCACATTCTGTATCTCTCTCTCTCTCTCTCTCTCTCTCTCTCTCAAAAATAAATAAACATTAAAAAAATAAGGGGTACCTGGGTGGCTCAGTCGGTTGAGTGTCCGACTTTGGCTCAGGTCATGATCTCACAGTCTGTGGGTTTGAGCCCTGCGTTGGGCTCTGTGCTGACAGCTCAGAGTCTGGAGCCTGCTTCGGATTCTGTATCTCCCTGTCTCTCTGCCCCTCCCCAGGTCATGCTGTGTCTCTTTCTCTCTCTGTCAAAAATAAATAAACATTAAAAAAAAATTTTTTAATAAATTTAAACAAAGCCATGGAGTGAGGCAGGGTAGTTTGGGTATGTTTGTTTGTCTTATGTTTCTCAGTGCATTATCTTCCAAAGAACCATCAATGATATCTAGATTACAATGTTTCTTGCACATTATTTGATAGATTTAAATGGTGATTTAAAAACACAGCCATAGATCTCTCCTGCTAAGGCCAGGTATACAAACCACTTTCAAATCAGGAGGTGAATTTTTCTTGGATTATTTTTGTTTGGTGTTCTTTTGTTGCTGTTGTCTTCTATGATTAATGGTTTAATTTTTAAAATCTCAACTCTGATGCCTTAGAACAATAATCTACCACTCAGTTACTTTGTGGGTACAGACTGCAAATTTAGAGCTCATTTTTTGGTGATACTACGTAAACCTAACAAGTGTGATAGAAAGATGAATTGGCCTATGGCATGTCTTAGAAAAGTAGAAATCAGTGCTTCACTCCCTTATTTGGATGCAGAGAAGTGTGATCAATGCACAAGATAATTACAATAATTAGAAATACTTGGAAAACTATCCGAATAAATGATGACTACCTCCAACTTTTGCCCCCTGTGACTCTTCAGGCTCTTAAGTAGAGCTGAGTTGCAAAGTTCCTGGATTTCATTTAATATGTAAAACAGAGTAATGAGTGTTGAGGTTTTGAGTACACTTGCCCTTCCACCATGCCAGCTGCCCATTGGCTCTAGTTGGCTTTAGTCTCATGAGGTCAAATGTGTTGATGACCCTCCAGTTGCTGACTCATGCTTGGGAACCTCCATAACTGTGCATAGTGACTGACTGGTGGATACCCATGTCCTTGTAGGAGCAGGTAGCAAGGGAGAGCAACTACTCAACTCTCAGTACCCAGCTCTTACAAACTTACTGGGATAGAACCATGTGTTATTATTCAGTTCACCTTTTGTGGTTAAGATGCATAATTCTCTGACTCCTACCCCTGAGGCCTGGAGCATACATAAAGATATGTGTATACATGCAGAAATAGGAGAAGAAGAAGAGAAAGGCTCCAGTCTAGTCATGTGGGAATATGGGAGGTCCAGACTTGTCCTGGGTTTTCCCAAGCCTTCCAAATCCAAATTGGGACCCAGTAACATATTCTTCCCAAAATGTGAAATCCCAAAATAGCTCTAGAATAAGTCCCAGATCTAGCTCTCCACCTTCATCCTGGTCAGATGCCTGATTAGTCCCAGAATTAGTGGCATGTTGTGACTCAGTCAACAGAGAGAGAAAGATTAAATACTGCTCATCCTTGTTGATAAGGAGATTCTAGCTGTTGTCTTCCAGTGTTGGTCTTTAAATACAGGCTTAACTGTGCTTCATCGTGAGAATAATTCATTGGTTCCAAGAAAGCGATACCTTTGTTTCATTTCTCTTGGTCATATTTTTATGTTTCTGTTTCCAGAAAGGATTTACTCCCCTCCATGTGGCCGCAAAATATGGGAAGCTGGAAGTAGCCAATCTCCTGCTACAGAAAAGTGCATCTCCAGATGCTGCTGGGAAGGTATGAGGCTGACCACCTTGTAGCAGGCCCCTTCCATGGTAGCAAAACAAGCACTTGCTACTTCACCACCAGCCACGTAAATTATGACTAGTCCCGAGTTAAGTCGCATAGGATGAAGATCACTTTGGAAACAGGAGGTGAACACTGGGGTCCAAGCATTGTGGAAAGCGGAATGTAACTTACACTCTGTGTTGAACCCACACTAATCCCATCTCCTAAATCTAGGCCTCTGATGTTAAGACGCTTTTGACACTGGTTGTTGTTTCTGCACGTGTTTTCAGAGCGGGCTAACTCCACTGCACGTAGCTGCACATTACGATAATCAGAAAGTGGCCCTCCTGCTTTTGGACCAAGGAGCCTCACCTCACGCGGCTGCAAAGGTACCTGTGATTGGACAGCCCGAGGAGGCCTGTGGGCAGTGTCCGTTGGTCTCTGTATGTGCATCCACTTTGCTGCACATGTAGCACCCTGCACCTTAGACATCACTTAAAAGACACAGAAATATAAGCTCCTCAGGGAATCTGTGCCTTCAGATCTTTGGTCACCTAATGTGGTAGATGCTCAATAAATATTCACATGCCAATTGATTTTCCTTAAAAATCCGGGACATCCTGGAGCCTGTGGAGGAAATAAAGTTGAAGTATTCTTCAGCCAGATTAAAAACATCAGCATAGCCTGAGGGAGTAAGAAAGTCTGATTTTTCAAGGTTATAAAATATGTGTGATATTTTCCTGGCCATAAAACATTGCCTTCGAGTTATTTATTTCTGTTTAACAACATGGGTTGGGAAATTTTGTTTATGAGTTTTTATGATTGTTAAGAGGAATCTTTATTCCTATTATTAGGGTGTTTGGGGCCAGTAGACAACCTACATTTTTCAGAAAAGAGATACATAGAGTATATGGCTTCCTGATTCCCTGATATTCTGATTTGAGAGGCAAATCATAAAGAAGAGTGTATTTGAAGATAGGTTAATAGAGTGCTGTCAGTTTAGTAAGCTCTCTCTTGTGGAACAGGTGGCTGTGATCTGAGAAAAGTGGAAAGATACAAACCACAACTTAATGCTGTCTAGTTCTTTCACTAAATACTATTGGTTGGAAAAACTTTTAGCATTTTTAAGCTTTATACATCTTTTTTTTTTTTTACTCTGCCATTGTGGGACAGCTACAGTGCTCTGCTTTAAACTTAGTGTTTACATTGAATCTGTTGTACACACAGGTCAATCAATGAATGGGCTGTTCTAGATCACTTTGTGGACTTTAAGAGAGAAAGTTTTCAGGTACCTTCTCTTTTTGAAGACTAGGTTATCTTTGACACCTATTTCTCCTCAGGACCTCTTTTCCTATATGTCTTAATTATCTCCTGCCCCAGCCTCTCCAGAATGTACCCAGTGAAATCTATACTTCAGAACCAAACCTCTAAATTTGCTTTTCATCTAAATGTGGCTTTCCCTCCATAGTTTCTGATTCTGACATTTTTTCTATCATAAAACCATGCCTTGACATTTGATAAAGCTTTATCTTTAAAACAAAAATGAATAGTAGCATTATTCACAGTAGCCAAAAGGTGGAAGCAACCCAGTATTTATTGAAGAATGAACAGATAACTAAAATGGGGTGTATACATACAATGGAGGAAGTAGGAAGGAAATTCTGGCACATGCTACAACATTAATCAGCCTCAAAGACAGCATGCTAAGTGAAATAAACCAATCACACAAAAGGACAAATATTGTATGAGTTCAGTCATAGAGAGATAGAAAGTATAATGCTGGTTGCCAGGGGCTAACGGGAGGAAGGACTGGGGAATTGGTGTTTAATGGATGGAGTTTCAGTTTGAAGATGGATGGTGGTAATGGTTCCAGAACAATGTGAAATGTAGTTAACGCCATTGACTATACATTTAAAAATGGTTTGGTTTTACATAATGTATATTTACCACAATTTAAAAAATGAAAAAAATTACATTGAAACTTAATGACTGTCTATTTCATTTCAGTATATTTTAATATCCTTTTGGGCCTGGGCCACTTTTATTATATTATAATAACTCCAGGTTCTTGGTAGGAAAATAATTAATAAGCAAATTATTCATTCCTCACAGAAGAGTAAGATAATTAATAGGAAAATTGTTCATTCCTCACATGAGAGTAAGAATTTTGACACAACTAGTACCAAGCTGTTTAGAATTGACAAGAGTCATAAAGTAGTTAAGTGAAGCAAAATGAGTGCAAGCCACCCTTCCGTCCATCCATTCCTTCTTTCAATCCATAAATAACCCTTAAATAGGTCCATAGTAGGTATATTTGCAGTTGATTTCCAGCTTCATATTTGTCAAACAAGACTTCATGTTTCCATGTCTGTAAAACATCCTTCACAACAAAGAGTTGAAAAGAGTTCTAACAGCACTTAGCCTTTGGAGTAGCTTTTATAGCCAATCCAACACTGGCTTTGCTAAGGAGACGTTACTTCTTGCTGCCACAGCACAGTTGCCTCCATAAGAGCTTCAGTAATACCATTGCTGCTACATGGCTGATCATTCCCACTGTCTGAGGCACTGATCCTGGTCAGGAACTTTTTCTAGACTTTGATCCCAAGCAAAGTCTGTTCCTTCAGTTAAGGATGGGCTTTATCTGCTAGGCAAGAAACCTAGCTACTGTTGTTTAAACTGATGAGGCTCTATTTTTTCTCATTTATAAACAGTCTGGAGGTAGGCAGTTGTTGATGTTGGTCCAGTGTTTCCAGAACATTAAGAAAAGCTCCCTGTGATTTTTTTTTTCTTCCTTTCCTTTCAGAGACTGTTTTTGCCCAGGCTGCCAGTTCCTCTTTTCAAGCAGGAAAGAAAGACAGTAGGGCATTCCCAGAAACTCCACCCAGCCATTTCTCCTTACATGTCATTGGCCACTTCTTTCTGCAAAGGAAGCTAGGAAGTGTAGTTTTTCAGCTGGACACAATGCCAAGGCTCTTTTGTTAAAGAAGGAGGGAGAAGGGATAAAGAGTAGGCAAATACTCCCTGGAGTAAAGGAAGGTTTAGCATTTCCAAATTCTGGCTGTGGTGAAAAATGAGGGACAAAGGCTCAAAAAGGCACAATTTGAACATATGACTATAACAGCAGTTGACTTCAGTGTGAACTCTTTCTCAGTTCACATGCTGGGTTCTTAGGGTAGGTGATGCTCTCTTGCCTTTTCTTCTGTTTCATAGAATTGCCAACATATTTTCTTACTCATACATGTCCTAGGAACCTGATGCGATTTTGTAATGGGGGAGGAGGGAAGGTGCCGAAAAAGTAGATGGGCTTCTGTGATCCATTTTCACCAGATCTATTTCCCGAGGCAGGACTCTATGCTAGAAGCGGTATTGGCATGAAATCAGGCATAACCTGGACACTCATCATGGAAAACAGATAGTGAGTCTTAACTTATTATCAGATTTCTCTTCCATAAAATGTACAATATATCTACTGGTATGGAACAGTAGAGATTCTTGGAAAAAAAATATAAAGTATGATATACATCTATTACTTTTGTTAACTTAAAATTGCATTTCCTTTGGTTTTCATCTTGAATTACAAAAGCACACACTGCAAGCATTTTGTTCTCCACATCAAGAGGAAAAAAATATTTAAGATTATTCTATAGCCGAATCTGTCACTATTTTATTTCTCTTCTGATAAATGCATCTTTCCCTTTAGTGTGATAGGTGAGAATCATTTTACTTTCCAGAAATTAAGAAGCATTTAGAAAGATTAGAGAACTTCTGATAGGTCTCAAGATGAACCTTTCTGTTTATTATTTGAAATATTTTTAAGTCTTTCTGAGATGAACTTCCATTCTAAAATAAATGCCATGAATTGTTTTTCCCTTGCTTTATTCTTTCCTTTGTAGCTCAGGTAAGGAGCTCAGAGTAAAGCCCTCAGTAATCATGAGTAACTTGTCTAAAGTCAGCATGCATTTCAGAGATGCCAGAGTTTCTCTTTTTAGTGTTCTTTAGGACCTAGGATTTTTGGGTGGAATAAGAAATAATCCAGAGGATTGTCACCTGTTAAAGGACACTGACCTGCCTTCGGTGGTTGACAAGTAACTAACGCGAAGGTTATGTCCATAGCAAAAGCAAAAAGAAATAAGATGCATGACAAGAAGCTAAACTCAGGCTATGTTGCTGTTACCACTCTGATTAGCCAGTGCTAGACATATTGACTAATCAGATGACCTATTTTAGCACTGATTTTGTGAATTTTGGCTTTTATGCAGGGGTGGGGATGGTAACGAAACAGACCACCCCCTCCTGTCATTCGCTGTAAAGTTGGGCTCAGTCCAAAGCTCTACATTTGGCTCTGAAGGCAATCCCTTTAGGGTGTGTCTGTACAGAGAGACAAATGTTTCCCAGGTCAGCTAGGGTTTCCAGATGGCAAAAGGTCAAAACTAAAAATAGGGATATAAAATCTTCTACCCTGGCCCATCCCGTTTGGCAGAGGCTGGTTTCAGAAGAGTCTGGAAGCAGCATTTCCACTTGCTTAAATCCTCTACAATTGATTACAGAAAGGGTGTTTCTCAAGTGAGAACCATTATCCTACTAGGACATGCTAATGACTTAAAATATGAGGGTAATTGCAGTAGGCTGGCCGGATCAGTGGTGCGGCAGCCCCCACTGTCCTCTGTGTTGTTTCCTACCCATCCATATGGCCTGGAAAGATTGTGACTGATAGTTGTCTAGATTTGGATCATTTTGCCAAATGTGAATCCATGAATTCCATTTTTTTTTCCTCTAAATCTTCTTTTCTATAAAAAATCATTCTCATTTTTCATTGGCATATCTTATATAGTTGGATTCATGCCCAAGTGAAAATATAATCTTGCATTTCTCTTAAATGACAATAAGGCTGGACAAGGTCCCCTAGTGCAGGGGACCTTTCTGTCTCAGGGCGGAAGACTATGAACAACCCTGAGGCACAGTTAATTGCCAGTTTGCCAGAGGAATTTAAGTTGCTTGAACCTCTGGTCATCAGAGGTCAGTCAAGACAAGGATCCCAGAATGTCCTGAAAGTGGTAGTAAGCTTGAGGCAAATTCTGAGGATTCACCAGTCACTGTGAGGCACTAGTAGAGATACAAAGACAAATACGACACAATACCTGCCCTCAACAAATTTGTATTTTAGTAGGAGGAAACAGGTATGCACAGGAAAGAGTGCCACTATCTCCAGGACTTTGATTGGAGTCAGTTAGGTTGGGGGTAGGTGTAGGTGGGGAAGGAGGAAATGAAACCCTTCGTGAGAGTATAACCCTTGAGCTGAATCTTCAGCTGATAGATGCTGACCCCAAAGACATGGTGGAGAAGAACATCCTTGATAGAATGAGGCAAAATAGAAACATGAGCTGTATCTTATGTGGGAAACAAGTTCAGGTGAAGCATAATGTAGAAACTAGAGTTTCATAAAAGAGGCAATCAAAGGGGCTGTGAGGGTAGATTATAGCATCTTGACTACCATGAACACTAAATTTTTCAACTTGTTAGCAACAAGTGACTATTAAAGATATTTTAAAAGTAGAGTAATGGCTCTGAATAGCTATTATTGAATGAAAAGTGGAATAATGGCTCTGAACATGTCCATGGTACCACATTGTTTGTTGTTTCCTAGTTGCGTTTCCTCGCATTGGCAATTTAAATAAAGCAAGTAATTATTGAGCACCTACTAACATTAACTGCCTGCAAGAGAGGACCCTATATTCCTTTTGCAAAACCGGTGGTACTGTGCATTAAACTGTCTGTAGTATGTTTTCCCAATTTAGGGATGCGGGAGACATTAGGGCAGTACATTAATGGCACAGCTTGATTTATCAGTTTGCTTATGTGATTATGAATTTTTAAACCGTCGAAGAAAATCACTAGAAAGGGAAGCATACTATTTGAAAGTGCACTGCACACATTTTTATCTTGTTACTGGGCATGTGACCAAGTGATTCGTGTTGACAGAATGGTTATACGCCACTGCACATCGCTGCCAAAAAGAACCAGATGGACATAGCGACAACTCTGCTGGAATATGGTGCTGATGCAAATGCAGTTACCCGGCAAGGAATTGCTTCTGTCCATCTTGCAGCTCAGGAAGGACATGTGGACATGGTGTCCCTGCTCCTCAGCAGAAATGCTAATGTGAACCTGAGCAATAAGGTAACCTTTCTTTTTCTCTGCAAAGCGTATAACGAACCCTTACCTCTCAGAGAGGTCACTAAGAAGCATGCAC